>NW_023336526.1:0-308012 GCF_012971845.1 Lasiodiplodia theobromae
AGATTTTTATTTAAATAAAGCTAATATATAAAATTAGCTATAATTTATTTTAATTTTTAATAGAGTTTTTAAAGCGCGTTTTAATATATAAATAAATAACTATTTATATTAATACTATATAATTAGATTACTACTATTTAAATATTTAATTAATTAATTTAGCTACGTCTAGTATAACTACTAACTAAATAGCGTTTACGCTATCTTATTTACTAACTAAATAGTTTTAATAATATAGTACTAAAAACTTATTAGTATTTATACTATTTTATTTTTATATATACGCTTTTATATAATTTAATATTACGTTATTAAAACTTATATAAAGATTTATCTACGTTATTAAACTTATATTATATTACTAAAATCTTATACTAGTAATTTATTATTATTAAATAAGATAGTTTATAATATATATAGTATAAAAGAGTTATATTTAAACTAGAAGAATTATATTTTAAGTTTTTATAGTAAATATAAATTACTTTTAATAATTATTCTATTTAAAATTTATATAATTAAATATTATTATTTAAATAAGTAATTTAATTTTACTAAAAAATAATATTTAAATTAGTCTATTTTAAAAAAAATATAAAATAAATTTCTCGCTACTACGTATTTTAAATATTATTAAATTAATAATTTAAGCTTATAATATTATAAAAAAATATAATTAAAATTTTTATATAATTTAGTTAAGAAATAAATAAAAAATTATTTATTTTTATAAAAATCTAAATAATTTAGTAAATTTAGACTAGTTTATTTACTAAATTAATTATAATTATATATTAGAGACTATTACTAAATATATCTATTTTTAATATAAAAATCTTAAATATATTCATTTAATTTAAATATATTTTTTTTTACTTTTACTATCTTTAAAATTATTATATTATTCTATTTAACTAGAGTAACGTTTAAACTATTTATAAATTATTTATATATTACTTTAATTAGTACTTATATAATTTAATAGTATATTACTAGAACTTATACTATATTACTAGAGCTTATACTAGTAATTTACTATTATTAAATAAAATATTTAAATATATATAATAACTTTAAATATAGTAAGAATAAAAAAGATATATTTAAACTAAATAAATATATTTAGAGTTTTTATATTAAAAATAAATATATTTAGTAATAGCTCTAAGTAATTATATAGTAGTAATAAAATAGATAAATAAATTTTTAAGAAGAAGTTAAAAAATAAATAAAAAAAACTTAAATTCTCGAGATAAAGAAGTTAAATTTATAGCTATCTTAAAAAAATAAAATTTAGATTATAATAGTTAAATTTAGTCCGTTTAGTAAAAAAAGTATTATATTTAATAATAATTTTTTAGTAATTATTTTATTTAGTAATTTACCGTTATAATAAATACGTAATTTTTATATAGTTTATATTTAAATAGAAGTACTCTACTCTAGAGAAAGTAATAGAACTTTTAGTACCGACCTTCGTATTTCTACGTAAACACCTAAACGCCTCGCTATAAAACGAATTACTCTAGAACCAGGCTAGAGTCCAAAGTGCAGGGAGATTGGGCCATTTTTCTTGCCAGCTACCGAGAATATCCGGTACACGCTCATCAAAGCCGACTCTAGCAGTGCCATGGCCTCGATCCCAGCCTTGAGGACCCTTCAATGCTCTTTCCTCCTTCGCGGCCTCATTGAGTCTGGTGGCTAGATCGAGAATGGCTTTACCACCGACGAGGGCCTCCTCGTGGTTGTCCTTGATATCAACGTTAAAGACGTGGACCGGACGATTGAGAGGACTGCCTCTGTTGAGCAAATCATCCACAACAGCATCCCAACAACGCTCCTCGCAAGTGATGACAACATCCACCACGCCGCCCTCAACCCCAATGGCACCCTTGTCCTCCTTGTGATTCACGCGCGGTACACCGACGCGCCAGTCTTGCCAGCGCTCAGGATAGCGCTTGGTATTACGGTTGCGGTCCAACATGTTGAGGATCCCGTTGGCGCGGTATAGACGAGCATCTTTGGACTCGAGCTCCCGATACATGGCGTCGTAGGTTGTGTTATTGAAGGCGTAGACGTTCGGCTGGGATATGCTCGGACCCGGGAGACGCACGAGGGAGCCGGTGCCGAAGGAGATGACGGGGTATTGAGCGGTTGAGAGTTGCAGATGGGCTTCCATGGATCTGCGGAAGACAAGCTGGGTTAGTTCTGAGCACGCGAGATGAGGCAGCGCGGGAGACACAGGGACAGCAGGAAGCAAGGGCACATGCGACAGCGGATGCACAGATGTGAATTGATGGCGTGGTATATCTACAATGCACGAGGGCTCTTTTGACAGGCGGCCCCGGTATCCGTCGTGGCAGCCTGCCTTCAGACGGCAGTGAGCGACATACCTGTTGTTGTTGCTGGCGCACACGGTACAGAACTTGAGCTTGAAGCTGCCGTCAGGATCATTGTTGGGTGCAGACTGCGCCACCGGCTGAGCACCATCGACGGAGGCGGCGGGCGAGTCATCAGGCGGCGGCGGCGGCGGAACAGGCGCAGCCTTACCGCGCAGCCGTGGATCGGCAGACATGGTGGCGAGTCTGTATGACGGCGTCAGCGTGGTGAAGATTGCGCAGTTGGGTGGCGGGGTTGAGAGTTGACGTGTTCAGAAAATTTGCGTATACGGTAATGTTGTCTCCTCATGGGGGTAGGACAGCTCCAATAAATGGTATCATCATGGAAGGGCGGGCAGAGGGCGGCGCGGGGTGGCGGGGACACGTACCTGGACAGAGTTGTTGAAGCGCAGGAATGGGAACGTGCAGACGTTGGTGGTGAGGTCGAGCTGTCGCGGAATAGTCACGTGAAGAGAGGTCCGGGCGCCTCGCTTCCGACAAGGCGGCTGCAGTTACAGAAGTCTCACTCTCGAGACTAACGCCAGGCTAAGGCAGGCAGCTGCGCGTTCGCGCGGGAACCGACCAATGACGAAAAGGTTGAGCGAGGGTGGTTGTATCGTCGCCGGCGCTGGAGGAGGCGGCGGCCGCTCGCTGACAAAGGCGGAGCCTGGGCATTCGGGCACCCGAGTCCGTGCCGACGACGAGCGCGAGCGGGCGCGGGCACAACAGGGCTCGTTGTGTGGTTTCGTGGTGTGCTGGTTGTCAGGCGGTACGGTGCTGGAGGCTCCTGATCAGCGGTGCTCAGCATTCTGAAACGGCCGATCTATTATTAGCCCCGAACAACACAAGCCCGCCTGCGTCTCGAAGTCACGGGGCGTCTCTGGTCGCATCGCATGCCCTCAGCGCTTTTCTCAGCACCACCGCTCGAGTCCCGGCCTCGTCCAGCCTGCCCCAGTGCCCGCACCCCCCGAGCCTCGCCTCGCCGACAAGCCCGCGCGGCTGTCACTGCTAGCGCCCGGCTGGAGCGACCCTTGGCCGCGCCTCCGCTCAGGCCTGACAGCCCACAAATCCATCACCACCACTGCTCAACACCCACACGAGCGTTGCCGTCTGCCCTCGCAGGCCCCGGCCAACCCCCCCGCGCCGATTCGATTGGCCCCGTCCGCCCGCCTGCGCGACGGCCACGCCGTCCAGAACCGCCCCGCGCCCCGCGCCCCTCGCGCTATTCGCTGTGCCGACCCTAAGCTCGCGCCGCCGACAACACGCGCCAACCCTCGACGACCCTCGACCGCGTAGCTCTCTGCCGCTGCCCTCCAACACCTCACCGTGCCCGCCTACCCCGGGGAGACGAGTCGCAGCGCAGCCCGGACACTCGCATTACACACGCTGCGCGCACGCGCCATTGCTGCGTCGACCCGGCGCGCCTTCCCGGCGCTCTCATGGCTGCGGTTGTCTCCCCTCAGACTTCCCAGGACTCGGCCTCGCAGGAGATGGCCCCGCAGTCCCCGCCGACTTCGCAATCGGCCAATGCGCTGCCGCCGTTGATAACGTCCCCGCCCTCGCAACCGCCCAATGCCGCCAGCTCACGACCCACCTCGTACGCCAAAAACCGCCTCTCCGCCATGTCGCAGGTCTCCGGCCCTCCTCGATCGCGTCCGCAGTCGACCGCCTATCCCATCTTCCACTCCAGCCTCAGCTACACGCTCGTCCGCGACTTCGCATACCCGCCCTATAGCCCCCTGTTCTACGGCCCGCTGCCCGAACAACGCTCGGAAACATCAACCCCCGTTAGCGAATCGCAAAGCAGACGCGTGTCGGATCCATCGCTTTCATGGGATGGTTCGCGCGGGGGCTGGTCGCTGACGCCGTGGGAGCCTCGAGGCGAACAACTGCCCTCGACCAGCTTTGGCGATGGGCCGCCGTGGAGCGAGGACGAAGACCTTCACAGCCCGGTGGTTACGAGCGCACGCCACCGGAAACACAAGTCTAATTTTGTTGGGTTCGACAGTGATCGGGGCCGCAGCGTGGAGCGGGGCGCACGGCGGGGCTCTTATCACTCGACAAACGGCGATGGGAGCCACAACTATTACGTTAGCGACTTCGACGAGGCAGCAAATGGTCCAGGCGGTGAATATATTACTTACCCAGCTGGCGATGGCGGCACCCCGGGCGGGCTATCGGTTCCATCCATGCAAGGCCGGCGCCCGAGCTACACGGATGAAGAGGGGTTGGTTTACGGATCGGAGGACGAGATGTCCGAGACATCGTCCCAAGGGGGATATGCAGACGAGAGCCGGTATTCGCGGGATTACCAGTTTACCATAGCCTCTCCTGACGAAGAGATGCACGGCAAGGCCGTTGCACTGTTTGACTTTGAACGCGAAAACGACAATGAACTGCCGCTTACAGAAGGACAAATCATCCTGGTCAGCTATCGCCACGGGCAAGGCTGGCTTGTTGCACAAGATCCACGCACCGGAGAGTCCGGCCTAGTGCCGGAGGAGTATGTGCGCCTCCTACGCGATATCGAGGGTGGCTGGAATGGTTTGATGAACGGGGCGCAGTTTGCGGAGGAGAGTATGACGGAAATCAACGAAGCCGAGGCGAATCATGCTCCTGTTACGAGCCCGCAGGGGGAGGCGTTGACGCCAACTTCAAATCAACATCACCGCCGTGACGCCAGCGGACAGAGCGGGAGTTCCGAGTACTACCCTTCGGTGGTGAGCACATTCTCCACGAGCTCCAAGGACTTGGAAAAATACCCTCAGCACCTGCTTGGCAGTCAGGCAAACACACCAATAGGAGATGGAACGTTTCCACGAAGAGGAAGCAAGGCATCAACTCAACCGAACAGTCCAAAGAAAGAGGATCCAGAAGAGAAGGAAGGCAACAAGGAAAAGAGTGAGGAGGCCCAGGCTGCTAGAAGCACCTAGGTACTGGTTGACGACGGTGATACCCAAAGAAGGCAGCCGAGGTTGCCAGGCATTTTGGTCTTGTTTCGAGTTGCATTAGCCGGAGTATGTGCTTTCGGAGTGTTGGCCAATTCCACAGCAATGCTGTTGGTTGGTTAGTTTCTATCTTGTCTTGCGATGTTGCCTTCTTCAACTTGTCTTCAATTAAAACCCTCGTTTTACTTCGCACCTGCCGTAGCCGGCGTTGTGCCACCGATCACCTGGCGTTCCATGTTTTGTTTTCCAGTCAAGCGAGTCTCATGCACTCCAAAAATATGTCCAGGGCGGATCTGGTGCTCGTTCGCTTGTGTTCCCGCGAGACTTTGCCGGGATTCCAACGACTATTTGTAGTATAGTACTGATCGAGAAGGACAGAAAGATTGCTGGTGAACCCGGCTCCAATTTACTCCAGGAGGCTCAAGGCACCTTTCCGAAGCCAAGGTGTCTCAGTCATCATCATCATCTAATGTCGAAGGTCATTCGCCCTCCTATTCCAGGGATCGCACTGCCAAGGTTCATTCGTGGAAGCAGTCACGCTCTGATAAGGTCAACATAGCAGCATCAAAGTACCCATCCAACATTTCCGGGTCTGCAGAATGGATGGCGAGGCGGCCAATGACGAAAGTGCGCACCTGGGTAGAGAAGCACGACGGGAAGCTCCATTAGTGCTCAGCGGGCCCCACCTTGTACATGGCCTTTTCGCTGCTCTATTACGCCGGATGATCCCGCGGATTTCTTTCGCACACGGATGAGAAGAGGTTAAATGAGTGCATTACTGCCAAGGTTCGCGATCCATGGAGGTATGGCGTTGACTCCATATGCGATGGTGCAATCGGATCGGATTAAGCCGCTTGGTTGCATAGGCCGTGGAGGGGTCACTGGACTCGAGGGTGTGGGCCTTCCAAAGCGCGTTAGTCGGCCTCGCTTCGCAACAACGGGAAAGCTTTCCTCGCTGGCGTTCTTAGCCACAATTTAACCTTAATCCTAGACAAAACCCGGATATACTGTACGACGTTTCCCCGCATACCCACTGGTGCGTACGAAGGGGTACATACAGGTCTGTTTATCTACCCGTCTTGTTAATCAATCAACAGATATTGATACGCGGAACGGCATCTTTTTGCCTTGGCCTTCGGCGGACCGAACAAGCTCTGGGCCGGCTGAGCCAATATCGAAAGGGCTGTTTCACGCCCACCGGGTGGGCTGAAGGGCTGCGCCTCGAAACGTGGGCGGTTGCTGACGCTCGCCGGGCCGAGGCGACCGTCGGGTGCGGCGGCAACCACATGATCTGATGGTAAATTCCTCCAATCGGCCGTTTTTGAGGGCGGGCTGTAAAACATGTTCCACCAAGTGCATGATATTCCGGGCCTCCAGACGAAGAGGCGAAACGGACATGGCTCCAACCACGGGCCTTTAGTGGGCTCGTATCGGAGCTTGTTTGGGAATGCCCACAAGCCACCCCGGCTCAGCTCACTATTCTACGGAAAGTAAATTGAAAGGGTGCTAGCAACAATTGTGGACGCTTCCTGCGCCCAGCGCCACCGCTTCGTTTAGATGGCTGGTGTCACACGGGCGCTGCCATTGATAAAGCGGCTTTCCCTCGCAGTGTCTCTCCGCAAGCCAATCCGAAAAGTTTCAAGATCGTTGCATCCATGTTGAATCTGAAGATCCTCGCGACCTCGTTCCTCCCTCTCCTCCCGACCCTGGTGAGCGGATATGCCAATCCCGGGGCCTGCTCAGGGACTTGCGTGAACACGCACGACCCCTCGATCATTCGCCGCTCCGATGGCACATACTTCCGCTTCTCGACGGGTAAGACAAGACTTGGTCGCTCCCACTCGGTCTCGAGTGCTGACAACGGACAAAGGCGGCAAGATCGCCATCCACACTGCGCCAGACATCACGGGACCATGGACTTACAAGGGAGCTGCTCTGCCGGACGGCTCGAGCATTGACCTCGCTGGCAAAGACGACCTCTGGGTAGGTGCTGGGCGGGGGGGAGGGCCGAGGATGCAGATGACTGAGCGAAGACACAGGCACCCAGCGTCCACCAGATCGGAAGCCTGTACTACCTTTACTACTCGGTGAGCACGTTTGGGTCGCAGAACTCGGCAATTGGACTGGCGCGGTCGTCGACGATGGACGTGGGCAGCTGGACGGACGTGGGAAGCACGGGCATCAAGTCGGACTCGTCGAAGCCGTACAACGCGATTGGTAAGAGGGCGCGGCGATGCTGCGGAAATGGTGACTGACGCGAGGCGCAGATCCGGCGCTGATCAACGCCGACGGCACGTACCTCCTCACTTTCGGGTCGTTCTGGAAGGACCTGTACCAGGTGCCGATGAAGACCACGCCGACGGCTGCAAGCGGGTCGGCGTACCAAGTGGCGTACGACCCGGTCAGCACGGCGGAAGAGGGCCCGTTCATCTTCAAGTACGGCAGCTACTACTACCTCTTCTACTCCAAGGGCAAGTGCTGCGGCTACGACAGCTCCAGGCCGGCGGCGGGAGAGGAGTACAAGATCATGGTCTGCCGGTCGTCCAAGGCCACGGGCGGATTTGTCGACAAGAGCGGAACATCGTGCACCAACGGAGGCGGGACAGTCGTTTTGGAATCGCACGGCAACGTTTACGGTAAGTCGGCCGGGTGGGGCTCCAGGGACGCAGACTAACGGGCGCAGGACCCGGAGGCCAAGGAGTCTACGACGATCCCACATACGGGCCGATTCTCTACTATCACTACGGTAAGTCACGGCGGCATCAAGTGCAGGTGAATGCAGCTGACACTCAGCAGTCGACACGACCATCGGATACGCCGACGGCCAGAAGCAGTTCGGGTGGAACAAGATCAATTTCTCCAGCGGTTGGCCGGTCGTGTAGGCGCGGCGGTGCTTTCGAACTTTCTCTGTACATACATTGCAAATGAACAAACGGAAACAATGCTTGAAACAGGCCCGGATGTGCTTGATGCGGCAGGTGCCCGCAGAAGTGAAACGTTATAGGCGTTGAAACTATAGCAGCGTCAGCCACGGCCGTGTGGCGGGTTTCATGCTTAGCCGACGTTGAGCCTCACCTCGATCCTCAACACGACCCGTTCTGGTACAGCGCATCCACCTCGCTGTACGTCGAGCCTCGGCGCGCCCGCTCCGGGTGCAGGTGCACCACCGCCGGGCCCTCGCCCACGCTTGCCTTCGCCAGCCGAGTCGCCATGGCGAACAGCGCCTTGGTCTTCTGCGCCGCCGCCCGCCCTGCCTTGGTGATGGACGGCGCCACGGCGTCGCGGAGCATCTCCAGCGAGTTTCGCCTCGGCCGTTGCCCTCTTCGTTCCTTGCGTTGCAGCTTCATCTTCTGTCTTGTTGCGATGCGAACCGACGGCCGCGCCCGACTTTATCGCCGCCCCGTCGCGACAAAGAGCTGCGCGCCAGAGCTGCACGCGGCCATGGTTTGACAAAGACGTTGTTGCGTGCAGATGGCGCCCGTGGCCCGCACCGCTCGCTCGCCCTCGTCACCACCATGCGGTCCCTGCTCCAGCTTGCACTCCTGCCTGTCCTTGCCCGCGCCCATTTCAACCCAAATGGGACGAGCAATCTCTTCGTCTACTATGCACAGGCGTCGGGTCGCTCCGCACGCCTTGACGACCTTTGCGTGCACCCGGCCGTCGACGCCGTCATCCTGGGCTTCATCCGTGACTTCAATGGCACCGCTGGCTACCCAACCGTCGACTTTGGCCCGTGGATCTGCCCTGGAAGGCGCCCGCCCGATGCCGCTGTGGCTCCCGGCCTAGCAACCTGCCCAGAGCTCGCCGCCCAGGTGCAGAAATGCCAGGACAGGGGCAAGAAGATCTTCATCAGCATTGGCGGCGCCACCTCCAACACTTCCTTGGACAACGATGCAGATGCGCAGGCTGCAGCTCGCCGGCTATGGCAGCTGTTTGGGCAAGGATCCGAGAGCTCAGACCTGCGCCCCTTGGGCAAGGTATCCGTCGATGGCTTTGACATCGGTACGTGCCCTGCGTCTGCCCCCTTGCCTCGTGCTCACTGCTCCAGACCACGAAGTCGGCTCGCCTTCCAACTACGACACCTTTGCCAAGGCTCTGCGCTCTCTGCTTGCTACCGCCTCAAAGCCCATGTGGATCTCGGCTGCTCCGCTGTGTGCCCTTACTAACCGCTCCATCGGCCCCAAGACTCTCGCCCTCGTCGACTTCATCTTCGTGCGCTTCTACAACTCCAAAGCCTGCTCCATTGGAACCAAGGGCTTCGCCGCAAGCTTGAACAAGTGGTACACCTCCATGCCCGAGCCCGAGGCTGCCTTTCCCAAGTTCTGCCTGTCAGGCTTGTCGTTTGACAACAACAACAGCGGTTTCGTTCGCCCAGAGGACTTTGCCGACGCCATCACACTGGCCCGCAAACCCAACTTGCAGCGCTTCAATCAGAACAAGTTCGGCGGCGTGGCATTGTGGGATGGCTCGCGCGGCTTGGCCACCACTGCCGGGAACGGGCTCGACTTCCTCGCCTACACGAAGAATGTCTTGGAAGCTCCCTAGCCACTCAGTGTAGCATTCTTAATCCACTCTCTTTGCTCATCAAGTGCTTCCGTACTGCTACTCTACCAAACCTCAAATGATTTCGTTGAAGTCGACACACAGAACCCATCAGTCGCGAGGAATTGATGAGTGCCTTGCCAGATGGAGTCTCCTCGTGCGATCGTAATTTTCAGGACCCTTCCAATCGCCACAAGAAATGCCGACCGAGTACACCTGAGCTGCTCCGTGCATCCCAGCCTACCCCAGCACCATCTCTCGCATCCACTGTCTACTTTGACCCCGATACACACCTTGAAGTTCCCATCGAGCAGGGCCGACCCCCGCATAACTTGTGCTGCAATCGACGCCATGAGCTCCAGCCTACTCAAGCCTATTCCCTGGAGTACCTCGATGCTCAGCTGCAGCAACGACCGGGCTGTCTCAAAATTAATCAGAGACCATCCAGCACAGACGACTCGTACGAAACTGGAATCTCGACTCTCTCAACGTCCGCTGCACCATCTTTCGCCACGTGCACTCAGAGCAGCCAAGAGGGATACTGCACAGGCCCTGAAGATGTCGTCACAGAGGTCGAGAAGGAAGCACCAAAAGCTGTCCGGTTTGAAGACACCGTTGCTGGCTGTGGGTACCCGGACATCGAGGACCCTGTGGATCCCGCCCGAATTCTGGAACCCAAGGACTTGCGAAACCAACGCATCTTCTTCTTCGCTACCGTGTTGTCATTGAACCTTGGATGCGCTGCTATCGCCCTTTTCGCCAACGAGGGAATGTTTGTCTTCGTCTTCATCCTTTTCATCAAAAGCAAAGACTTTCTGTCAGTCCTCATCTCCGCCCTCGGGATTCTGTTCCGGAAGATCTACAGATATTTCACACCGTTGGCCCCAGTTCCTCGCCAGTGGATACTCACCCTCATCCCCGCGTATTCGGAGAGTGAGGAACAAATCGTCAAGACGATATTTTCCCTACGAGACAACGACGTAGAACCACACCGTCAAGTCATGGTCGTGTTGCTGGACGGTAGGCACAGAGACGTCAAGAGCCATATGACCAGAGTCACCAGAGAGTTTGAGAGACCATACATCTCTCTAAAGCATAAAAGAGGTGTCCTGCAAATCAAAGCAGGCTTCATGCAGGATGTACCTGTCATCGTCATCGAAAAGGTCAAGAACAGCGGCAAGAAGGACTCGCTGGTTCTCTGCCATGACCTTTTCAACCATCCACGCCCCAACTTACCCTTATATACCCGGCTACTTAGAGAAGAGCTGTGGAGAGATGTCCTTCCGATCCTGACAGAAGGAGAAAATTTCACAAATTTTGACATGGTACGTTGCCAGCTTAGGCTTGCGGACGGCACTGAAACTTGGTCGCAGGTCTTCTGCACCGATGCCGACAGTACAATCTACAAAGGCGCTGTGGCCTCATTAGCCAACGCACTTGCGAGAGATCAGGATGCCATCGCCGCCTGCGGCCTTGTATTAGTTGAACTGGAACCCGGGTTTGAATGGTCATTCTGGAACCTTTACCAACAGTTTCAAGTACGTACGGCGTGACCAGGCGCAGCGCATAGCTAATGAACTCGAAGTATACATTCGGCCAATACGTTCGCCGGAGAGCCGAAGGTTTCATTGGAAAGGTGACCTGCTTGCCAGGATGCATCACAATGATTGCGGTTCGCGAAGAGATGGCCGGTGCCATTCGAAAGTATGCGGAGCCAATCACAATATATCCCGTGATCCATCATCAAGTTCAATACCTTGTAAGTCATCCTCAGGAGGAGCGTAAGCGTATGTGCTGAGACAGCAGTATCAAGGGTACGGATCGGAGACTCACCTACTCGATGTTGTCGCAAGGCAAGAAACTCCACACTCTTTTCGTTCCCGAAGCCATCAGTGAAACGGTTGCTCCCCAGTCACTGCAGCACTACTTGAGCCAACGTCGCCGCTGGGGATCAAACGCCTACTTCAACAACTACTTCTACTGGATGGGCGAGAAGATGATTGTGATCACGAGGATCGCGGCGTCAATCGAGGTCATTCGGCTCAGCTTCGTCTACTACCGCATCTTAAACTCGATACTATTCGTCAAAGGCCTTACAGAGAGCTTCAGTTTTATCAAGATCCTCCCTCTGCTGGTCGTCAGTCAGCTACCTACCGCTTGGTTTATGTTCTGTGTGTTCTGCCTCGAGGACGAGCTGAAGAAGCGATCACACAAATTGCTCATTGGATATTGTATTAACAAGTGCATCTCGCCGCTTATATCAATCACAGTATTCACAAAAGTAGCCAAAAATTTGGGAAGCCAAGGTACGTATTTCATGATTTGTAGCAAAAGAGAAAAAAAAGAGACATTACGCTGACATGAAATCTCTTAGTTTGGGGTATGAGTGGCGTTACAGCAAGTTCTGCACCTGCAGCTACTTCAGAAGCAGAACAGGCAGCAGATCTCACGGCTGCCGAAAAGGGAGAAGCAGGGCCTCTAACACCGGGGGAGCAAGCCCAGATTATAGAGGACCGATTGGACGATCCCCACGATGCAATTCTCTGACACTCGACGCCCTCCTACTTCAGCTCTTGCACCTTTGCTTTCTGGAGCTTTGTGATGACGCCGATATCGACTCCGGTTTGGCGGCTGCATATTGCAACGGCATCAAAATGCGCATCGATATACTCCGGCGTCCACTGTTCATCTTCGAGCTTGTCCATCCAATCTAGCTGTTCATTCGAGACCAGCGGGTCGTAGAATGAAAGGCGGGCACACCCAAGGCTGCGCAGCTTCTCGGCAAAAGCAACACCTGGCGAGCAGGAAAGAACGGATTGACCAGGCTTGAAACCCATACCAACAACGAGAATGCGTGGAAGAGTCCCCATCTGCGCAGGACTGGTGCGACGATGGAAGCCGCGTGCAATCCTGCCGGGACGCTGCCACATCTTTGTGGTTGCCTTTTCGAGGACAGGGAGATTCTTGTTATTGGCGAAGAGGTAGAACGGATTGACTGGGATGCAGTGGCCACCAACTCCGAGCCCGGGGTGGAACGGAGTGAAGCCATATGGCTTGGACGTCGCCGCCGCGATCATCTCTTCTGGGTCAACACCATGCGAACGCGCCGCATCAGCCATCTCGTTGACGTATGCTATGTTGACCATGCGGTAGCAGTTCTCGAACAGCTTGGTCATTTCTGCCACCTCTGGCTTGCTGACCGGGACGACTGTATCGAAGACTCTGCTGTAAACGGCCTGGATAGCGTCCAGTGACCTGGGTGTCAATCCTGATATGATTTTGGGAATCTCCTTGGCTGTTGGCGAGACACGTCCGGGGTCGACACGCTCTGGCGACATCCCACATTGGAATATTTCCTTGTACCTAGAGAACAGATGGCGGGTCGTGCCAATGGAAACGCTGGACTCGATGACGATGACGCAACCGGGGCGAGCGTACGAAAGGACCATCTTGACAGCCGAAAGGAGGTGCGAAAGGTCCACCGAGTGGTCTTCCTTCAGCAGCGTAGGGACGGAAATGAGGTAATGAGTCGCCTTGGATAGCACGGCCTTGTCGGTGGTCAACGTCGCGTTCTCCTGGCCCTTGAACGACGGCCTGAGCTCGTCGATGCGCTTTTCGGAGATGTCGAATCCAATGGAACAG
Source organism: Lasiodiplodia theobromae (assembly GCF_012971845.1). NCBI lineage: Eukaryota > Fungi > Ascomycota > Dothideomycetes > Botryosphaeriales > Botryosphaeriaceae > Lasiodiplodia > Lasiodiplodia theobromae. The sequence goes on from NW_023336526.1 coordinate 13,511, forward strand.
AAAACGCGGCTGAATTCTCGCAGTAGGGACTCGCCAACGAAGCCCACACCAACGACACATACGCAGGGCTTGGTCTTTTCGACATCGACGAAGTCTCCGTTGGGTACCACACGGTGAAGCGACGGAGGAGACTCACGGGAGCGCCGACGACGATGAGTGTACGGCATATCGTCAAGGACAGATATCAGCGCTACTTGATTTCACACAAGATGATTATTGTTGCCTAGGTACTAAGTTGACAAAACTGACTGGAGCATTGGTGTGGAATTGCTGTCTTTGGACCCGACTAAATACTTGATAGCGTGAGCCCTGAAAGGTTTCGTGAGCAATACTACGAGCACGTCTAGAACGAAGGCTCGGCCTTTCAAGATCCGTTTCGGAATCGCCAAGAGCAGCTAGTGAGAAAACAACAGTCAAATCCAGAGTAAGGTCGGCTGATTAAATCTTAAAATTAGGTATCGTTGTATTGTGGCTGCCCTAAGGTTGATTAAATGCGGCTACATAGGTCATAATTGCAGTGATATAAGAAGGGAAGATCTAATCAACGGACCGTTGCGTTATTCCTAGTAGCCGCGATCGAATCCTACGGACGATGAAGATAAGCCGGAGGTCAACTTGTGCAAGTCCTCAAATGTACCCAGGGCCCGGGTAGCAAGCATGAGCTGACGCTGCACAAAGCATTGAAGTGGAGCCTGAAAACGGTAGTCTCGGCATCCCGATATTGTTGATACAGCATTCCGAAGGCGACATGCTCGGGAAAAGATGCAGCAGACGAAGCCAAGCGGGCTTTGTTCCGCAACAGCTAAAACAGGCAAGTCTTTTTTTTATTCGCTTCAGATACCCAGACAGAAAATTATGGGCTCTGCATGCATCACAAATGAGTGTTTGTCTTCCGTTTCCAGAGAACTCTGCTTGTGTTGAAGCCTGGGGGCTACTCTTATCAAGGACCCAGGACCAGCGTCGCTTGTTGCTTGCTCAAGCCACTTTCGCTCCAACGACACATTTGGGAAGTTGAGACGGAAATCTTCGCTATCCATTGCCTCCAGCTGCCTCTTTTTTTCAATCATGCTGTTCAACGAAGCCTTACTCGTTAGCCTGTTTGTTGCCTCCGCGGTCGGGCAGATCTCTGTTGGATCCAGCTCCTCGGGTCCGGTTACATCTTCTTCGACCAAACATGCCAAGCACAGTGCGGTTCGCACAATCACGCACTTTCCGAAGAATGCTACCGCGAAGGCCTCGACTCACGTGGCCACTGTCACTGAGACGGTTGCTCTGAGCCTTGTTCTCGATATCCTCGGCATATCAGTCCATATTGAATCTTCACCCCATAGGGAAAAGAGCTCGAAAGCGCAGCGTTCCAGCCAACATAAGTTGTCATCCAAAAGCTCGTATGGTTGCTCTGTCACAACCGTACCGCAGGTCTGCTGTGGAGGCCCTGGTGTGACGACAATGGCGACAGTGGCGCCGACCGTCTCTCAGGGGTTTAGTCTTGGGGTAACCTCTACGACGAGCTCTTCGAGCAGCTTAAACCCATCGATCGTCTCCGCCACGTCTTCCTCGGGTTAAACAATATTATTATACTACAGCGAAATGGTGGGAAATTACCGCTAAAGGAGACCTAAGCTTAATTTCTTAGTTTTAGTAGTCTTTCTTTTAAAAAGTACGATTTATCTAGTCTCTAGAGTTTAATTAGACTTTCGATAAATAAAACTCTTCTTAATATTAAAATATAGCGATTATAACTTAATATTAAGCGTCTACTATTATAAAGTTACTTTAAAAGTCCGGTGGAGAGCCGAAAGTCTAAATAGTAGGACGAAGTTAGTACTAAAAGTATAGAAGTACATTAATACGTTAGATCTATTTCTACGTACGATATTTACTAGACTATCTTAGCTTTTTATAGTAGATAATCTTATCTTATTTTCCCGCCTATAAGTCGTAGAAGATATGTTAAGATAAGGTTCGATCGGAGGCATCGGCTAGTAGATGCTAGTAGATATACTAATAAGACTAATTTAATACCGTATATTAATGGCCTTGGCGGAACTCCGGGGTAATTAAATCCTCCACTTCCACTTTCAGTAGGACCATCTTGGCGTATACTATCTCCACGTTTGTTACAAACGAAGGTATTACGAGCTAAAGCGTTGCTAGTTCTCCAACACCGATAGCCGTTTCAATATCTACTATCCTAAGCCAAATCCAGTCAAGCTTAAATCTGCAGAGCATACGTGAAGTGTTTTAGACAGCTTCTGTGACGCTTTTGCGTTTTCTTCTTCCCCTGGGTCCCGGTCGAAAACCTTAGACCATGCCGGTTTGCGGGCCTGGCAAGACGCAGAGGCCCGCAGCGGACTACCTCCACGGCGCCCGAGTTACAGACTATGGCCTTGAGTAGACGATGGCCCATTATTTGGAGAGGTCAAAACGTCTCCTGACGTGATCTCGAGAAAGTAGTTCAGGCGGCGGCGCTGGCGCCATCCAGATAAGTATGCAACATATCCCCTCACCCTTCCTCATCCTCAAACCAGTCGTTCGCTTCCTGTCTCTCGTTAATTCCCCTTCCTCTGCCTCTCATTCCTGGTCGAATCCCTTGGGAGTGTCTCAATTTGGTCAAATATGTGGCATCTTTTTCATCTGAGCATATGGCTGTTAGCACTGTGCGAAGAAGCTCTTGCAGCATCCCTAATACCCGGCTTCTTTGGAGACATATTTCAGCACCTGGCTCCGCGGAGGCTTAGTCCTGACTTCGGCACCAGGACTGGGAACTTGTTCCATGGCGGCAAGGAGGAGTCGAACCCGCTGGCTCAGGTTGGAGAGAGAATAGATGATCCGAATCTGCCAGCACTAAAGTTTGGATGCCTCTTCTCAAAGGATGCCCGCAACTGCTGGCGTGACCACTTCAGCATCCTGACCGATTTCGACGCCCAGTTCCCCAATGATGGGAAGACGGTCACCGTAATACAGCGCTCCGCTATAGCGCCACATGCAAGAGCTGACAGTTGCCGTAGTATGATCTTGAGATCACGAATACCACAATGGCTCCCGACGGAGTGAAGCGCCTTATCATGGCTGTCAACGGCCAATACCCTGGGCCGACTCTCATCGCAGGTAAACTGTTATGTTCTGGTGGGGATGCCATATACTGAGTCGGTGCAGATTGGGGAGACATTATGGTCGTCAACGTCAAGAACAGCCTAGAGAACAACGGTACAGGCATACACTTCCACGGCCTGAGACAGCTGAACTCGAACGGAGCGGACGGGACCAACGGCATCACGGAGTGCCCTATCGCTCCCGGTCAAACGAAGACTTACATGTTCCGTTGCACGCAGCATGGTACCTCGTACGGCTACTAACCAATCTGTTGGAGAAGGGAGAGCTGACCTGGCGCAGGTGGTACCACTCGCACTACTCCGTCCAGTACGGCGACGGTGTTCTCGGAGGAATTATAATTAACGGCCCTGCGGATGCTGGATACGACGAGGACCTTGGCGTGTTTTTACTGAACGATTGGTATTACACGCCTTCTTTTACACTTGCTGACGCAGCGGCGCATTCCATGACAGGCCCACCGAGAGCAGACAACGGGCTCATCAACGGAACCATGAAAAGCCCTGACGGTACACTGGGCGAGTACAATAAAATCCAAGTTGAGAAGGGCCGGAGCTACAGGCTTCGTGTTGCCAACGTTGGCATCAGCGACCATTACCACTTCTCGATCGATGGTCACAACCTGACCGTCATTTCAAGCGACTTTGTACCAGTCGTACCTTTTACGACGTCTTCAATCTCACTGGGTGTCGGTAAGGTCCCCACATGCTGTCTTCGATTACGCCTCAGGTCTGATGACTCTTGCAAGGTCAACGATACGACGTTGTCATCAACGCGGACCAAGACATCGACTTGTACTGGATTCGCTCGGATCCGGATGGCAGCTGCTCGAACAACAGAAACAGAGGAAACATCAAGGCCATCCTCGCCTACATGGCGCCTGGCAACGCCGAGCCCACAAGCACTCGGCATGGCGATATCCCCGATGCGTGTGAAGACATGGCCGTTACCCCAACCGTTGCCAACACTGTACCTTCCAATCGATTTGCCGACGCGGTACAAGGCCTGGAGATGAGCGTTAATATTACTCAACAGAACGGCCCACTGATCCATTGGTATATCAACGGCTCTGCCATGGCGATCGACTGGAGTTACCCAACGATGCAGTACGTGCTGGACGGCAATACTTCCTGGCCCGAGGAGATGAACCTGGTAGAACTGGATGAGGCAGACGAGTGGTACTACTTCGTTCTGCAGACCGTCCAAGGATCATCGGTCAATCTGCCTCACCCCATCCACCTTCACGGACACGTACACGCTCGCCCCAATCGAGAGAAAGTCATCTGCTAACTCGTTGCAGGACTTCTACATCCTTGGGTCAGGTCCAGGCGTTTGGAACGGCAACATTGATGGGCTGCAATTCGACAACCCTCCTCGTCGAGATACAGCAATGCTGCCAGCTGGCGGTTATCTCATCTTGGCCTTCCCGGCCGACAATCCGGGCGCGTGGTTAATGCATTGTCATATCCCCTTCCACGTGGGGCAGGGCTTTTCCCTTCAGTTTTTGGAGCGGGTCGATGAAATCGAGAGCACCGTGGACGTTGACGCATACAATTCCGAATGCGCAGCGTGGAGGGACTATTACGATGGTAGTCAGATCTATTCCCAGACGGATTCTGGGCTGTAGATATGAAAAGCAAAGTCAGCCTACTCTCTGGGTATACCGTAACGCCAACACCGAGAGACTTGTATCCTGCAGGTAATGAACTTGAGATCAGACAGACACGAGAATGCACAAAGAGGCGGGCGTACTAAAATCCAATTGGACCAGCGTAACCAACGATCTACAAATCAGCGGCCTCTGAGATGAATGAAGCAGTCAGGAGTCGCTCAGTCATTTTTGGTGGTTCCCTTGCTGCCAGACACTTCGCCAACCAGTCTCGCTCTTGGCTTGGGCATGGCACGAAGACAAAGGCCACCGGCCAAGAGGCCTACAGTGACGAGATCCAAGATATGCACGGCCCACCAGATGTGCTGTACGCCGGCGCTACACATCATGGCATCCGATCGCCATTCACCAGTGCCCTCGTCAAACCACACGCTCACCAGGCCGGCATACCCGCCGTACTCACCCATCATGCTCCGGAGGGTCAATTCCCGAATACCAGGAAGATCTGGGTCTTGAGTTAGAGGAGAGGCCTGCTCCCACTGCACAGCGCTCCAGGAATCCCCTTGCCTCGGGCGGTGGTGGTAAACATCGCAGCCCTCGTGGTCGTGGCCATTGACGATGAGGCCGTTGCGGCCGATTCCACGGGCCGGGGCGGCAGCATCGCCACTCATGCCAAATATACCCTGGAGAATGCCCTCGGAAGCCGAGTCGCTCAGGTGATTCTGCTCCCTGACCCCACCGCCCTCATCATCGGCGAAGAAGTCGAAGAAGGGAGCATCAACACACACACCAGCCTCCTTGTGCAGGGGTATGTGGGTGAGGAGAAGGGTGAAAGTAGAGCGATCTTCGACGGGGCGAGAACGACCAATGGCGTCATTAATGAAGTCGTAGGTCTGGCTCTGAAGCTGCTGGTCGATGGCGGGAGTGTCGAGGTTCATGCTGTTCAGGACGAGCAAGCGAAGCTCGGGAGGGGACTCGCCGGTGACGTTGGCGTGGGGGAGTCGGAAGGTTGTTTCCCAGTTGACAGGGCCGAATTGGCGTTCGAAACGGCGGATGCGGTCCTCGTTTATATCGCCAGCGTAGCCAATGTCATGGTTGCCGGCAATGTTGATGATGCGACGCTCCCAGGCAGCGTCGGCGCCTAGATCCTCGACGTGTGGAGTGGCCGTGACATTGTCGTCGACGCGATGGCCGTGGCGGAAGACTCTGGACCAAAAACGGTCGCTCCTGCGCTCAAACTCGTCGTCGGAAATCCACTGGCTGCCCAGCAAATCGCCCAAGACAGCAACGTGTGTGGGGCGCGACCACCAGTACAGCGTGCGGTAGATATGGGCGAGGTAGTAGTCGTTGCCGACGAGGTCGATGCGTTTGCGGTAGCCGTTCAGCAGGCGCGGCACGTCGTTGCGCAGCAGGGCGGCAGCGGCGGTGCGTACAGCTTCTACAAGACCGTGCTCGTAGAGCCGTGGGCCGAATTCGAGGAGACTCGGGAAGACAGGAGCATCGGGATCGGGCAGCGAGCTGTCGCCCTCAATCTGCGGGTCGCCGAGCGCCAGCAGGCGGAAAGGGGCTAGTTGATGGCTGGAGGATTTGGTGGTGTCGACATGAGGCGGGCGTGGAAAGTAGCAGTGGTGGAAGAGAGGATAAAGATACAAGTAGAGAGAGGCCACAAGGGCAAAGGGGAGGAGGCCGCGGCCAAGGCGGAGGGCGGCGTCATGAATTGACATGGAGAGACATGGTGATTTGGGGACGGCATGCGCAACAGAAGAAGATGCGGCCGGCCAGCGTCGGCGGATTCGGTAGTGCTGCGCGACGCGTCGATTGCGCCCGCCGCACGTCCGGTCACCCACGCCCGCCCGTCGCGCAGCCCTTTCCACGCACCAGGAAATCTTCATTGCCAACTGCCGCATCCTCTGGACGCACCGCTGTCTATGAACTGGCCCTCGCTTCCTGTCAGCTACTTTCCGCGTGCAGCTCTGCCGATTCCGTCCTTCCTCACGAGCGTTTGCCCACCGATGCGCCGTAGATAACAAGTCTTCTTCATCGTCATCTAGGGAACTGGCCATTCTGATTCGCCCGCGCTTTGCAACGGCAGCCGGCGCTCATCACGCCCATTGCCTTCTTCCGAGGCAATTTTGAGTTGGAGCCAATTCAACCCGAAGGCAATCTGTGACTGTCTGTACTGCGAATCCCCCTGACGGCATGGCAATAGCCAAGATATTCCTTTCCTATTTGGAGCATCTCTGTGTTGCGTAATCGGAGCACGGCTTGGGCGCCAAGAAAGGGATGAGGGAGCACGGCGTACGAAGAATGAGCGTTGATGGAAGGGGCAACCCCACGACGAGTCTTGCTCGCAATCCGACTACAGGGTACGCAACCGGAGTATATGTTCCTGCAAGCACCTCGCCACTGCCAGCATTGCGCAAGATGCCACCCAGTCCTTATCGGATCGGATGGGGAAAGGGACACGATCACCATGGGGATTCCCTAATTTAGGAAAAATGCGAGTCAGTTCCCTACAATCGAGGCCGTTCTGCAGCCGTTTGGGCCGAAGGCAGATCACTAAACCGCGCCATGTGAGCCTAGTTGTGCCGTATGCCACAGGGGCTGGGGGAAGTATATAGTCTCTGTGCTCTTGTTGTTTGTTCCTATCCATCATTTCCGAACAAATCATGGCTACCACAATCCTGGAGGGTGTTGCTTTTATCACGGGCGCTGGCTCTGGTACGACGGGCTTCTTCTTATCCGAATACAGGACTAACGAGTGCAGGAATTGGACAAGCCTCGGCCTTCTCGCTTGCGAAGCATGGTGTTAGGCAGTTCGCCTTGACCGATATCAATGCATCCGCGCTCCAGTCTACAGTCGACGAGTTGATCCGCCGTCATGGGACGTCGGTCGAAGCTCTTGCCATCGAGATGGACGTCTCTCAGGAAGAGGCCGTGGAAAGCGGCGTTGCCCAGGCGGTTGCCAAGTTCGGGCGTATCGACTTCGCCGTCAACAGCGCTGGAGTGACTGGCACCGTGGGAGGGAGTCCGGACGTGAGCTTGGAGGCCTGGAACAAGCATTTGTCAATCAACCTGACAGGAGTATGGCTGAGCCAGCGCGCCGAGATCCGGCAGATGTTGAAGCAGGAGCCGCGTGGCGAGCGATACGGCCGCGGCAGCGTCGTCAACGTCTCTTCGGTCCATGGCTTCGCCTCTTCACCTTCGTACATTGCTGCAGGCGCATACACGTCGGCTAAGCATGCCGTCGTGGGCCTAACACGTACCGAGGCCACTCTGTACGCATCCAAGGGGATCAGGATCAATGCCATCTGCCCGGGCTACATCGACACGCCGCTTTTGACGCCGGCAAAGGCGAAAGCCGGCCTGATGGAGAAGCTTGTCAACGAGAACACGGCAGTGAAGAGGATGGGGACCGCAGAAGAAGTCGGAGACGCCATCATGTTCTTAGCGAGTCCGCTATCATCCTTCATGGTTGGCTCAGCGATGCTCGTCGACGGTGGCTACACTGCACAGTGATGCAGCGGGGAAAGGAATGCAGCCTAAATTTGATGTAATCTGCAAAAATGCAACGCCCATAGGGGGTTGACGTCCTCTCTCATCTCAATTCAAGAATGCTTGTGTTTGTCAGCCCACTTTTGAATCTGCGACCGGGGGAATTGGTTCCTTGACCGGCTGCATTTGTTTGCCCGTCCTGTGCTGCATTGCTACAGAGGGGTACTGCAGCCGATGGCTAGCGCGAAGAATAGTAGGGCTCTGGAACATAGCGTAACAAAAAAAAAAAAACAAATCCACGCTAGCCATCGGCTACGAGAGGGGACTGTAGAGGAACCCGACCTCGTAGACGAGATGCAGTTCCACGGCGCTAGCCACTAGCGCTGCAGATCAGCCGCGTATCGCGCGCCAAATCTTGCTCAGCCCTACGGCTCGTCTCGCCCGCCGCCAAAAACACGTCTGCACCGACACCAGAAGCTCTTCATTGCCTCCCTTGTCCTCCGCCCCGGCCCGTCCCGCCACCGCCACGATGCCTCTCGACACGTCCTCATATTCGCTCGCCTTGCTGCGTCTTGACGGCCGCCGCTGGAACGAGCTGCGTCGCATCCATGCCCAGATCAGCACCCAGGCCGCCGCCGACGGATCGTCTTACCTGGAAATGGGCAATACCAAAGTCGTGTGCACCGTGACCGGTCCGTCCGAGGGCCGTCGCCAAGGAGGCGTTGCTGCTGCTCAGCGCGAAGGCGAGGCCAAGATCGAGGTCGAGATTGGCTTTGCGGGCTTCAGCGGCATTGAGAGGAAGAGGAGGGGTCGTGGCGATAAGTAAGCCATTCCGCTTCCTTTGAGGTCCACCCCGCTGACAATCCCCTAGGCGCACGTCCGAAATGCAGCATACCCTTGTCCAAGCTTTCGCGTCGACCCTGCACACCCAGCGCTACCCTCACAGTACGATCTCCATATCGCTACATATCCTTTCACAGGACGGCTCGCTGCTGGCCGCTTGCCTCAATGCCGCCACCCTCGCTCTTGTCGATGCTGGAATCCCCATGAGCGATTACCTTGTTTCCTGCACGGCCGGCTCCACCGCCTCCTATGCCGCCAACGACGAGCAAGCCGACCCGTTGCTCGATCTGAACAACCTGGAAGAACAAGAGCTTCCGTTTCTGACGGTCGGCTGCTTGGGCCAGCGGGAGGAAGTGAGCGTGCTAGTAATGGAGACCAAAGTGCAGATGAGCAGACTCGAGGCCATGCTGGCCGTCGGTGTCGACGGGTGCAAACGCGTGCGGGACATCATGGATGGAGTGGTGCGGGCGCATGGGAGACGAATGCTGGAGGCCACCTCAAGCTGAGAACTACGCCATGGCACAGCAGGAGACTTTACTAGCTTGGAAGACAAAGATGATTTTCCAAGCTTGCAACGCTGGAACCCCCAAAAAGACCTCTTCATCGGGCCTAGCACATTCTGTCGGCCGAATGGCTTGGTCAACAGATGGTCTGGATCGACTGTGTGTCGGTAAAGGAAAGAAAATGTCCACCGCTCCCGGCACAGCTTCATGTGTAAGCGATAGCACGCTGAGACAGACTCAGAGGCTGATTTCGGCGAAAGATATGGCCAGCGCAGAAAGATCTGACGATATGAATACCAACGTGTGAATATTCCCCAAGTATTCATTCCAGTTCCACTCGCCTTCGGCAACCCTTTAGACTACATAAACATCTAGCTGTGAAGCACAAAATATGTTGCGGTGATGTACACTTTGTCGACTACTCAAGCGCGACTAAAGAGAAAAGAGAGGCATGAACAACAGAGTGAGGTACTAAGGCGCCCGCTAGATGCTCAGATATAAAATCTTTGTCGCGTCAGAAACTTTCATGGTATCATCAACGTAGATGGTGGAGAGAGAGGCAGAAGAAAATGACAACAAGGAGAAAGCAAAAACTTCGGGAAGTGAGGTGGAAGCAAGAACGCCAATCCCGATGCGGACCGATGATCTGAGCACAGAGTGACCGCGTGAAGAGAAAACACACAGAAACCACAAACGCAAACCCCACTCTTTCTTGCCAGACGCCAGATCCGTGTGTATACATGGCCGTGTGATGATCGAAATAACGTATGCGCTGCCGCCAAGAATAACTCTACCAATTCTTTCCATATGTCCCCCTCTCCAGCTCCCATAGCAGGAGATGAGGCCTTTCGTACCTCGATTCGTTTTCTTTTGATCGGAGTTACTCCTCATGTTCTTGGTGCTCTCCAGGTGCCGTCCGCGACCGTGGCGAACTTGACTCCGCGGCCCTTTCTTTGGACACCACCGTTATTGAGCCATCGGCTCAGGTTCTTGCATTGGCTAACATCAAATTCCTCGAGATCACTGCAGCCTTCGAGAACCGCTTCAACCCCGGTACCCGTGACGCGAACGCAGCCACGGACGGAAAGATACTTCAGCTCCAGGAGGTGCAGGCTGATGCTGCGGAGAGAGCTGTCGGATACCGCTGAGCCGCAAAATGCGAGGTTGAGGTGCGTGAGCATCGGGCAGCCCAGAGCGAGAACTTCCGTGGCCGTGTCGGAAAGCGCGCAGCAGAAAGACTAGGAACTCCGTAAGTGGTGATTAAAACCCAAGGGCGCTCATTAAACTTACCAGGTCAAGCTCTCTAAGGGCTTTGGCAGCATTCGTCAGGAACACGATTGCGTTATCCGTGAGATAAGTGCAGTCGGCAAGACAGATCCTCGTGAGATTCGGGAATGGATAAACGCTCCAGTGCTGGAACCCTTGATCCGTGATGGTGGTGCATCTCGTAAGATCGATCGATTCTAACCGCGTGGAGGCATGAACCGCAATGTGTGCCATCGAACGGTCCGTGATATGCTTGCAATAGCTCAGCGTCAAGCGCCTGAGCTTCGGACAGCCGACAACGGTCCCTGGAGGGAGCTGCTGCACCTGTTGTTGCTGCGCCTTGCGGCCGTAGCGGCCGTTCATCTGGGCCTGTTGTGCTTGCATGTACCCTGGAGGCAAGTCGGGCACAATCCAGCCCACTACGCGTGCCAAGAGGTTATCGCCAACTTTGCGACAGTTGCTGAGGTCAACCTCTTCCAGACCCTTGGCTTTGTTGACCATTTCAAGCACCGCTTGGCCAGTGATATCCCATACACTCTTCATCCTCCACTTCTTCACGTTGGCCCCGCATGTCGTTGCCAAGGCAGTGAACCCTTCGTCCGTCAGATGGAAGCAGTTGCTAATGTCGACATACCGAGGCCTTTGACCCACGAACGGACAGATGATATCGGTGAGAACCCGGTCTGTGATACGCCGGTTGTAGGGTGCCAGATCCAAGTCGTAAAGAATGCTGGGCGAAGAGGTCAGGATCTTGAGCCAGTGCATCGAAACAGTTCGGAGGCGCATCAACTCTGCAATGTCGAGATGCTGAAAGATCTTGACCAGGATAATATCTGGAAGAATGCCCTTTCCTTTCCGGCTTGGCCGCCGAACGATCTTCTGGCGCTTGAAGGAACTCGAACGTTCTGGCGTAAGGCGCTCTTCTTGCGTGAATATGGGAGAGGGAAGGAGTCCGTTGGGCTTGGGAGACTCATGATGAAGCTTTGGCGCATCCTGCGACTTGGGTGTCTCCTGAGCTGGCTCTTGCACCGGGGGAGCACCCGGCGGGGGCGGAGCAAGCGAAGCTCTCCTTGATCGCGAGCGGGCGTTGTCGAGATCGACGTTCAGGAATGGGTCAGGGTCAAAGGGTTCAACGGTTAGGCCTTCGTCTTTGACTTTGGGAGGAAAGCCGTTCTCCTTTTCGGCAAAACTGTCTGTGAAAGTAACGGCGGGAAGGCTTTTTCTGCGTGACTCGGGGGTACGGTCATTGATGACAAGCTCGTTGATCGCGGGTGTACCGTCACAAATATCGGGCATTTCCGTATCCCTCTGGGCAGCAGCATCCAGACGGGCTCTTGCAGTGTTTTCTATCTGCTGCCGCAGCTCTGGGGAGCATCGTTGCCACAGCTCGTTCAAAACATCGCCACCAATTGCCAGACACTCGACCGAGGCGATCGAACGTACTGTCGCGGTGCGTCGTGGAGCCAAGTCCAGACTGACGACTTCTCCGAAATACTGGCCAGCCTTGAGGCGGGCGATCACGTGCTGGATGTTTTTGGGGCTGGATTGCTTTTTCCTGGTCTCTTCGTCCGGGGGCGTTTCGGACACGACTTCAACTTCACCTCGCACAATGAAAAACACGTCGCGCCCGTGGGAACCCTGCTGGATGACATCGGTGAATGGAGGGTAGGTGCGGGGTTGGGCGTTAAGGCCCAGGAAATGCAGAATGTCCGAGGGCAAGCTGGAGAACAAGGGCAGTTCCTTCAGCAGCTGACGCACGTTGACGGTCCCGCTGCCGATGGCGCTCGACGCTGCCGCCTCGGCAAGGCCTGGGCTGGGCGACTTCCTCTTCTTGTTACTAACCAAGACCTCCCCATCCCTGATCTCGCCAGCGTCGCCCATCTCCACGTCGCCATCGGTCGTGTCTCGCGACCGCTTACCGCTGCGGGACGGCCCCCGGGCGTGCTGCTTGGAGTCCTTGAGCTCTTTCTTCTTGCGCTCCAAGATGGCCAACCGCTCCTTGGCCTCGTCCAGGATGGACTGCTCGACCTCGGGAAAGCGAGGCAGCTCCTTCTTGAGGTCCTCCTTGTTCAGGCGGACCACCATGGAGCGCATCTTGGCGACAATGGTGGCGGTGCGTGGGATGTCCATCAGGATACCGATCTCGCCGAAGAAGGCGCCGGGGCGCAGCTCGGCGAAGGTGCTCTCGCCGTCGCGCGAAGTGACGCGGACGGCACCGCGAACCAGCCAGTACATGGCCTTGGCCTCATCGCCCTCGGCTATGATGGTGTCGTGTGGCGAGTACAGCTGGGGCCGCAGGTGGGTGCCAATGGCGGCGAGGAACGAATCGGGAGCGGACAGGAACAGCGGAAAGGAACGGAGGCGGTCGATGAGGTCGAGGGGCAAGCCCTGGATGGTCGAGGCCGTGAGCGGTGAGGGCCGCACCGGCTTGGTTGGATTCGTCTCGGAGTCGAAGGCGCGTATCAAGGCGAAGGGGTCGGGAACAGGGCCGCCGTTCACCTTGCTGGCGTGGACAGTCGGGCCTCCGGCCCTGTGATGGCGCCGCATGGTGGAGGAGCGGCGCCGGCGCGCGTGTCGAATGATGGTGGTGGTGGGCGACGGTGCACGGGGAGAAGAGGTCAAACGCGTCGGCGGCCTTCCACCCTTTTGTCTTGTCGGTGGGAGGAGCTGGGAATTACGTAAGGCAGGCGGGAGGCTAGAGGAGTCGCATGGTTCGCGGAGCGCGAGGGAATTGGGCGGTGCGGCTCCGGGGGGCGCTATATACTGGCGTGGGTGAGGGTTTGTTGACAAGAAGCGGTCAACTGTCTGAGCGTGTCGAGGTGGAGCGCGGGGGACAGGCCTCGCGGGTGGGGAGAGCTTCGGCGAGAGGCAAATTGCCAATCGCGCACCACGACGCGGCGGATGCTAGCGCACGCGGGCAGCGGCGCGCAGCAGGACGGCAGCGACGCAGCTTCCGCGCGAGCGAGCAGCTGCTGGATGCGCGCGCCGCGGCGGGCGTGGCTTTCTTTGATGAGTTGTGAGACTCTGGATGCCCACTTTCCGGCTCCACCGCGCGCTGGCTCGTGCCGCGGGCCTGCCCTTCGATCGCACTTCGCGGCGGCTTCTGTGGCTTCGAGAAAGTCGGCTAGTGTTACTTAGCCCTGGTGAATGGGGGCGACGCAGCCACCACGAGACGACACTGCGCGGAAAAGAACCAGCCCTGCGCCGCCCTGTCGCCTGTCGCTCGAGCGCCTGCCCGGCCGCACCCTACGCTGCTGGCCCGTTGATTAGGGGTTCCCTGCTCCGCCGAAAGGCCGGCGCACGCTGCTCCCAGAGCGTCGCGGCCCGCCGTCTTTCCTTATTGTGGCTCGCTCTGAACAGCTTCTTCAGATGACGCCCTGCAGGGTCTGGAGAGGGTGGCCACGCCGTTGCGCCCGCGCCCGCGCCCGCCCGCGATGCAGTTCTTCAGCGCTTGGCGGGTTGGCTGGCTCGCGATCCGCCGGAGATCAGCAGGGGAAACTGGCCCTGCAGTAACGGTTGTCAGAAGTAGCCCGCTGCATCCGCGCTCCAGCAGCACACGCGCCTGCCCGCCTGCACCCTGCTGCACGCCGCACAAGACGCCCCGACCGTCGCCACTCCCCAGCGCCGACCGCTGCCGCCCACACAGATCCAAAATTCGCTGCTGGCAGCAGTGGTTTTGTTTGCACTTTGTTTCAGGCGCCTGTGCTTCGTCCTGCCAGCTGTGGCGTGCCGCCGCGCTTGTGTGGCCCTCGATGCTTCCCGTTGTCTGCAGGATCGAGGCTCACGCAACTGCCCGCAGCCATGACTCACGCAGAGGTTTGTGGCGGTGTCCGCTTTCATCCAACCCGCTGCCTTCTCACGGCCAAGCACGATACATAAGAGCTTGCACAGTCCTTGCTGCGCGTTTCCTGTCGCTTTCGCAGCCTGCATCTTTCATCAACCGTCACGGTCAGAGATAATCTTTCTATCCGTCTGCCGGCTCGCTTGTGCGCGTCTTTTGCCACGAGCACTTCATCATCCTCACTCTTCCAAGCTCGTCATCCTCCGGCCCCGTCTCAACGGGATTCCTAACTTGGCTGAGAAAAAATAGCGTTTTACTCTGCCAAGGTGCGTCCTTTATACATTTATACCATCTATGACGAGCACTCTTCACCTGTGCAGGTGTAGCGGGCCGTGGAAGTTTTACCCTTCTCAAACATGTCTCATTCGAGACTCATGCTACTTACAGCCTTTGTCCAATTTTTTTTCTCTCTTGGGAGGTTCAACCCCTACATCTACAGCCTAGCATTTGGTTTAGCTGCTCACGTAGGAGGACGAGGACTTCGCGGGATACGAAAGGATGAAATCTTCTGCAATCCACGTGCGGACGGACACGGAACCAGAGAACTAGTGCTCACACCAGTTCTCACCGTTCGCCGCTGCTGCACACGAGCGAACAGCGGCAGTACAGGTGCATGGCCATAGTGTACATGAAGCACGCGAAGCCACGGTGAGGCTCGCGTTCTGCATCGGCGGCCGTGTGTGAGAAGGCTACGTATCGGGGAATTCTCCGTCTGCACGATGCGGTGGTTTTGCTGCGCTGGCCCCATCCATCGTCCAGCACCGCCAGCACGCCCCCGCCATTGGACTTTGCCTGCCTGCCAAAGCTCCTGGCTGTTGGTCGAGGCGTCCCGATGCTTCGCAAGGAGATTGGTCCGAATCTACGCCAAACTTCTTCCTTCATCAACCCGGTCAGCGTGTATGCCTTTCCATTGCTAACGCCATCGCCATCACGTGCAGAAATACATGGGGCGCTCCCGCAACTACGCCTTACTCAGCATCTTTCGGTTCTCGCCCCTGAAGACGCAGTAGTAGTGCTGAGTCCCCAACGCTGCGCCATCTCATCGCCGTTGTTCGACTGCAATCTCCCGATTCCCAACTGCATGATGAGGAGGACGTTCAGCCGGGTGACGGTGATGCTACGCTCTCCACGGGCGGGCTCCATGCCTTTCCAAAGTGACTGCGCCCCCACCCCGTTTTATTAAATGCTTCCAGTCTCTGGCTCAATGCACGCTACGTCATTCGAGTTGAAGTGGGTGCAGCCGATGACCTCGTCACCTATTCGCTGCCTGGCCTTGCAGACGACAGCAGCGCTAGTACTGTCAGGCAGCAACACTATCGGCCATCGCCGCCGCCTTGCGCATCGCGCCTGAGCCAAGTACTGCTCCTGCCATCATCCCGCATCCATCCCTCCAGCCAACGGTGCAGCAGTCCGCCTCCTTCGCTGCTGGTTCATCGGGATGAAAAGACAAGCTCCGTCCTAGGTCGGACGCCATCGGCCGCTTGCGCTAGGTCGACAGTCTGGGTGAGGCCGCGGCCTACGTCGTTGGCTACCGTGATCATTTTGACGGCGTGCTGGAGCTGTTGTTTGAACGCTGGGTTGCGAAGAGCACCGCCGAAGAATGAATCTCGTTACACTGCATCAACTACGTCAAGCGCCGTCAGGACGGTGTATTCGCCTTGTGGCGTGAGGGGATTGTTGACCACGTCTTTGGCAGCGGAAACGGCGCTGGTCTTGACGCCACTGTAGAGTGAAGGCCAACGGGAGCATCCCATCAGCACAAGCACGCTTATGTGGTGACTCGCCACCATGTCTGTCTGACGTCTGGCCTGCCTCCGTCGATGCATGAGCGGAGAACGCGCAGAGATCAGCTGTATAGTAATATGGATAGAAGAAGGCGGGGTGGTACATGGCGCGCTGACCTCTAAACGGGCGGCGCGGTGAACCTTTCACCATTTCTTCGAGCGGGTCCATCAGGCACGGACACCATCATTAGCGGAGATAGGCCGCGATGACAGCTGCAGTCGAGACGGCGGCTCACGCGCCCAGGATCAGGTTACCGGGTGGGGTTAGCCTGGGATACGATGCGCCGATCTGCATTTTCGAGAAGGATTCCCGGGGCTGCGGAAACGAGGCTGTGAGCTGGCAGGTGTTCATACACGATCTGCAACTCATTGCATTAGTAGGGTATCCATCCATAGTGTCGGAGAGAACCAGGTTTCTTACCGATGGTTTGCAGCTTGTGACATCTTGGGTTGAACTGCTGCTCTCTTCACACTACTGCTCCACCTAATGGTGTATTTGCATTCGTGTCTTTACGTCATATGCGTCGTGATTTACAGTCCCCAGGCTCCTAGCGATAGATATCCGCCCAAAACCCAAAAGTACGGGCCCATCGTTCGCAACGCCATTCAAAGCAGAGCGGAAAAGAATTAAGCAAAAAAAAAAAAACACAATAGCCTTCTGCCAAGTTCTCGTCCAATTTTAGGGAGAATAAGATGGGCTTCATCGCTTTTCCTCCATCAAATCCATGTTATGCAACCTTCTTTAAATTGCATCCCAAAAGAAACCCCATCTTGAAGACGATGACCACCTAAGTATTTCTCGGCTGTGTTCGACCGTGAAAGACAGATTGGGTAAAATTGAAGCCGTATATGCCAAGAAAAGGTGTATCGTCCAGTGGTTTGCAAGGAAGGTTATTACCCGAACAGCAAAGAAAAACATATGAGACAATAGGAATATGGTGAAAGCGAAGACGTGATCATGAATCGTATCCAAATCCCCGAGATGGACCAATGTCAAGGGCGGAGGTCCGGTCAACGGCTCCTTTGCCTGCGGTCGTGGTAGTAATCGTCATCATCGTCATAGATCGACCGCTCGTTCCTCTCCTGCCTCTTTTGCTCAAACTTTTCGTATTTCCTCTCTGCCTCGTGAGCGCCCATCGCACCAACCACAGCAGCTGCGACGGTAGCCAAAGTGTCTCCCTTGGTCAATTCGGTTCCTAAGAATCCTCCAGCCAAGGCACCCACGGCAGCGGAGGCGACGCCGCTGCCGTAGGGGGATTTGCTACGCCGGCGGCGTCTTGATGTCGAGCTGCGAACGCTATCATGGCGGCGAGTTTCACGTTCGTAAGGAGGAGCGTTTGAATAGGTGTCCCGAACAGAGCAACTGCCGCGATATCCCTCTGCACGCGTTCTCTGGATAGGAGCAGCGCCTTCCCGGACAGACATGGCACGTGTCGTCCGCGGATATGGATACGGCGGTGGAAAGTATTCGTCAGCGGATTTCATACGGCCGCCGGCAGGCAGATCTTGGGCTGGTGGATATTCATAAGTATCCCGCTGGTCTCTGAAGCGGACAATGTCGTAGGTGTCTTGGGCATGGCTCCTGCGGCTCGCATGGCTGCGGATACTGCTGCTACGTCGTCCACTGTAAGCCTCGGAAGGCGTGCTGGGACCGTCGGCGTCTGGGTCATTGAAGGCCTCGGTTTCGACGTAGGCGCGCGTAAAATCCCTGCGGGAGCGGCTTATGTCGTCCTCATCCTCGGAATAGTCATCGGTGTGGGTGAAGGGCGCGCGACCACCGTGCAGACCGCTGGCTGAAAGAGCGCGGCGATTGTACTCGGTGCGAGGCGGAAGCGGGCGGTACGGTACCAGCTCCCGATCCTGGCGATCATCCCTGTAGCTGCGCGGAGTCTCTCGATAGTAGTCTTGCGGGCGACCATCGGTGCTGTAGCGGTCGTAGCGGTCCACACGGTTCTGTTCCCGCCTAGATCTCCCTCTTGGCCTGCGCGAGTCGCCATGAGTGTAGTCATAATCTTCATCGTAGTTCCCGTCATAGCCGTAATTGTACCGGTCGTCTTGTTGCCGCGTCTGATCTGCCTGGCCAGCCGATTTGCGCCTTTGCCTGTACTTGGACCATCGTTTCTTGGGGTTTGGGATCCTGTCGTAGACCTTGTCGTAATACTTGCTGTTTGCGAATTGTGCGATGGCGCCGGCGCCTATGTCCTTTTGGGAGTTAGCTAGGGCAAGCGGGCGGGAAGGGTAGAGTCGTACTACGAGCGCGGGGTCCATGGTTGCGGGCGTGGTACCGCAGAGGGCTGCAGAACGGCGGGCTGGAGGAAGCTTGCGGTGTTTCGGAGGCGGGAAGTGAAAGGACAGCAGGCGGCAGTTATAATATGAAGGCAGCCATGGCTGCCCGAAAGATGATGACAGGCTGCAGGGCTGCTCGCTGATCGGCGTCGTGGTGCAGGCGGATCTCCGTCAGCGACGACGCATGGACAGCGAGGCACAGGAGATGTAAGGGAAAATGAGAGGCAGGAAAGGCGGAGAAATACAAGCTCATGCGCCAGGACATGGGCGACGGGTCGCGGGAGTGGCAGGCTGGCGCTGGCGCTCGAGTCAGCCCATAAGGGTCCGATGACGTGCCTCTCTCCACAAGCAAGCTGCGTCCCCACCCCAGGTCACCAGACGGGCTGCGATGTGCCCGGGATCGTCACCATCCCACGCGCCGTCGATCGACCAGGCACCGCATCTCGAAGTCAAAGTATCGTCGTGGAAAGCGCGTTGTATTTCTACTAAATCTCCCGGCTAGCGAAACTCCAGTGTCTATTCCCCGCGCCTAGGCCTTGGCGGCCTCCTCGAGCAGCTTGGTCTGCTGCTCCGGGTGCGTCTTCTCGACGTTGCCCTTGGCCATCTTCTTGGTGACCATGTTGCCGTCAATCTCGACGTCCTCCTTCAGCTCGCCGTCGGCAACCCTCCACTGGCCGGCGATCTTGAGCGTGCCGACCGGCGGCTTCGCGTCAACGAGCGAGTCGACGCCGCCGGCGACGTTGGTGAGGGTAAGCTTGTAGGTCGTCTGCTCGACGGTTAGCGGATGTCGTGGTCACATGCGAACGCGAGCGTGTACCTGGCCAATGGGCTTCTTGTCGGTGACGTTGTAGGTGGCCTGGGTGGACGCGTCGCCCGAGTCGAGCTCGTAGGAGACGAGGGCAGGGCAGAGGGTCTTGATCATGAGGTCGTGGTTGTGGAGAGCGGTGATGACCTGCTGCTCGCTGACGCCGGCGGGCAGGGGAGTGGAGATGCTGGTGGTGGCCATTTTGGAGGGGAAGTTGTAGAGATTCTGTTTAGCTGATGTCTGTCGGCGGGGTGCTGCTGCTGGAATGCCATCGCCGCCGTCGCCATTTATATGGCCGCTCTGGCTGGGTTGAGTTCGCAGAGCCAAGCTGCCGGGTCCGGCGTTCTGGTGTGAAGTCCGCGAGTGAGGTTGAGCGTCAGCACGAGCGGTGCTGAGCCACTCACGGCTCCCCATGCTAGGAGCGCGCAGAGTGCTGACGGCCGGCTGCTCTGGATAGGCTGTGCTCTGATCGGCTTCGTTTCGGCTCCGCACTCCTCAAACAGCCCCAGCCGGCCGCCGACGGACGCGTCGCACCGCAACCACCAGTTGTACAAACGGTGCCTGGCTTCCTCCAACGGCCGTCACTTGGCGTGCCCAGCGCTGAGCTGCCCGCCTGCTCCTCGGCCGACGGTCCCCGCGCCCATGGTGTACCAGCTCCTGCCTCCCGTCCGACGGAAGTTTCACGGCATACCAAAAATAGCGATGCTGATCGCCCTTAGGTCGCGAGGCTGGCTGTCAGCGGGCGCAAGGGTCCGCAAGCTTATGGGTTTGTCCACCACCAACATCCCGCCCGCCCGCCGGTTCGCATCATTTCAACTGACTAGCGAGCTCGCCGACTTGGGCCGGTCCGCTGCAGGTCATACCGTCGGATTGGAGCGTTGCCAATTTACCCTCCGCCGGAGCAGAAAAAAGCGCGGAGAACGACGGCTGGCTCGTATTGGCCTTGGGAGCACTCACCATCTGGCACCACCCAGCCCATGCGCTTCCAGAAATCGCTCCGCCAGCTCAGCTGCGTGGTGTTGCCAGTTGAGCTCATGCGCTAGCATCTACTTGCGGCCGTCAGCACCTTCCACGGCCCCGGCAGCTGCCGATGGTGCTTACTGCGTTGCAATTATAGCTGCTGAGATAGAGCTCCGCATGAATAATCCCCCACAGGAACCCGCAGCACGCTAGCCCCGCCTGCAGAGATCTGCTCACTGCATCATGTTTCTGCAGACCCTGAAAACGAACCGCTTCAATATCTATCAGCCTACGCCTCGCTGAACCGCCACGTGTGCAATCAAGTCGGTGAACGATTGAACCTCGTCCTGCGTGGTGCTGAGCCCTAGATAAGCGCTAAGAGAGGGTTGTCAGCTCTGTGACGTCCTCGCTGTCCTGTTCGCTGGAAGAAATAGCTGGCTGTATGTGAACTGTCTCGGCCAGACACATCTGCGACGGCATTGGCGCCCGCTGATGAGCCCCCAACTACCCGTTGGCACGCCCCGACTGATGCCTTTGATGCCTGAATCTCTGCCCGACAGTGCCGGTGTTGTACACAGAGCTGTTGCTGCTGCCCGTCTTTCGCCCTAGCGCGCTCTGAACAAATATTCTCCATCTTCCAGACCACAAGAGCCTCTGGAGTGACGGTCTGTGTTCCACGCTCGCCACATATAGCCTGGCGTTCGCTGTAAATCTGTTGTCAAGCTTCCCCCATCAATCATCTTGACAGCAAACTCAGCAGCTAGAGCCTCGCCCACTGAAACGGACCGCGCCGTAAGCGCGCTGGGCTATTCGCGCCATCCTTCCATTTGTGGTTCTGCGCCTGTATTTGCACAGTCGAGCGTGCCATCGTTCGTTTAGCCTGAGTTGGCGTCTTCGCTGGGGCTCTTCATCTCGCTGCGCTACCGAAACGGCCGTTCTATGTGGCTGGCAGGAAGTGTTGGTGTTGTAGGCGTCTTTAATGTAATAACTGTGGACCACAAATTAGCATCCTCATGTTAATGCAATCTGCCACCGTGGCACTGTGCGCAAAGTCGATTAAATTCTGGTAGCCATCATTCCAGCAGCCGATGGTCCGACCAGCTTCGTCGTGGTGCCTTCCTCAGCGATCGAAAATGCCCAACCGACGATTCACTCCTTCTCAAGGCTGCCTGAGTCCCTGGCGGGGATTTGATCGATGTGATGGCATGATCGGGCGTGTCCGCTGGTCAACTCAGCTTCGGTTGTGGGACAACGTGTGGTGCTGTGTACAATATCGTGTATAGGGGAGTGCAGCGAGACGGTTGTGCACGCATCTTGAACGGCCCTGTCTCTGCCCCAGTTGAGACCAGCGGCCGCTTAAAATGCCCAGAATCGTTCGACTCTTTGTGGGTCTTCCCAGGGATGGATGCTCGCACACAACACGCCTGGCGCTGCCGCTCACAACGCACGGCCGGAGCTTGACAGGCAAGCGATGTGGAGATAGCTAGCTCCTCCGGTGGGGTCTGGTATGACGCACTCTGGCAACTGCTTGAAGGCGATACCCGAACC
This sequence comes from Lasiodiplodia theobromae, assembly GCF_012971845.1. NCBI lineage: Eukaryota > Fungi > Ascomycota > Dothideomycetes > Botryosphaeriales > Botryosphaeriaceae > Lasiodiplodia > Lasiodiplodia theobromae. The sequence continues at coordinate 35,565 of NW_023336526.1, forward strand.
GTTGAGTGGAGACCGCCGCTTGGACGTGGGACCAGGGCCTCGAGACGGTGCAACACACCGTGACAAGGTATTTCGCCACCGCCCATACCCTGTATGCCAGTGCCCGCCGGACACGGTTCCGCAAAACAGAGGAACTCAGTGTAAGCCGTCTCCTTTTGAAACTCATGCTCTCCCGAGAAGCATGACCTTTTCCCTGACGGCTCAAGAGAAGGAATGTCTGCTGCTTTCGCATCACTGCCCAATCTTTCCGCCTTCTCCAAGTGTTACCCCTCTTTTCTGTTTGCAAACTGTGCGGTTCGGCTTTATTGAAGGGTGGATAGGGCGACAGTTGCCGAGTGGTGAGTAGCCAAACAAACTCCTTCTTGAGCAGTGATTGACCATCTGCTGGCCCAAACCAGGACCTTTTCTCAAGCCGTTGAAAAGCATGTGATTCTTTCGGTGGCTGGGAGTTGGATCTTGAGGGGGAAAGCAGCAATCACGAGTTACGCAGGATCGTAGACTTGCTTGATATTCTAGACTTCTTACTTAGACAACCCCAAGCGATCAGCAGTCGTTTTTCGGATCAAAAGTTGCTTCGAGCATAATTAATGACGGATGGCTAGGGTTGAGGGCTAACTATGCTATATAGCCGGCATTGAGTGAAACAAGCTCTGGATGCTTAGCCAAGGTTTCGGACATTGCCACTTGAGACACTTTCATTATCAGATTCCTGGGTGCATGGGTTCCAGCCTGCCGTGCTATTCTAGGATGACAGAGCCTCGTACGTTGGGTCTGATTAGCGGTAGCGCTTGGTCTCTGCTGTGAACCTGAAATATGCACAGGAACAGCGCTACCTACTCGTCTGCCGGAACGGATGCGGGTGATTAGAGCACTCCAGGGCTCTGCACATCGAGCCGAAGTTGGAGGAAAGTCGGCACACGATGGTGGAGTCCAAATCATCAGCCTAGGGCGGGAAAAGCCACTTTAGGATGCAGTCCAGAAACGGTGCTGGACAATAAAGCTATGACCGTACAGCTCTCTCAGCGCGATCGCCTGCCCACTGAACCTATCGGGAGCACGGCCGACAGATCTCAACTGACCGAGCTGGCCCCACAGCAGAACGTTGGGGGACCGGGCAGAAGGAAAACAATGAGATGAGATCTCATCCAGTCAAGGGAGCTGTGGCAACTGCGACGCCCAAAGCGGGTCAAACATACCGCTTCGTTGTTGCATGATGCAGCACATCTCCGCGGCCACCGTCGAGTGGTACAAGTGGGATCGGTGGTACTGTGCGGCGAAATCCAACATGTATTTACAGGCGAAAAGGGTGCAGATCGCAGCGAGTCTGTGGCGTGGAACACCTCACTCTATTCGGATCACCGAGAGCAGGAGCGGCCTCCGGAGCACATCCAAGGCTCTCTCAAATTTGTAATTTTTCTTGAGTGGCGATGGAAGATCGCCAGCCCCTACGGTTTCGGTGGGCGGCCGGCTATCGCACATGGCCACACTTGGCACGGTTGCGGATGAACATTGTCCGTCAGCTGTACGCAATGCAGCGGACGAGAGACTTGGCGGACGAAGTGTAGGTCGCAGCGCTGCCCCCGACAGAAGCAGCTGCTGGCAGCGAATAGGAAGGCCCGGGAGACGGGCAGAAGGTTGGGACTTACCGTGGGAATACACAGAAGGCGCGCCGCCCGGCAGAGCGGCTGTCGACGCTGTCCTCCAGCTGGCAGGCTGGGGATCAAACAATGCGGCTTGACGACGTGCCGCGGCACTGCTGCTGGCCTTCCGAGGTCGCGACGGGCGGACTGCTGGACTTGATCAGTACGTCAGAGCAGCGCGAAACCCCGCAACTGCTGCCTTCGCCTCGCGGTTCCTCTTCAAGACGACGACAGAGCGATCGGGCGGTGCGTCCGGGCGTGGCTCCGGCCCTTCTTATCATCTGGCCCGCCGTTGAGGCCACTGACGCGCGCCTCATACCGCCATCGCGCCCCACTAGGCCCTGCCGTGGTTCTCTGCGCCAGTGCCGGCCGGACCCAGCAGTGCCCCCTCCTGCCACCCGGCTCGTACCGCCCAAATAGATCCCTCCGCTAGCTTACCCGCCAAACAATCCACCACATGCGATTACCACTAATGCGACAGGCGTACATCTGAGAATTGCTACCACCAAGCCCTGCTCGCGCGTTTCCCTGCGCGCGTCATCTCGTCCGATTGCGACAGCCAGCTGAGAAACTTGCTTTTTCCGTCCTCTCTTGGGGCACCTTTCTTTTCCGGCCATGCTAGCGGGGGGAAGTGGACAATGCCCCGGAAGCTGCATGATGCCTTTTGCCAGCGATCCGTCCTGGCCGCCAAGGAGGGCTAAGGAAGTCTATTTTGATAACTCGGTCATGGAACGATTGGAACGAACAGAACTGTCAACATTCACCCGCCTTGTTCTTACTTTAATGAGCGGGCACCGCATTATGCAACTAGCATCATCTGTACTGTTTGTCTGGAGGCACGGCGTCGAGCTCGTCAGGCCGCACCGGGCCCTGCGGCTGCTCCAGCCGCCAGTGGCCCCACGCCTCGTCATTCGGCGAGAGGAAGTCCATCTGCCCAGCATGCGTGTTGCCCTCGGTAAACCCGGGAAAATGCGAGAAGCTCATTCGAGCCGTGTCCGGCATTTGCGATGTGGCTGTCATCCATGCGTTCGGCGTTATGTTCCCGTACATGGCGGGCGCCGAGCCCGGCAATGACGAGCCGCCCACACCCACCTGGTTGTCCTGGCTCGGAAAGGGCCACGCGCTGAGATCGCCTTGCGGAGTGAAGAGCCCGTTAGCTTCATTGACACCTGATTCCGAGTGGTTGTCTGCCAACGACGGGATACTGCCCACGCTCAGTCTCATTTGAGGCACCGAGCCTGATCCTTCCGATCTCCGCAGCGGCGGCGTTGGCCGGTGATCGGGTCGCTGCCTTCGTTTGGGCGCGTTCTGAATCGTGTCATCTTCGGTGCTCTGCCGCGACGCTGGCACGACCGAAGCCTCGCGCTGTGGGCTTGATTGAGATATCTCGGCCAGGACATGCTGCAGCACAAGACACATGCGTTCGGCTGGCGCAAAGATTCCAGACATCTCCTGAAGCGATACCGCCATGCACTTCAGGTACTTCAGGATGTGGTTGCGTTCCTTGACATCCTTGACAAAAGCAAGATCTGCGACCAGCGTCGTACAGGCAGTCCCCTGCTGATCGTTAGCGTTGTTGCACTTCCCGCCGTCGGACCTGCGACACACTTACCGCAGTTTGCATTGCGGCGCAGAAAATCTGCTTGGCGCTGAACCGCTGCCTGTAGTGCCAGAAATTCTTGACAACGGCTATTGCATGGCCAGTGCACGCTCTACGAGCTGCCGTGACAACGGCATCCCCAGACAGGTCCTTGGCATCTGGGGAGACAGAGTCCTCGTAGCGTGTAAAAGAACGGCGGATCTGGATATGGACCGAGTGGTATTGCTGGTGCAGGACGAAGAAGGATCTGGGCGCCGTTTGAATATTCGTTGGCTCCCATTTCAACGCGCCGGGCAAGCGAGAGTACCAGCTATTCAGTTCCCGGTCCAGAGAAACCAGGGACTTGTAGGAAGTACGGTCGAAACCTCCGCCAGAGACCGCAGTCGCTTCCCTGTTTTCTGCTGCCTTGCCCGCAATCTCCATCAAGTCGATCAGTGCCTCGTAGATCTGGGTCTCGAGGGAGAGCTCCGGTCCGTTGGGCAAACAGGTCCCGAGCCGCTCAAATCGCTTGGCCAGAGCGTAGACCTCCAGGTCGGAGCTCTTTATTGCTGTGGGTCTCCCTAAAAAAAGAGACCAGTATTTGTCAAATATTACACTACACAGGGTCAGCATGAGGCGGAGGCGACGGCTGCAGGGAGTAGGTCGTACCAGGCCCACAAGGTCATGTGCCGCACATCAACCTCGCGCTCCGACAGTCCCGACGAGCGCGTTTCTAGATGGAGACCGATATCAAAGGCTAGTCTGACGCCCATGCCAGAGTAGAGCCAGCCGGTGTGATCGCGTCCCACGCTACACTCGCAGTTCGCAAGCAGGAGGAGAGCTTGGACTTGGGGAATCCCGCCCGGTCGTTCTAGCTCAACATCAAGCATGTATTTTGCCTCGCGGTGGAAAGTACTCTCTCTTGGCTCAAGCGCGATTCTTTGGATGTCGGGCCGAGTTTTGTCGGCATAGCGGAAACCAACGGCAAGGATGCAAATGTGCAGGAAAGGAGAGTAAAAATGCGATGCACCGTGCTCGTAGTCGTCGAGGAAAGCTTCTTTGTGGATGACGTGAAGAACGGCGTTGAAATGCTCCCAAAACAGGTCCATGAGGTGATCGTGCGTCTCCTGCGAGAGCAGTCGGATCGTCTTGGTGGCTCGCCGCGCATGCTCGACAATGTCGGACGTCTTTGAAGCTGCCGCCTTGTCCGACGGGAGGTGGCAGTTCATGAGCGAGCCAAAGAAGCGCACGCTTCCACTGGTCTGGTCGATTCCCAGGTGGCCTCTCGGGGCGAGCAGTTGGCTGACCAGACTCTGGCTCTCGTCCGACGGGTCCAGCAGACGCGGAGACGAACCTGGTCGCGCGGCCGACAGATAATGGCCGGGCTGGTCTGCACCGTCGTCCGACTCGCTGAAGGAGGCATTGTCGGACTGGGAAGGCTCCTGTCGACTGTGCCGGTCCTCGGATCCAGGGAGTCCAGGCCTGATGCGCGGAGGGTGGATGGCTGGCGGCGGCTCTTCCCCTTTGCTCCTGAGCAGGTCCTCCAGCACGGCGATGCGCTCCGTCAACGAGGCCACATAGGCGCGCGAAATCGGCCTGTTGAGCGTCAGAAAAGCTGCGCCTCTCGGGGTCTCGAGACTCACTTGCGACGTTCGTCATCATTCCGGATGATGCATTCGGCGCCGGTGCGCTTGCAATTGAAACATTCCGTGTCGCCAGGGCGCACCACGCACTGGAGCGAACCGTTAGCATTCAAGGGGCGGTCGAGGGAGGCAGGGGAGGCACGCACGCGGATGCGGCGGTCGCGACAGGAGGCACAGGCTATGGAGGCGCGATGGCGCGGGCGCTTGGCGGGCTGCTGGTTCGCACTGTGGTAGTCGGCGGGGGCCGCAAAGGCGGCGGTGTTGGGGTTGGCTTGTGAGGGTTGCATGTCCTGGGACTGGAGGGCTGGCTGCTCGGCGGGCTGGGGCAGCTGCGGGATAGCTATACAAGGCTCGCGGAATGGATGCGGCTCAGGGAGCGTCGCCACCATCTGCTGACCGTCCTGGCTCGCACGCGGCGGGGCCCCATGGGGGGATGTCATTGCAAAAGGCGACGCCCTGGCGGTTGGTCGAGCCGTGGGCGTGCGGGAGGCAGGCGAGGCAGGCGGCAGCACGCACGCAGATTGGCCCTGTCCGGCGATCGGCGCAGCGAAGCCCGGATCTCCCCAGGCAGACAACGTGGGAGCGTTGACGGGCAGGTGGCGAGCGCAGATGCAGCCCTGGCCGGCGCCGAGTCAGGACGGCCTGCCATTTGGCTTCCGCGCCGCCCACCGCCCGGGGCCCGCTCGCCATTCGGCTCGCTCGCCGCCCCGTCGACTTGTACCTACAATCAGCCCACTCGCACGACTCGTGTCTGATCGCCCCACCATCCCTCCTGTCTGCGCCCATCGCCACACCTCACGCCGTCTGAACTTTAATCCAAATAAGCAGCAGGGTCTCGCGTGCAATTGGCCGGCCAGAGATCGCCAACGCTTTCAGAATGCTATCCCACGTGGCAAAATAATACATGACGTCCTGTCCCATCCCCCCCGTTACTGCAGCCTCGCCTGCCTCGTCTGCTGCCCTAGATTGGACGCCGTCAGCTCGCGCCAGCCACGGGGCCCGCTTGGAACATGCCTTGAACCCGCTGCCCAAACTCGGCAACCCATGCCTTCACGAAACGTGCCTCGCTGGCCTGCGCCTCGGCCACCGGCGCCGGCGGCAAGTCCGCTGTCGTCTCGTTTGGGAAAAGTCCGTTCTCGTCCCAGTGGTGCACCGCTTTGCCCGCGATGAGGATGAACGGCTCACTGACTGTCGACGTCCGGTTCGGCGCGGCAAACGCGTGCGGAGTTGCCGCTCGCCAAGGGTCCGCCTCTCCGTCGACGATGGCGAGCCGTGGGTAGCTGATACCGTATCCGCCGTACTTGTTGATCGCCTCGACGTCGGCCGCCGTCGTGATGTTGAACGCGTCTCGGCAGATCATCATGTTGTAGTCAATGTCAATCAAACGCGAGATCAGAGGTAGTTGTGTGCTTGGCACTCCGCTCCCTGCATGCGCCAAAGACCCTGTGTGAGCATAAATCACTGGCCCGGAAAATCAGCAGACTAACCTGTTTGGAGATAACCCCACCTGTGGTCGCTACTGTCAGCACCGGAAAGCACGCCGAGTCATCAGCCACTTACTGCGTGCAGTACTGGTACGGCCAAGCGCGCCATGTTTGCGAAATGTCATCCTGAGCATAGAAAGTGGCGTTGTGGTTCGTAAAGCACTCATCTTGCGTTTGCCGACACTGCGAAACCTCGGTCAGATTGACGTAGCCGATGTAGTTGAGCATTCTGCTACTGAGGCTCGACACTTCATTGGCGTAGCCGCCGACGCGGATCAACTCCTCGACTTCCGGCCGCAGCGCAGCCGTGTCGGGGTACAGTAGCGAGTCCGAGGTAAGGTTGCTGCAGTACTCAAATACCGAAGGATCCGACGCGGCGGGGTCCCAGTTGAGGCTCTGCCACCCAGCAATGCCGTAGCTCAAGACATTGGCGAAATCATCATCATAGGTAAGATTGCCGAGGCCAAAGGCTTCCTTGAGCTGCGTCTTGTACCCGGCGTCGGCTTGGCCGATCAGGATGTTGTCAACAACGTGCGTCAGCTTCTGCAGGGTGCTGATGCAGTCAGGAGGCCCGTACAGCCTCTGGGCTTCATAGTACTGCCAGTAGTCATAGATGGCCTCAGTGACGCCCGATGAAGAAATGGCACCCCAGAAGGTCTGGGGATAGAGCTTGCGGAGGAAGGCCACGAAAGCGCCAGCGTAAGAGCCGCCGTAGGCGATCCAGGGGGTGCTGGAAGGGCTCAGGTCATAGTCCTCCAAGCCTTCGAACACGACGTGCTCTGCAAAGTACTGCGTATCCTTTAAAGCCTGGTCGGTGGTTAAGAAGCGCAGGCTTTCGGTCGTCAGATCCGACACGGGCCAGCTTTCACCGTAGTAACGGTGCTCCAGGATGACGCCGAGCCCACCCGTGGCGTTGGCTAGTTGGGCGACAATGCCCTTTTGCAGATAGGGAAAACGGTCCTCACCGCTCGTTTCGCCGCTTGCAAGCACAATGACTGGTCCGCCGGGTTGGTAGTACGTGGCGTCGAACCAGTAACGGAGCGGGAAGGTGCCGTTGGTGTGTGGCTCGTACAACGACTCGTTGTGGAAGTGGTCAATTGGGACGGAAATGTTGTAGGCGGGATACAGAGCCGACGCATCACGGCGCTCGAGCTGGACAGCGTCAGGCAGAGAGCGGATCTGGCGGGCGGTAAGCGGATGGGTGGGGCGAAGCGGGCGCTGAGCAGCTGACCTGTTTGCGCAATTCGCGGATAGGCAGCGATGTGCGCAAGGCCTGTGCTTGAGCCGCCAGGCAGAGCAGGCCGGTGAGAAACATGGCGGCGGGTGAGGACGTGCTGGCGACGGCGGGCAGAGGCGGGATTTTGTAGTGGTTTCGATGTTGGTGATGGACATGGCTGCTGCTAGTAGCAAGATGGAAGGTGCGTGTCAAGCTTTTGCCGAGAGGGCAGGTGGCTAGCCGCAGAGAGAAGGTGGCAGCGCCCTGGTGTAGATCCACAGAGCGCCGCATGTGCCGCCGGCCTGGTGCCCGCCGACCTTGCGGGAGCGCGCTATCTGCATTCTGCCTCAGGCACCCTCCTACCCATCTCGGCTAGATGACGCGTGTCTCTGGTAGTCCGGGCCGCGCTGCAGCAGCCACCGGCCCGTCAAACATCGGCACGCGCGCAGTAGATACACCAACGTCCTCCCTTCGTCTGCGGGAGAAACGGCCACGCGTGCGAGTCGCTGCTCCACGGATCCGCTATTCAAAACTGCACGTAGATGCTATGTCAGCGATCCGACCGGCAATGCCGGGCCGCTCACTGCTCCCCCGCAACCCCGCCTGGTAAGCGGTCGACCCTCGGATACTTCTCAACGTACCTATATCCTGCTCTCACCTCTGCACCTGCGTTTGCCTACCTCTGTCGCCCATCATGCCTGTCACCTCGCCCTTTGCGCCCCTCCGCATCCCAGAAACAGACCTGTTGACTTACCTCTTCCCCCCTGGTCAACATGTATCTGACAAGCCGCTGTGGATTGATGCCACCAATCCCCACCACTCCCTGTCGCCGAACCAGATGCTCCAGTGGATCAAGAGACTGGCCGTCGGTCTTGACAAAATTGGCTGCGCCCGTGGTCAGGTGGTTCTGATCTACACTCCCAATCATATCTTTGTCCCTGCTGCTTACATGGCCATTGTTGGCTCCGGAAGAATATTCAGCGGAGCAAACCCCGCCTATACCGAACCTGGTATCTCACGTTCCATCGTCGACGGCGAGTCGAAAGGAGGCTGACCCGCCACATAGAGCTGCTGCACCAATTGAGAGACACCGGCGCACAAGTTCTTTTGGCGCATCCTTCTCTTGCCTCAACCGCCGTGTCGGCTGGCCAAAAAGCCGGCCTCGCAACCAACAGGATATTTCTGTTTTCGGACGTGGAGCACGATCCCCTCCATGCCGTGCGTGACTGGAGAGAAATGATTGGCTCATCTGACGAGGCAGAACTGTATCAGTGGAAGCGCATGACTGGAGCCGAGCCCAAGAACACCGTGGCTACCGTGAATTACTCGTCCGGTACTACAGGTTTGCCCAAGGGAGTCTGCATATCCCACTACAGTCTCATCGCGAATGCCGAGCAGGCCATATACATGCGCTATGCATTCAAGAAACGAACACCGGAAAGATGGGCAGGTTTCCTGCCTCTATACCATGCCTATGGCCAGCTCTACGCGAATATCTTGGCCCTCAAGCTGCAGGCAACCATATACATCATGAAGCAGTTTGCTTACGACCATTTCCTCCGGGTCATTGAGACGTACAAAATCAATTCCTTACAGGTAGCGCCGCCTATTCTGGTCATGATGAGCAAACGTCCGGAGACAGCGAGGTACGATCTCAGCTGTCTCGAAGAGATCACATGTGGCGCAGCACCACTTTCCAAGGAATTGGCCGACGACATCGTCAGACGCTTCAGAGTCTCCCTGAAGCAGGGCTATGGCATGACAGAGTTGACTTGTGCGGCCATTGTTATGCCCGGTGGAGCCGAAGAGCTCAAAGACAAGTGAGCAATGTACCCTGAGCACCTCTACTGAACAACTCTAACTCGGTGCGAACCAGCACCGGCTCTGTTGGCCAGTTGTGCCCCAACACTGAGTGCATCCTCCGGGACGATGACGGAAACGAAGTCTTGCCCGGAAAGCCTGGAGAAATGTATATTCGTGGACCACAGGTTTGCCTTGGATACTGGAGAAATGACCAAGCCAGCAAAGAGACCCTGAGCTCTGATGGCTGGCTGAGGACTGGTGACATCGCCATGGAGAGAGGTGGCTGGTTTTGGATTGTTGACAGGAAAAAGGTAACCACCCATGCAGCATGACACTCTTCGCGGGCCGTGGTGCTGATTGCGACATCATCCAATAGGAGCTCATCAAGGTGAATGGACTACAAGTGGCTCCCGCAGAACTCGAGGCTGTTTTACTCGAGCACAAAGATATCGCTGATGCTGCTGTCGTGGGTATTACCCTGTAAGTTTTACTCGCTCGCCTAAGTTATTATACTTATTCTAACCGGAGTGAAAGACGTGGCGAGGAGTGGCCACGCGCGTATGTTACCTTGAAGGGTAACAAGAAGGACAAGACGACGGAGAAGCAGATTCAGGATTGGATGAAAGGCAAAGTGGCCAAGCACAAGCGACTGATTGGTGGTATATCATTCATTGACGAGGTACCGAAGCTTCAAAGTGGGAAGATTATGCGCAAAATTCTCAAGCAATGGGCTAGCCGCGATGCTATGACATTTGGAGCCAGTGTAGCGGCAAAGCTTTGATCTTAGCAAGGAAAGTTGAGAAGCCGCAAAAATTTAAGAGCATCACTTTTGGTCTCGTCACCACCCTGATCCTTGACAATGCTTGAGTAAGGGTTCGTTCAATCGCAAGCTGACTGCCAAGCATTCTTTGGCATGTGTGCATGCCATAAGAACCACAGCGGGTGTCCAAGTTGGCTCGACAGACAAGGGTCATGTTCCAAGATCGAGTCACGACCTACAAAAACGCATCGGACACCAATACCAGGGCAGCTGTTTGCAAGAGTCAGGATGTGGTGATGCTGCAATGGTAAAGTGGCGCTGTTAATGGATGTAAGCACTCTATTCCAACCGCCAAACCATCGTTACGGCCGACCGCGAATATTTGAGCTAGACAGTTAGGAAAAGAAGCAAGCAACTCCAACTTGAACATGGAAAATATAGTCTATCAGTGCAAGTTCTCCCTTTAGTCCGGCGACATCACCTTCTTTTAAGTCCGGAGACCAATAACGCCGTCTATGCACTTTTCGGCACGGTTGGCATTCTTTTCAAGCGCCCGGGAATCGCATTTGCGCCAACCATCCAATTCTACCCCCTCGATGGAAAGAAAGATGCAGTAGCTATCCGTCGTGCTTGTTGGGTGATGCTAAGCTCCAGCTCATCTTTGGAGTTCTGGCTCTCACAACTTCACCGGGTATTTTCTCCTCAGCGCTTCTCCATACCTAACGAATAAAACTGGGATAGGTATTAATGCAACGGCAACGAAACCAAGTAGAGAGTTACCCCAGCCCAATCCGAGTGCCTCGTACATAGACTGTCCGGCTAGGGGAATAAAAGCGCCAAAAGTCGACCTCAAGACAGTGTTTGCGGCCATTGCAGACGCAGCGTGCATGGTATAGACGTCTACAAGGTATGTGTTCGGTGCCATCTAGAGATTTCGTCAGCGCGTTTCCTCCTCCCTCCAAAGCTCGAGTCGGTATGAAGCTTGTGGCGGGCCTGAGAGATGGGTGATGACTCACAAAGATCAGCATCAAGCCGAATCCAACAAAACCAGTTCCGATGATAGGTACTATCCAATGGGTGTGCTTCTCAACGGTCCATCCGTACCAGAACAGGCCTATCGGCATGGCTGCCGCTCCCGGAAACATGAGTGGAAGACGCTTTTCGGGGGTGAAGTTACCCTTTGCGAGGGCTCTGCGGACACTCCGGTTACCCCAGACGGTGTATACCCATTGGCCGATCACGCTGCCGATTCCAATACCGAGGTAAGTCAGACCAGCAGTGCCAGTGTTGAAGCCGTACTGCTCTTTATAGACAAGGGTGAATGTGGTGAAAAGAATATAGAGGTAGGCGTAGGCAATGGCAACATAGAGGGAGAGGAGAAAGACAATGGGAGACCGGAAGAGCATCTTGGTGGGTCGCACGATGCTGAAGAAGAAGAGATCGCGGGGCGAGAGGCCGACATCGAGCTTGCTGCGCAGTGACGAGTTGCCGGTCAGCTTTTTGAGGCGGCGCACCTTCCGGTTGAGGATGGCGATGGCGTATGTCTCTGACATGAAAATGAAGCCACAAACAGTGATGACGCCGGCAGCAATGCTAACGACATAGAAGGTCCAGCGCCATCCGGCAGCTTGTGAGAGAAAGCCGCCAGACAGGGGCCCGACCACAGGGCCAATGCAAGGCCCGGCGACCCAGATTGCCATTGCAGTGCCCCTCTGCTCCCGCGGGATCAAGTCGGCAATTGTGCCTCCGCCGAGGGTGAGGGGACTCGCACCAACACAGCCGGCCAGGAAACGAAAAGCGATGAGCATGCCGAGACTGGTTGAGCGTGCGCATGCTACGTTGAAAATAATAAATAGAACATTGCATGTATGATACAGCGGCAGCCTTCCATACATCTCGGACAGAGGTGCAATGATCAAGGGACCCACGGCGAAACCAAGGACGTAGACTGACACAACGAAGCCAGATAAAATTTCGCTGGTCGAGCCGAACTCGGCCATGAGCTCAGGGACGCCGGGAGCGAACATGGATGAGGCCAGCGGGATCAGAAAGGTGATGAGAGACACGATGGCGATTGCGCCCCACTTTTTCGACTTGGACCAGTTCATGGGGTTTTCCGGATCATCAGGGCCATCCCAGTCGACAATGTTTGGATCTGGAACGGGCTGCTGATCGTCGTCGGGCTCGTTGATGGAAGTGGTGGCGGAAGGCTCGCTCTGCTTTTCCAAGTCGGCATCTTTGTTGGTGGTGTGTCTCTCAGAGTCGGTGTAGATGCCTAGATTGGAGGGGATATCTGCGTCGTGGCCCTCTTCGGCAGCCAGTTCCACCACGTCGCTCTGTTCTGGAAGCACAGCGCCCATGGTAGCGACAATGTGGCGGCGGCTTCTTGCTTTCTGTTAATTGTAGGCAGTGTCGACTTCTCGGGACCAGTGAGAGGGAAGGACTGCAGTCTTTTGGGCGGAGCATGCAGCGGGCAGCTAAACATAGCCATGAAACAGACGAAGGGTGGAATGAAGGCCTGGGGATGGAATTAAGACGCCGAGCCGAAGAGCTTAACGCCGGCGGATTATAAAGGAAAAGCGCCGGTCAAGGCGGTGGGCGAAGCCGGTGGGTGGGTGAGGGGCATGACGGGGACGGGCTCCAATGAGTGGCTGTTCCTTGTGCCCCAGATGCGGAACGCGGGAGCCGGGTGGGGCTGTTGGCGGGCCATGTGCCAGTTGAGGATGGATGGAGACATCCCCACGACGCTCGGCCGATTAGCGCATGGCGGGGCCCCATCGTGGGTTCGGCTCGGTTCGGTTCGGTTCGTCTTCGTCTTCTCCTTCTTCTTTTTCTCGGCGACGGGCGGGAGGCCGAGCGGAGGCAGTGCAGCGAAGGGAGTGCGGCGAGAATGAAGTGAGGGTGTCGCACTGCAGGAAGGAGCGCTGCCGAGGTCAGCCCAGCGGCAGTTGTGGCTTGCCGTTCGCGGCCCGCCGATCTCTCACTGCAGCTCTCCCGTCCATCCATCGCACCACCTGTCTCCTCACAGCAACTCTGGCATGCATTATATCGATGACTCGCACACCGCGCCCTCGAATTTATCCGCGTCATCTATCCCCTTTCTCATCCGCCCTCTCCTGACCCTCGCCCGACCTACACTTGAACGACCATCTTTCCAATTTCGCTTTGTTTTTCCAATCTGGCAACTGCCTGGTCAAACTGCTGTTCTTCTACAAATGCCACCAACCGCTCGTTCGTCGCTTTGCTCATGGCCCCAACAATGCCCCTGGCTGTCAGCAGAGCTCGTGTCGTGCCACTTAGTCATCTTTTCCCCAAGGAGAAAAAAGTCCGCTTGTTTGGAAACTCCATCGCCGGCACCAGCCCGTTCGTCCGCCTGTTTCACAGCGCCTCCTCGATCGCCCCAGCACCCCCAGCTTCGATCGCACGCGTTGGTGATGCGCAGTACTTTGTCCGGTAATTGATGGCGTGCGTAGCACCCGGCACCCGGCATCTTGGCAGCTTCCAGCGTCTTGTCTGTCGAAGATGTTGCAATTACCGTGGCGCCCGCAGCCGACGCAAGCTCGAGCTTTCTGTCCGTTAGCTGAGCTTGCATGTGCCAGGTTTAATCAACAGCCAGAGCGCGGAAGGCCGCTCCGCACGGTCGCATGGCCAAGTGTAGGATGATTCGACCTCCACAGACTGGGGAAACTAGGAAGTGGTAAAGAATCCACGAGTGAAAGAGACAGGGCCGACTTACCTGGATCACCAAGCACCCGCTCCCTGGGTCAACACAGTGATCCCGTTGGCCGGCCTTTCTGGCCTTTCGGAAAGGGCATTGGAAGCACCCCTCAGTACCAGCCAGTCCATTCGGTATCGGGTCAATGTGCTGTCTCCTTCCCACAACTCAGAACATCGTTCGCCACTCGTCCAGATATTGATGTGAACAATGACGGTTATCCCTATGCGGTTGCGCTATTTGGACGAAGACCCGGCAGCGACAACGGTTCCAGTGCCATCGCTGCAGGAAACCAGGCTCGCCACTACCTGCGGAAGGTAATCTGTGCTGTTGGTGATCGTGTTAGTTGTATGAAACAGTCGTGACGCGGATCAGAGCTTGTTCGGGTCGGTGTTTGCCTTGTAAGAATTGCTTGTGCAAATTTGGATGCACTGGGGATAGTCCAGGTGACATTGTCCTTGGTTACCATGCTTCTCGAAAGGGCCTCAAAGCTGGTCTGGTTCTTCAGGTGGTCAATGGCAATCTTTATTGAACGATTCGATTCCTAGCAAGCTATCGATACGTCCCGTTGGCGTTAGATGAGATATATAGCGCCATGAGATTCGCAGCGATGCCCAATGCCCACGTCGGACTAGCTTACAAATTATCCGGCGAAGCTAGACTGAGTCCGGTAAACCCATACTTCTATCATCGACCGCTGAACACGACAGACGAAATCGATCGATGTGAGCCGTCTCTGGCTTGATGAATTAGATCTATCAGGCGCAAAAATCCTCCGTCGTTGTTAGTAAGATGCCGAATTCTCACCTGCGGTGTCCAAGACAAACATAGGGGCCACATTCCCTAGGCACCGGTGCCACTGAGCCCCGAGCTCCCATCCGAGCCTGGCCGGAAGATATGCACTGAAACCAATTCACCGGTTCTGTTCAAGGATAGATATCGATACGCTATTATCGAAAGCTTTTCCAACGCACCGAGTAGCTCTCTAGAGGCCAACTTGTGCTTCTAAAGAACCATCTAATTCAACTAACGCCCCCAATCTTCTTGCTTTCATACTGATTAGTAGGGTTTAAATCGTGTGGAATCCCACAAAATCAAGTGTATGGTTGTCCGCAACTCCGCAATGGGGTTGGAAGGAGAATTGTGCCTCGCATCTTGGACTTAGCTCACCAAGGAAAATATTGAAATCGGCTTGCTTCCTCCATTGTTCTTTTTTTATTTTATTTTTTTAGGCGAAAGTACTTGTATGTACATGCGTCCATACATCCGCAAAATTTCCAGAACGTCTGGGAGCATGTGTGCCCGCAACTTTCGGCTACACCTTAAACGACCATGTGCGTACGCAACCATACGCTTGGAACCATGTCTGATACTAGCTGATGTAAGAGGGCTTGGAATAGCATCATTCCCAAGCCACAATGCGTTAAGAACCTGTGGGCTACGAGGGAAACGATAGGCAATCCACTGCGCAGCAGACGTAGGGGGCTAGTTTGCAGTCAGCATGCAGAGCGTGGTGAGTGGTGTTGTGTCAGATTGCTTATGCATGGCTATCTGCGTGGCGGGTAACGGTCCGTGAGCGTATTGTCGGTGCTGCTACTGTATGTGGTGACTGGAATGCGGGCCGTAACGGCGTTGGCCGGCGAATAGGCGAGGCGATTCACTTTGGCCATGGAGCGCCCGGAAGCTCCTAGATAGGGCGTATTTTAATGCACAGTTTCAGCTGGCCGTAGATCCGTCCGACGACGGCTAAAAAGGGATGGTGGCTAGGGCAGATGAAAGATGGGAGTTGAAGCGGAAAGCCTTAGCTTCTCAGTTCCTCAGGGCAACGTTCAACTGCCTCTTACTAGCACAGCACTGATGTTTTGGCAGGACTTGCTCTTTCGTGTGGAGAAATCCCAGGCAAGCGCCTGAGGTCCCCGTGGAGGATCCACAATCCGTACCACGGCCAAGCTGACTCGATGGACCGGGATACCAGGTCTTGACCTAAAGGGGCTCGGCCTTTCTTCGCCCATCTCCGTGTCCGTTCAAAAGAGAAAATCATCCAGCTTCTAGTGGCAGCATGGATGGATATGCACAAAACGTTGTTCGCTGGCCCAAGAAGCAAACGAGGACAATGGCAGCCTACATTGCCTGTGCATAGCCGGGTGGAATTCTTGGCGACTTAAATTTGGACACGCGGCAAGCACATGGCAACATGCTATCCCAACCGCTTGATGGCTTGTTCACCATACCAATCTGGGCTGGGATTCCTGCGCTGGGCTGCCAAGCAAAGGTGAACGGCTCGATAATTGGAAAGGCGTACGTGGCGACCCATGTTGGTATATCAAGTTGGAAATCCCCTGGCTCCAAGTAATGTTTTCGACTGCGTCATACCAGCATCTTTCAGAAGACGCATCGTCCAACCGCGTGCGTGCAGAGGAACTGGCCTGGATCTCGCATCAAGGCGACGTGCGGAGCGAGTGAGCTTGGTTGATCCCAGAGGTCGCATGTCGTGTACCTGAGAAAGCAGCGAGTTTGACGACACACACCCTCTGCGCGCAGCTCCGGCCAATCAGGCTCTCGGGCCGCACCGGGGATGGATGATCTCATCTGTTTCAACGGCCATGTGCGTTGCAGCGGCAATAGTGGCGCCCGGCTGCCTGGTTACCAGCTGCTGGGGATCTGCGTTGAGTGGGCCGATGAGACGGGCTCTTATTACTTCCTCTCTGCGACAGAAAAGGTCGGCGTGCGTCACAGCCAACTGCACGTCAAGCTCGCGTGCAGCGACGCTGAGAATGATGAAAGGCTGCAGGCCTCGGGCGCTGCAGCCGAAGATGGTCCCGCGTCCGCACCAATTTCAGGTTCCGCGCAGCGTGCAAAGTCGGTCCGAGCGTGTTCTCCAGCCACCTTCGGCGTCATCGCTCGTGACGGCTTTGGTGGTGTGGGTGTCCGCTCCGCATGCGTCCGCCAGGCGGGACATTTCAGATGAGCCATCGTCAGCGGGTGTCGCAGCAGCGCGTCTGGAGGAACCGCAGGCGCAATGCGCGCGCAGCAAGGAGCGCGGCGACGCACGATTTCGTAGCGCTACGTCATCGGCGAGGGCGGACCGGGCTTCAGACCCTGCAGAGCCCGCCACGGTGATCTGTGGAGGCGCATCGTCGCGTCCACGGCACGACAGTCAGCTGGCCTGGCGCTGCGCGAAAGCGAGCGCTGCCAGGCGTGCGGCAGCGTGAAGGCAGCGCCCTCCGGCCAGCCGCGGTCAGGCCGGCGCTCCTAACCCACGCGTGGCGTCGCGGCCAGCCTGCTGCGCGCTGCTAGTGGCCGTGCCATGGACGCGACCCTGGCCGCCTGCTGCGTCGACTGCGACCTCTGCATTGCCGCTCTGTGCCGGGCGTAGACCCAAATACTCTCAGCCCCCGGGAGCCTCACTGCGCGCAGTCTTCTCTCCCGTTCTGCCAGCCCTGCTCGACAACCCTGCCGCCCGCGCCAGCCGTGTCAGCGACCCCCAAACCCGCGCGTCGTCATAGCCGCTGGCCTTCGAGCGGCCAAGTCTGCAGCCCTCATTCCACCGAGCCGAGACGTGAAACGATGCCGATGATCGAGGTGAGTGCGATTTCCTGCCCGATGCCCTGTCCCGATCCCATCCTACGGGCCGCCCGCACAGCAGCGCGCGACGGAGCCAAGCGGCGAACAGCGCGAGGTGAGCGTAGGCTTTGACGCTGGAGGCGCGGGCGATTGGCCGGCCTGGGCCTGAACAGCCCAAAATGCAGCCGCGAGCCTGTCCTCCGGCCCTGTCGATGTCATCTCGTGCGCCTAATCGCACCTTCCCGGTGCACGTCATAGCCACCGCCCAGCTTGAGCTCGTCCCTCGCGCCTTTGTCACCTACCCCCCAGCTGCACCCGCAATTCGCTCTCAGCGTCCGCCTCCCCGCCCATACGCTCTGCCGCTGCACCGCTTCTCAACGCCGCCCAACCGCCCCTCCGCTGCCCACTCCGCTACATTCTCCGCCGCCTCGACCGCTCATTGACGTCGCGTCCTGCGGCGAGCTCACCATACTGAACCATGGCCACCATACAGAATTTCAAGAACTTCCTCCGCCATGGCAAGCAGGCACGCGCCGCGCACTCGCCCCATGCTGAGCCGACCACCAACGTGTCCCCCGTCCACGCCCAGCACCAGCGTTACAACAACTACACATCGCCTCCGCCGCCGGAACACCATGCAGTCACCGACCCCAACGTGATGGACCACAAGCCGCTGCATGCAAACGTCCCCGCAGCAGATTTCTCCGCCGCCGCCGTCAACAACCAAAACCAGGCCGCTCGTGCAGGAGATGCCGCCGCCCGCGCAGCTGCCGACCACCACAAGGCACAAGCCGCCGCCAAGGCCAAGAAGGAGATCGACCCGGAAGTCCTCGAGCGCATTGTGGCCGAGGAGCGCGAGCAGAAGGGCAAGCTGCCCCAATACCCGGGCCTGGAGCGCTGGATCCTGGTCGAGAAGATGGGCGACGGTGCATTCAGCAACGTGTACCGTGCAAAGGACAGCCAAGGGCAATACCCCGAGTGCGCCATCAAGGTTGTCAGGAAATTCGAGATGAACTCCAGTCAGGTAAGTGGCATCCTTGCGAGTGACTGTTCCCTCCTGTTCTGCACATCACGTGTGTTTCGTCGTACCGTCCGCTTCTGCCCAGCTGCGCTTTTCGTCCCTCTCTTGCACGATTACGTAGCCAACGCGGTGGATGCCTAGGGCGACAAACACCTTCATCCGGATTTCAAGAAGGCTCCCAAGACGGTGGAGGTGCGCATTCCTCCCACACAAGTCTTCGCCACTGCCATTTCCATCTTTCCTTTCTGTATGTATGTCGTACTACGTCTCAGGTGCTGACTACTGGCCGCAGAGAGCCAACATCCTCAAGGAGGTGCAGATCATGCGCCAACTGGATCACCCCAACATCGTAAAACTCATCGACTTCTCCGAGTCCCGACAGTACTATTACATCATCCTCGAGCTGTGCCCTGGTGGCGAATTGTTCCATCAGATCGTTCGCCTCACATACTTCAGTGAGAATCTTTCTCGGCACGTCATCATCCAAGTTGCCAAAGCATTGGAATATTTGCATGAAGAGGCCGGTGTTGTCCATCGGTATGTCGCTTTGTGGTCCCTTTGCTCCCATGTTGGCCCCACGACAACTGACGTCATAACTCCAGTGACATCAAACCTGAGAATCTCCTCTTCTACCCCGCCCCCTTCATTCCGACCAAGAACCCCAAGCCCAAGTCTACCGATGAAGAGGATAAGGTAGATGAGGGTGAGTTCATCAAGGGCGTCGGTGCTGGTGGTATCGGCACAATCAAGATCGCCGATTTCGGCTTATCCAAGGTCATTTGGGATAGCCAAACTATGACGCCATGCGGTACCGTCGGTTACACAGCCCCTGAGATCGTGAAGGATGAACGCTACTCGAAGAGTGTTGACATGTGGGCTCTTGGCTGCGTGTTGTACACCCTACTCTGCGGGTTCCCGCCCTTTTACGATGAAAGCATCCAAACTCTGACAGAAAAAGTCGCGCGTGGCCAATACACTTTTCTGTCGCCCTGGTGGGATGAGATTTCCAAGTCGGCGCAGGACCTTGTATCCCATCTGCTGACCGTGGACCCTGAGAAACGTTACGACATCAAGCAATTCCTCAACCACCCATGGATTCGCGAGTCGGAAGAGGAGACGCAAGCGGCCGCCGACGCACCGCCACTTGCAACGCCTCTCCTCAAGAAGCAGCCTTCGGACCAGGGAGTCATACAGCCTAACTACGCTTATTTGGATGACGTGCCCAGTGCTGGTGGCAGGCGCATGGACTTCCGCTCGCCGGGTGCTGTCAACCTCCGTGAAGTGTTCGACGTGAGCTACGCCGTACACCGCCAAGAAGAAGAAGGCAAGCGACGGAAGAACTTCAAGCAGGGCTACCGCGGCGGAAATGCGATGACCAGCCTCAACGTGCTTGACGAGGAGGACATGTACGATGACGACGAAGATGGACAGAGTGCGCCCTACGCTGCACACCAGGCGGATCCGCCGGCCAAACTACCCAAGAGCCAAGCTGCTGACGTCAGCGCGATGGAGCAAAAGATGAAGAACACTACCCTAAGCGCAGCGGCTCAAGCCCGACAGCAGGCCGCGAATGCTGGACAGCAAAAGGGCTATGGGCAGCATTCTCCTGCAGTTGCAGCCGCAGCACGCCGCCAGGTTCGGAATAAGGGCGCGTTTGAGCTAAGCTTGGACAACGCAACCTTGCTCAGCAAGAGACAAAGGAAACCCGAGCCTAGTGGTCTGCGCGAACAGATTGCTGCGACCGGACCCTGATCATCTGGCACGATTTCGCGTTGCTTCCCGAAATCCAGCATTCGATAGGCAGTCAAACACAATAATGGGCAGTTCTGGGTAATAGACTTTTCAATGGACTGGAAGAATCGAGACACCTTCCAGTCGTCGGTTGGACAGGCTGGGCATTGCAAGATTCGAGGATGGATAGACAGAGCACTCAGCCACATGTTTTTCGTACTCGGAGTTCGTGTGCTGCCATTGGGCGAATTCTGGCTGCGTTTGGCATTTTCCTTATCTATTTTCCACTCATGTTTGTTTTTCATGGCTGATGCAGCAGAAGAAACGGGACAATGAGGCAGTGAAACGAAGGGGTTCCGATGATTAGTTTGCGCGTTCCTTGTTCTGGAGCATATTCCATTCCGCCAGTGACGGTAGTTTTCTTTTTCCTTTCAATATTCCCTACGTGGGGGCAGCAATCCCCGATCGCGTTTATAGCGAGTGGATGCCTGTCGTGGCTCGCTCGCAGGCAGGAATTCGCCAATTCATTGCATTTTGATATTATTAGCCAGTGCTCTCCATGGTGCCCTTGATGGGACGAAAGCCTGCCAGAAACCATACAACGACATCAGGGGCAATGGGCTGCTGATCCACTGCGTGTTTTCATCGAATTCAGAAGCTGGCTCACGCGTAGGAAGCGTACAAGCCGTGAATATGCCGCCCGAGGAATTTGTGGAACACTCAGTAATCCCATGAACTTCATTCACAGACGGTATGTTAACACTGACCCGCTGTTTTCGCCAAGACCAAAAGCATGAAAGTGCCGACAAACGAGATCATCTTCGCGTAATGTTAGTCTATGCACCACATTGGAGATCTGTGGATCACGAACCTGTACTCTCGCCTTGCGCCTGTGTTTCTCTCCATACGTCTCCTCTTGGCCTCATCTTGGTATCCACGATCCTCTAACTCCTCTTTGATTTCCTGGTCAATCTCCTTTCGTGCGCGCAGGACGTCGTTGAGCTTCGGGTAACGCTTCATATTGACGACCGGATGGGATTGTATGCAACGTAACTGTTCCTCGCAGCGGGCCACCGTGTTCTCGAGGTCCTTGCGCTCGTAGCCCTTTGGATGGGAAAGCCTCTTGCTATTCAGCTCGGGGTAGAGTAGGCCATTGCCATTCTGAACGCCTTCGAAGGCTTGCCTATAGGGGATAAAAGTCGGAAGGTCGTCGTGGAGTTCGGCTTCAACGCTCAATGCCGTCTCGTGACACCATGCGCGGGCGACGTTGCGGGGTGTGTAGCCGCCACCACCGAGGATCAACAGAGGCAGACGGAAGGATTTGACATACTCGACGCATTTGCCATGCGCACGGATGTTGAGGTTGAACTTGCCCAGACGATCTCCGCCCAGACTGTCGGCACCGCATTGCAGCACGATGGCTTCCGGCTTGAAAATTTCGATTGTTCTCCCAGTGATGCGCTTGAAGAGCCACTCGTAGTCGCGATCGTCGATACCGTCATCCAAAGGAACATTCAGCGAGAAATACGCCCCTGGTTCGGTGTAGCCCTTAGGACCCGAATCATCCGGGCCGCCAGTGCCGGGGAAAAACTCGCCATACTTGTGGTAGGACAGGGTCATTACGCGATCCGTGTTGAAGAAAGCGGCTTCGACACCGTCACCGTGGTGTACGTCGATGTCGATGTATAATACTCGGACATGCTTTTCAAGCAGATGCTGGATGGCAAGCACGATGTCGTTGACGTAGCAAAAACCGGACGCCTGGCGTTTTTTCGCATGGTGCAGACCACCAGACCAGCTGATGGCAATGTCGCTCTGCCTGCTGCTTACGGCATGTGCAGCTTCCAGCGTGGCGCCGGTGTAAAGCGTCACGTAATCCCAGATACCATCGAAAATAGGGCAGTCGTTAAACTCGTCGGTGAAGTCGTAGCGGTTGAGCTCCTCCTCGTGCCGTTTCTGCGTTTCGGTATCCGATTTAATGTACTGCAGAAAATCGAGGTAGTCGTTGTCATGGAAGCGAGAGATTGCGTCTTTGGTAGCAGGTAGCGATTCGTTTAGGTCCATGGCATAGTGGAGACCGTATCCAAACACCAGCTGCTTGGTTAGTTGCAGCCGCCATGGTTTCATTGGATGTTTGCTGCCAAAGTGGTGCTGCTCTACTTCCGGGTTGTAGTGGAAGGACACGGTATAGCCTTGCGGCCGCTCGATGCCGTTCTGCTCGGCCTCCATCTGGTGGACCCGCTCTTTTTCTTCGGGGGTCAGTTGCTTGTACGTGATGTACTCGACGCTTGTCGAGAGCGGCGACGGATCTGGCGCCACCCAAGCTTGGACGATCTCGTTGTTGTTGAACGCCATGGTGCCTGAGCGGGGATCGGTGGCTTCGAGGGCCTGCAAGAGGCCTCTGCTGCCTCTGGGGTCGACCGCCCTTCTTTCACAAAGGGTCAAGCTGAACTTGGGATAAAATTTGCCGGTGCAGTATATCGTGGCTTCGCTCCAAGCCCTCAAGCTCCCGGAAGCTTTCTCAAGCGGTTGTGCAGATGATATTGGCAAAGCGTGACCTTTGGTTCGGTGAACTATGGCCCCTACAACCGGACAAAATTCGCTGGTAGAGGACCACCGATAGCGAAACAGCGGTGGGCAACGATAAGTCCTGGTAGTGCGTGTGAGGGTTGGCTCGAGAGATGCGACAGCGGTGGTCGATGGAATCCGGGGATCGATTCGAAGCGCCACAGGATTGGCGGCGGACCCCGGTAGCCCAAGGAAATGCCAAGCCCAGCTTATTCATCATCACGTGATCCCGCCCGTTGCCTTCCTAAGGTGCGGGCCCAGCCAGCCTTGCACCTGCGACGACGATCCACCGCCGCGCAGTGCAGCAACCACGGCCTTTGACTCTACTCCTCAAGCGCAAATCGACAGACAAGCCAACGCAATCTACCGGGTGCACATCCATCTTACTCCACATTTGAACCAGATCGCCAAACACGCGTTTTTGCCACAAGGGAGTCCGTATCATCACGTTCCACCTCTGCCCTGTCAAACTCCACAGGCATTGCAGTACTTTCCCTGCCGATAGTTGTGTCGTTGCAGCGTGCACACACGTGACTTTAGCCCGGGTTTTCTCCCGGTGCTTCATACACCCTAGCCTCAGTCATGGCTTTGGCTGAAGATGCCGCCTCTGTGTTGGAGCTTTTCATCCATGATGGTGCGTGTTTCCGATACCACACGCGGTATTCGAACTGACCATTGCAGTGGCCAACTTACCAGCAGAAATAACCCATCTATACGAGGAAATGCAGGCAAAAGAGCAACAAATTCAAGCATGCAATAACGTTATTGAGGCTCGCGACGGCAGCTTGCAGAAATTCGTGAAGCTCAATGGAAGCTTGGTCAAGAATCCCAAGGAAGAGCCTTACAACAAGTTGATACTACAGAACTACGAGAAAGCCCAAACACTCCAGGATGAAAAGGTCCATCTGGCAGAGAAGGCGGCTCAGCTGGTAAGTTTGTCTGGAGAAAGACAACCTCGAGGGGCTGCTGACACAGGAAAAGCTGGATCGTCATGTCAAACGACTTGATGTCAAGATACGCGATCTAACCAACGATGGATCTATACCGCATGATCCCCAGCTACCGTCGCTCTTGCGTGAATCTCCAGGGAACCTGGTTGCACCAACGTCTTCCACAGCCACGGGAACGAACACGCCTCTGAATCCGCTTTCGATCAATGCCCATGCAGGATCACAGCAAATAGCCAATGCTGCTATCGCGCGCCTGGCAAGTGCTGCTGGGCAGAATCGGAGCATGAGCTCTCCTGCAATGGGTGGCTCGGGCTCGACGATTCTTAATCAGACACACATGTCCAACGCGTCGGCGATAGCTGCTATGTCGGCCAACAACAGACAACGGGAAATGTCTGTTGGCAGCGACAGCAAACGCCGCCGTCTCAACGCATCTCTGGGCTCGCTCCCATCGGCGAGCTCTTCTCTGGCGCGGCAGTCGTCGATAGGCCCCGGCACCCCAAAGGCTGGGACGCCTGGCGGCAGCCGGGCCGGCAGCCTGGGGCCCAGGCCGAGCACGAAGAAGAACACAAAGACAGTGCTGCCGGGGAAGGCGAACAGGAAGAAGATTGGTAAGGCCGGCATGTCGAAGAAGTCAGCACGCAGGCTCATGGGTGGCTCCCGAGCGTCACCGTCGACAACTGGGGATGACGAAAGCATGCTCAGCGATGCAGAAGTTTCAGACGAGGACGCGTCTGCGCTGGGGCACGACGGCGCAGCAGACGACGACCCGATGGACCTGGAGGAAGACGCGGACGATACGCAGTACTGCATCTGCGAACGCGTCAGCTTCGGGGACATGGTGGCGTGCGACAACCCCAAGTGCGAGATCCAGTGGTTCCACTGGGAGTGCGTGGGGCTGACGCAGGAGCCAAAGGGCGAGTGGTTGTGCCCAATCTGCGACCCCAACTCCAAGTACGACAAGAAGAAAAAGAAGCTGCGGTGAGAGCGGGGCAGATCGGCGGGATGGCTGGCGGGATGGAGGCGGAGGCTTTTGCTCTTGCTCGCTTAAGCGCAAGGGCGGCGGGAGGCATGCTTCTGGAAAGCCCGGGGCGGCGCCACACAAGGGAACACGCCCGCGGCACAACAAGCGCGTCGGCGGTGGGTAGCTACAGCTACGTAGAGATCTATCTTATCGAGAAAATACGAAGCGTGGAGAAATACGGACTACCATTACGCACCTGATGTGCCGCTAGCTTCCGGCGGCTTGGGTGCAGCGGGCGGCTTTGGCGAGGTGATTGCGGCAGGGATCCCCAGCAATTTCCATTTAGCGCGCCTTACCGCCCTGGGCCGGAAGCTGTCCAGGCCCATCCATATCTCCCCTTTCCTCTCCTTCATTGTTCCGCTGCTGCACCATTCGGAGCGCCGCTGCCGCTGAAGACTGACGTGCAGTAAGCATAATCCCACCGCCGACTCGTTCCTTCCTTGCACGCCGTGCTCCCATTGGCTATTACGCCACCGTCAAGCGCCCCTGACGCCGCACCGCTGCCCTTCCACCTAGCTCGCCCGGCGCGCCGGCCAGACGCCTGCGCCAACGCCAAAAAAGTGCACAGGGGCCTGTCACCCTGTGGAGCACCCCCTTCTGGCCGTGAGCGACAGCTTCGCGGAAGCTCAGTCCTTGCGCACTTGAATATCGCATCGCAATTCCTGCGCATCCGCCGTTACCAAGCGCGATCCCGCAAGCTGCTGCAAGCGCCCGCAAGTGCGTGTTTGTTTGCGCACCCGCCCCCGAGGCCCGCGCCGCCCTGCCAACGCCATCTCGAGTCTCGCCTGCCGAACCATCTCCCTACGCCCTCCGTCCCAACCGCGCCGTATCACGCGAGCCTCTCCGCCGCCGACACATGTCGCCGCGCTTGCGATAGCATTCGCCTTCCGAATAATCGTCTCCTGTCTGTCTCCAAGGGCTTCGAACGCCGCTCAGCGCGTCCGTTGCCCGCTTCGCTCCCATGGCTGGTCGCAGCGGGACGCTCTCTCCCATCTCCGTCGACAGCGCCAACGATTGGTCTCCTGTTTCGAAATACAACGGTCCCGATAGCTCCTATTCGCCCAGCGTGCCTCCAACGCCGCGGAATCAGCTCATCACGCCGCCAACTTCCGTTACCAGCTCGACTGACGGCATGATTCCCAATGGCCTCGGCCGCCCTCCAACGTCGAACGGTCAACCCTCACCACCCAGCTCCATCGCCCGATCCAGCACCGGCGATGGCCTGTACGCCTCAAGCGTCCGGGATCGGGAGAGCATAAGTAGCCGCAAGGCTATGATGATCGAGGACTCGCTGGCAGAACACTACCGCGTCTTGAAGATTTACCTCGGTCGTTACCTGCTCGATGAGAAGGGTAACCTGCGGCCGAATCGCGCTAGGGACAAGCTACTTCGCCTCTCGTCTGTCCAGTTCCAAGAGCTAAGCACTGACGTCTACGATGAATCGCTTCGCCGCGAAGACGAACGCAAGCAAGGCGGCCCCAATGCGCCGGGAAATGACACCCCCACATTTCTCCCGCCCAAGGACAACTACCATCCAAAGCGCAACCAAGCCCGTCAAAAACTCTCAACACTTCCCATCGACCGCTTCCGCCAGCTCGCAACCGATGTCTTCTACGAATTGGAGCGCCGCTTTCCGCGATTCCGGGGTGATGAGATTGAGCGCGCACCAAGCCCTACAGGTAGCATAGCTAGCACCCGGAGTCGCGGTCCCGGGAGGGGCCCAATACCAAGCACTGGAAGCATGGGCAGAGGGCCTCCGCCTCCAGGTTACCGTGGACCTCCTCCCGGCCCGGGCTATCGAGGTCCTCCCGGCCCTCGGGGCCCTCCTGGTCCTCGGGGCCCTCCCGGCCCGGGCGGCGAGTTTGGGCGTCCCTTGCCAAAGACGTTTCAACAAAA
Organism: Lasiodiplodia theobromae; assembly: GCF_012971845.1. Classification (NCBI taxonomy): domain Eukaryota; kingdom Fungi; phylum Ascomycota; class Dothideomycetes; order Botryosphaeriales; family Botryosphaeriaceae; genus Lasiodiplodia; species Lasiodiplodia theobromae. Next base: position 62,159 of record NW_023336526.1, read on the forward strand.
TACAATCGTACCGAACAAAGGAACCATGGTTGAGGATGATGATGACAACAGCGGGTTGGAAGACGACGACGATGACGACGCGTTTGGCCTCGAAGATGCGGCAAGAAGATCTAGCAAGCGGACTACGAACAAGAGCATGGGCAATGTAAGCTGGCCCGGAAACACGGCCCTCTCTCGCTTTGGATCGCACTAACAGCTTGCAGGAAAAACTCATAGCGGACCTTACAGCCCAAGTCGAGGAGTTGCAGGAGAAAGCTGAAGACCTAGAAAATCAATTGAGAGAACGCGACGAGGAGGTCGAACAGCTCAGGAGTGGGGGAAATGTTTGTGACTCTCGAAGTACAGAAGAAACTACAAAAACTGACTTGGTACAGGCTACGGAAGGCGACAAAACGGATCAAGACCTGAAACGGGAATTGGAAGAGGCGCAAAGCTTGAATGATTCTCTGAGATCCGAGTTGGAAAAGACTCGCAACGACGCATCAGAAGCTGAACGCGAACTCCGCGCCCGGCTTGAGGAAGTCGAGCGCAATGGCAATTCTGGCGGCTCCGAAGACAACGACTGGGCGCAAAGATACAAGCAATTGGAACGAGAACTCGAGGAGCAACAGAAAGTCACCGACGAAGTCCGCAGGGAAGCGTCACAATTCTTGCAAGAAATGCGGGCGCTCTCAGAGCGAAGCAATGCGTCTCTGGAGAAGGAAGAAGGGCTTGTGGCCGAGATCGCAAGGCTGGAAGCCGAGGTCAAAGAATGGAAGACGCGATACGCCCGCTCGAAGACGCAGGTTCGCCATCTGCGAGCTTCATCAACTGGCCTCGCAAATTTCACGGAGGACGCCTCGGCTTATGCCCGGGACGGCACCCTTGTGCAGCCTGACGGTCTGATTAAGGATGTCCATCTCACAAAATTCCAGCTCAGCATCGATCAATTGCTGCAGGCTGCTCGCAAGTCAGAGGCTGACGCCGTTCTCGACTGTATGAAGGACACTGTCTCCTGCGTCAGAAGCATCACCGCAGATGTCGATGCTGCCGGGTCTCCTACGAGCGATGACGGTGAGGATTCCGTCAAGAAGCAGCACAAGCTCAAATCTCGTGTATCTGCTACTGCGAACAACCTCATCACTGCCTCCAAAAACCACGCAGCAGCGCAGGGGCTTTCTCCTGTCTCTTTGCTCGATGCCGCGGCGTCTCATTTGACGACTTCCATTGTCGAGCTCGCAAAGGTGGTCAGAATTAGGCCCACTCAGCCCGGTGAGGAAGACTACGAGAACATCGACGTAAGGTCCAGTCGTCTCAGCGCGAACTATTACAGCAATGGCGCCAGGCATACCAGAAATGGCAGCAGCGTCAGCATCGATTCCGCAAGGTACAGTCGCAGTGCCGCGAGCTCCCCGCGCCCTTGGTCGATGCGTCGATCTGAAGGTCCTAACGGGCTCTTGAAAGGCTCCAATATTAACACTGTTCGCGAAAGCAGCGGCCTCGAGGAGATAAAGAATTACCTGGAAGATCAAACAACCGACCTCGTGAACAGCATCCAACCTCTTGTCCAAGAAATTCGAAGCACTCCCGCCGGAGCCCCCTTTCCTCCTCAATCTGAGCAAAACATCGAACACCACATCAACGACATCAATCGCACGGTCTACGACATTGGCATCAAGACTCGCGAGGCCGTGAACAACACTCGCAACAGCGCACTAGCCAAACACGCCACGCCCGTCGTTGATCTGCTTGAGGACTGCCGTGGAGCGCTCCTGTCTGCGCTGCAGGATGATGAAGCTGGTAAGAGGGAGAAAATCCCCCCTCTAGCTTTCAAGATCGCACGAGCGACCAAGGTATGTATCTGTCATGGATAGGCTTTGCAGCAGTTTGGTTTGTATCTGACAAGAAACTATAGGAACTCGTCCTACGTGTTGAGAGGATTGAGAATCGCGAGCTGACGGCTGATATGACCGTTTCGAATGAACTCTAAGAGCCTCCGTCTTTCATTGATTTGCCGTCTCGCGCCTCCTCTTGAGGATTTTCATTTCCTACTCTTCGTGAATTTATTATCAGCGTAGAGGCACGCCTAATGGCTACGTCCGTTTTGGTTTTTTTTTTCCTCGTACTCTTTTTTTCTGCATTTGTTATACACATACGGCGGCTTTGCTGGCATTTTCAGCGCTGGTGGGCTTGGTGGGCACTGACATTTCCTTCTGACGGGTCCGTTTTCTTTGCGGAGAACATTTTTCCTTTCTTTCCCCCCCTCCCTTACAACCCATTAACGTAGGAGGGGCACTCTTCGACCTGTACTTTGATACCATTTTGCCTCTTCGCTTCTATCGTCATCATGGCCTCAGTCGTGCTTCCAGGTATTCTGCTTTAAGATTCCTTTCACGCGGGTCAACGGCTCTTTTCTGTTGGATTACAGGACCGGCCATCTTCTGTATAGGGCTCCTGTACCGCCGCCTTAGTATCTCTTTATCACCTGTATTAACGCAGATCGCAGTGCGCGTCGTGCGGTTCACGAATCATTGAATGATTCCCTTTCTGTTTGCAAAGTAATTGTAAGCTGGCGATGCAAGATTGGAATTTACGCATTATACACACGCAGCTTTCATTGTTTCTTTTCATTGCTGTCAGCGGTCATCAGGGATAATGCTCACGTCTCGGTGGGTGGACTTGGGGAGGACATGGGAGGGATCCGTCGTTAGATACTGTGACCGCGTTAACAGCTAAACTCGCTACTTGTTACTTTTCCTCGCTTAATATCGTACTCTGACAGTCGCTCTAGGAATGGAGGTGAACAGCGCACGAAACAAAGAAGTCAATATTCTTGGCAATTTGCTACATCTTCGGTCCGGTTTCTCTTCTTCTTTTGATCAAGAGCATGCATGGTTGGAGAATTACGGGGGATTCGTCCGCAACTTCAGCAAGCGACCAGAGTCTCACTTTTGGCTGCAAAAACGACACCTTGACGACCCGCGACTGTACGGGACACGATTACGAAAGAAGAACAATGTCGAGAAACCGAGCACATAATCATACGCAATCCACCTCGGCGCCACCAGGGGTGCATCCCCCGTTAGGATGGGTGTCAACAGACGTTGTCTCTTATATCTTCTGCGCCTCGCAATAGAACTGGGAAAAAGTAGGTGCCTGTAAGAACATCATGATCACAAGAATTTGAGGCAGAGCACGTCATTTAATCTCCAAGATCAAGCGTACTTTTAAGGTTTCAAGACACAACGAGTGTCAGAACAGTTCGGATAATGCACAACTGTACACATGGAACTTGTGAGTGGTCTGGTGCCAGATGGGAATAGGAGAAGTGCTCTTTTGGAACTATGGCAGAACAACATTACGTGGCCTGGACAGGATGTGCATGTGCATCCCAGCTTAGTATGGGTAATAAATACACGGCATCTCTAGATTAGAATGTTTGGTACTCAAATGATCAAGCAGCACAGGAGAGCATGCTGTCGGTGGGATCGTAGGTAGGATAGTCGAGGTAGCTGGGAGGTGTGACACCACGAAAACAATAAGGAGTAAGGTCTGGATAGAAGCGTCGGCTGGTGTCGTGCGAGGATCAAACGTGAAAAGATGCATTTCTGGGTATATTGAATAATATTTTCAAGCAATGCAAAGTACCACCCCAAATTTTTGCAATCCGAATCGTACAACGCCTGTGTCATTCCCTCCTCTTCCTCTCCAAGTGACCACCCATTTGGCCTTGGTGCCTCTATCTCCCGAACACCTTCAGCTCAATGGTCCTAAGAACCGCATAACTCACGGCAGCGAATGCAAAGCCGAGCTCGAAGCCGACGTCACCACCGAAAGGAGCCTCGCCGGCGTGCAAGGCGATCTTGCCGACGTACCACGTCTGCGACATGCCGGTGATCATGCCGGCAACACCAAAACCGAATGCCACGACAGCAGCGATGCCCGGCGGCAGCTTTGAAGGCTGATCATAGTGTTCCGGGACATAGCCGGCGATGCCGCGCTTGAAGAGGAAGTGGTCGGTCAGCGCTATCCCCTCGTAAATGGCGAGCCAGTAGCCGATGAAGTTCATGACTATGAGGTTGTCAGTTGGGTTCGCGGAAGGAAGTGAGAATAGGTGCAACGGTGCACCGCGTAAGGGACGCGCTTACAGTTCTCAAGAACACTCTCGAAGTGTGAGTAGCCGGGAATAGCAATTGCTATGTAGACACCCGTTCCAAGCAGTGTCCAGATAGGACGAGGGATCGCCTGCGCCCAACGCCCAAAAACCTGGACCGTGAGAGCAATTGAATAGATGTTGGGGCCTTGAAAACGTGTTGGTTAGGGTACAACGTGCAATAGCTGGCGGTTGCTGGACTTACAGTTGTTCGCAATAATGGAGAGAGCAAGGATGACTAAGCAGAACTTGCCAAAGCCGCCGAGCGGAGGGAACAACACGGCGGCAAGCAGACCGCCGGTTCCGGAATTGTCGTAACCAAGCTGGTATCTGTTGTCCCCGCCATTGATAGCGGTAGCAGACATGACAGCAATGCCCAGCATCTCGGTAAACAGAAGCGGGAAGATCAGGCCAAGGGCGGTGGAGAAGAAGACCTTGCGGCGGCTCTGATTGGAGGGATGGTAGACGGTGTAATCGGCGGCGTAACTTGCCCAGCCAGTGGCAAAACCATAGACGGTCACACCAAAGCTCAGAACGCCACCCATCTCCGACTTTCCGGTCTCCCAGGGGATGTTGACGAAGGCGCCGCTGTGGGCAAAGGTGCCGAGAACGATGAGGAAGATGATGAAAGTCGGGATCCAGCTGTAGAACTCGTAGGCATGTACAACCTTGTAACCGAACAGAGTGACGAAGAAAGTGCAAATGGCTATGATGACGATGCCGGCCCAGCCGGGAACGTCGTTGTTGACGGCGTGGATCAGCTCGGCGCCCACGATCGAGTTGACGGCGGACCAGCCTATGCAGGCGCAGACATTGAAGCAGGCAACTGGGTCACGCGTTAGCAGGAGGGGGCCTGTGCGATGTTGCACGCATGCTTACTGAGTTTCACGCCCCACCAGCCAAACCAGAACCTGGAGAGGACCATCTGACGCAAGCCAAAGACAGGGCCGAAGGACGAAAACCAGCAGACCGGGAGGATGCCAAGGAGGTTGAAGAACAAGCAGACGAGCATAGCATCAGCGACGCCAAGATAGAAGAGAGATTTGGCCAGCAGGCCAATGGCGAAGGAGCTAACGACCATGTTGGCGGAGAGCCACTGCGGGGGGCATCAGCCAGCTGCTCATGTAGGGGAGTGATGGGAGCATTACCATGGTACCGACGTTCAGAAGCGAATGATCGGTGCGCTCGTCTTCGGGCACGCGCTCAATGCCTCTCTGCTCGATGTTGAAGCGGCCGGCCAGCCTCTGAATCCTGGCATACAGAGAGTTTCCATACTCGAAGCTCTCGCCAGGCACGGCGCCGCCCTCGGTGGTGTAGACGCCTGCGGCAGTCCTGTGGCCAGAGGGGTCGGACGAAACGTCGGCATCGGCAGCCTTCTTCTCGACGTCGACGTAGTCCATGGTTGCAAATGGGGAAAGGCGACGACTCTAGCGAAGCTCCGCGAAGGAGTTTGATCTTCGTCGAGCGCCTTGGTAAAAGGGGAAAGGGTTGACAGGGAATTGAAGAGTCAGGCAACGGCACTGAACTATATGGAGACGCGACGCGCTGCCCTCAGCCGAGCTTTTCTCGCGCACCGCTGATAAGGCCGAGTGCCGGGTGCAGTGCAGATCCGCAGATTCGTGTTTGGGCCAGCCCGGGGCCTAGTCGGTGGCCCGCTCCCTGGTAATCGACGCAGCCATGGCAAGAAGGGGAAGCAGGGCCGGCAGTTAGAGTCCGGAGAGATAGCGATGGACCAGCCTCGTAAACGGTCTCGTAAAGCATCGCACGCGATAAGCTTAGCCTGCCTGTTTGACGTTCCAGAATTTGTCGTCTAACGGCGGCAAGCTTTGCAGGGAAGGCTTGTTCATTGATAAGGCGGTTCCAAGGCTTGGCCCTGGCAGTGCGCAGAGGAGAAAGAGTGAGAGAGAGAGAGAGTGTGTGTGTGTGTGTGTGTGTCGTGCGTCGCTTATCGACAGGAGCGTGGGATGGCGGCATCGGCCGAACAAAGCCCAGTCGGCCGCTCGCTATCTATCTAAAATCGCGAAGCGTAACAATAGTCGGTGCTGGCCGCGCAGTCGTGGCCTCGGGCTACCAACCAGGTGCCGACCGCCGCTCTCCTACGCCGGCCGCATCCGCCTGTCTTCCCCAGATCGTGGTCCGGTTCCCGCTGCTCCACAGCTTGCGTCGTCCCGCCCGTCTGGTTAACGGCAAACAATGCCCCTCGTTGCACCTGCAGCCCTGCGGAGAAACAACCCGGGTCGTGCTCACATCTTGCATTCGTTCCCGTCCGATGCACGGCATTGAGATTTATCCCGACGCCACCGTAAGACAATGGTCTGGGGGTCGACGCGCGGCTCCAGAGGCAACGATATCTGCGGCCGCGTTAAGTAGAAGGGGTTTGGGTGGCGATGACCAGGGCAGTGGCGACGTTGGAGAGAAGGATGGAGTGCGGAAGTGCCGAGGCGCGCGATCCTGTCGGCATTCCGCGCGCCGATCTGCCGCCACAGACCGCCTTTTGCTGGCCCGAGCGCGACGAATTTCCATCGCAGCGCGGCGGGGAGCAGCCATAGTAATCCTCTGCTTCACTGTGACTCCTCGACGCCGCCAACCCACGCCTCTCGCCTCCCTCCCTCAATGGTCGACAGATAGTCCCTGCCGCTCACTCGCCAACGCTAAAGTCTCCGCAAAACCCGCCACACCAAACCACCGTCGCAATGTCGAAAAAAGACCAGCTCTACGACAAGTGCGCCGAGCGCCCGCCCGGCACCATCTTCTTCCAGGAGGACCTGTCGCTGTTCAACATCGCCAAGGATGTCGAGGAGCTGGTTCGCATATGCCAGGAGCTCGTTGACTCCCACCTCTTCGAGCTGCTGGAGAAGGGCCACAACAACTGGGATCGCGTGCTGTGTTGGAGGCTGCGCTCCCGCGAAGATGCCGCAAAGTACGTCACCCGCCGTCCGGCCCGCGTGCCATGAGCTGACATGCCTGCAGGCTTCGTGGCATGGATCCGAATGAGCGCTTGGTCTACTCGCACATCTCGTCGGCCGAGGACCAGGGCATGTGGACGCGCACCATCAAGGCCAAGACAAACTTCCACCAGACCGTAATCAACAAGGCCTTGAAGTCGCTCGAGGGTAAGCGCCTGGTCAAGTCCATCACCTCGGTCAAGCACCCGGGCCGTAAGATCTACATGCTGGCCCACCTCACGCCCTCGGAGGAAGTCAGCGGCGGCCCGTGGCACACTGATGGCGAGCTGGACATCGAACTCATAGAACAGATCTCCACCGTCATCCTCAACTACGTCGAGCAGAACAGCTGGGTTGAGCAAAAGCCTCACCATGTCTCCAAGGCCGACATCAAAAGGAAGAAGGAGCAAGCCCAGCGCAGCGCCAGCAATGCTGTCCCCGAGGCTCCAAAGTACCGCCCCGCCCTTGGCCGCAGCGGTGGCCTCCTGCTTCCACACCCCCCTGGCTACCGTAACTACCCGACCGCTTCGTCCATCCTCGAGTTCATCGAGAAGTCCGGCGTGATAGAAGGCGTCGTCATCCGCGAGATGGATCTCCGGTCGCTGCTCGACAACATGGTTTTTGACGGTAAGATCGAGCGCATGGGAGCCATGGGCTACCGCAGCGTGCGCGGCGCCATGGAGGCCGCCAACGATGCAGAGTTGGCCGAGGGCTACGGCAACGGCCTTACCCAGGCCCCCTGCGGCCGCTGCCCTGTCTTTAACTTGTGCGAAGAGGGTGGTCCCGTCAGTGCCAGCAACTGCGAGTATTTCGAGGAGTGGCTCAAGGTGGCTTCGTAGCAGCGGCCCGGTCGCGCGTCCGCGACGGACCTCTTTCTTTCTTTCTTCTGGATATTTCGATCCGGTTAACGTTCTCAGCCTACTTTATAAGCGGTCACTCCGACTTGCATAGCGACGGCGTTTGTTTTTGGAGGGAAAACGTGTATCAAAACTCTTCCTCGGGGTTCTTACAAGGCGAGTTCTGGTCTTACTTTTGCATATACCACGGCGGTTCACCACACAGGGTGGTAAAAGGCGAAGACTCAGGGTACATCCTTATGGAGGATATATGTGCTAGTCTGAGTTCTAAACAAGTGAAAAGTCGAGTTCCGATTGAGACACTTCTACAACACCATCTCCACACCCAGGATAGAGACGAAAGCCTTGAAAATGTGTCCCCGAATAAAAAAAAGAAAAAGAAAAAACGCCGTGCCGGTACAGGCTACCCACACCAATGATTTGCCAAGCCCAATCAATCTACATCGTGAAATATTCTCCAGAGTCTACGATGTTATCTTCTCCACAGCTTCGAAATCACAAACCGCAAATCTCGCATCTCTTGTGCTTCTTGAAGTCACCCTGGTAATGGTCCAAATGGTCCTGGCCGTCGAGTCTCTCGCCCTCCTCGGGCACCTTGCCCATCCACGACACCTTCTCGCCAGTTGCACTCACCGAGTCGTAGAGGGCGCCTTTGGCATTGAGCTCCTTCGTGATGTCGTCGACGTCGACATCGAGGTAGTGGCGCAGGAACTCGCCGACCTCGGTGTTCTCGTGGTTGCCAACCAAGGGGGCGGCGGCGCGCGGGTCGGAGGCGAAGATGTTGACGTCGGCAGCCGAGTGGCCGTGCGTGGACCAGCCCGTCTGACTGCGCCGGCTGACCATGTCGGCGAAGGTGTAGGGAGAGACGTCCGGGCGCGAGACCAACAGGTCGACCTCCTCGCGCGACGGGTCGTCGATGCCGAGGCCGTTGCTCAGCGCCTTTCGGACCCAAGCGGCCGTCTCGTCGGCGGTGTGTTCCGACGAGAGGAACCTGTGGTAGTCCTGGCCGAGACGTTCGGCCGAGTGAGAGGCGTTGGCCAAGACGCCGGGGTACCAGAGGTAGTCAGGGTAGGATTCGTGGAGCTCTGCCGAGGAATGTTAGCGGTGAAATTGTGATGGCGGCATGAGACATACGTCTTGCGGCAGCGAGACCGCCGGTCTCGTGGTCGCTGGTGCTGACCATGACGCCCTGGGTGCTGTCGTTCTCAAGGAAGTCAAGGACACTGGCAAAGGCCTTGTCGTATGCCAGAACCTCGTGAACCTGGGCAGCAGGGTCGTTGCCGTGGCCGGCGTGGTCAATCCTGCTTCCCTCGATCATGAGGAAGAAACCCTTCTCGCTATCCTGTGTAGCGGCACTCAGCGCCTTCAAAGCGGTCCGCGCCATCTCGTCAAGGGAAGGATAGATGTCGCCCTCGTTCCTCCGGTCGATTTCGTAGGGAATGTCGGTATCGGCAAAGAGGCCAAGCAGAGGGAGCTCGACGGCGCTGCCCAAACGGAGGCCATCGAAATCCTTGCGACTGTCAATGTAGTTGAAACCGTACTTCTCCTTAGCCAAGGCAACAATGTCCCTGTCATCGGCGCGGCACGAGCCCTCGGTCGAGTTGGGTAGGAAGTGGCAGCGGCCACCACCGAACATGAGGTCTACGACGCGGCCGAGCGGGTAGTCGCCGACCATCTGCTCGGCGATGCGGTCTTCTTCTGAGCGCATGTTGACGTGAGCAGCGAAGCAGGCGGGGGTGGCGTCAGTGATGCGGGTGGTGACAACCAGGCCGGTCATGTAGCCGGCGCGCTTCGCGGCCTCCAGCACGGTGCCGCAGGCCGAGTGATCGGGCAGGACAGAGATGGCTCCATTATAACTCTTGAAGCCGCAGGAGAAGGCGGTTGCGCCGGCGGCCGAGTCGGTCACCAAGCTGCTGGACGAGCGGGTGCGCGACTGGCCGATCAAGTGCTGGTCGATGACCAGCGTGTCGTCCCAGGGCTCGGCGTTCTGGTACTGCTTGAAGCTACGCGCAAGTGACAGCGACGTCGGGCCCATGCCATCCGAGACCATGAAGACCAGGTTGCGCTTGCCCGACGGCTTCGCACTCGGCTCCTTTGTGGTGGCCTGCTTCTGGTACACGACGGCCAGCACGATGACCACGGCCGTCGCGACCAGGGCCCAGGCAAACAAGCCGAACTCCCTCCATCTCTTCCATCCGGTCCGCGGGTGTTCGGTGTGCTTTCCGGTGCGCTGGCCAGTGAGCAGGGCGTCCTCTTCGGCAAGGTCGCGGTCGTTGGAGTGCTCCGACGACGGGCGCTGCGACAGCAGCGGACGCGCCATGGTGGGTGGTTACGTGTGCGGGGGGTTCTGTCTGGGGCTGGCGGAGAGGACGGGAGTGTGGAGGAATGGAGGGAGCGAGTGATCAAGCTGTTGCAGTTGAGCTCCGTCGATCCCTGCTTGGCGGCCACGCGGAGGCATCATAGGACCCACCCCCCGCTGGTCACACTCGGGAGCTACTATGCCGCCCCTGCAGGAGTCCGCCTGCTCACCGCCGCGACAGTGTAGGTATAAAGCTAAGCCCCTGGAACGATGCACATCCCTGCTGTCGCGGATCTCCCAATCCGGCATCGACCTCCTTATTCGAATGCGCAGTCAGGTAATCGCGGCGGCCACGTCTTATGTTGCGGTGCTTGACGCTGTATGTATGCAACGCTGACTGCGAAGAGACATGTGCCGAAGGACCGACTACCAATTCCCCTGCAGCCACATCGAGTCCCGGGTGGAGCTGTGCAGCTATCGTTGCTATTTGGCCAGGCACTCGGACCCGAGGAACCACCATAGCTGCGAAGTCGAGATGGAGCCGTTCGAGAAGCACCATGTCGACGTCAGCTTGTCCAGCGTGTACTTCAAGAGATCGGTAGCCTGGGTTGGCGCAGGCCTGGGCGTCCGAAGGAAGCAGACAGTGGTCCAGAGGTTGCGGATCCGCTACGAGGAAGAATGCGACGAGTGCTGCCTTTGAAGTTGAAGAGTGATGATATGACTCTATTCTAATTACATCTCCATATTACTGTATTAACCGCCAAGTCCACCCCCTCCTCCCCACATTATCCACTATTAGCAACTATGTACAATGGTCTGTGTGCGACACTGATCAGAGACCAGTGTATGCATTTACAGGCTCAGGCAGCCACACTCGCCGTTGAGAGTGACACCGAGTCCGACGAAGACCTTGACGAGGCCGGGAAGGACGAGGTCCAAGCAGACGTGGACGGAGACCCAGACGCTCTCGAGGACACCGCCGACAACGGCCTCGATGGCGACCAGCAGGTTGGCGATGACGTTGATGACGAGGTTGATGCTGAGGTTGAGCAGGGAAAGGGAGACTGCACGATTGGTAAGCCGCGGGAACCAGCGAGATGAACAATGCTTGTAACTTACCGACTCCGACGATCTTGACCGAAGCGTTGAGCGTGAAGAGGATCTCGAGGACGATCTTGAGGGCCAGGTCGACAATGACCGAGACATCAGCGCCGGCCTCGCAGCCCTGGATCTTGGCGGTAGCGGTGGTAATGACGTCGATGATGGCAGTGATCTCGGCCTTGATCGAGACAATGGCCGGAGTGCTCAGGTCGACCTCGACGTCCAGTCCGAGGCCAAGGCCGCCACAGGTGCTGTTGATGTTGCCCGTGTGCACCTCGACCTGCGCCTTGAGGTCGGTCAGGACACTCAGCACAGTGACGTCGACGTCGGCCTGCACATCAGTGCGGGTGATGAGGTCGCTGTTGGTAGGAGCAGCGACGGCGCCCATGAAAAGGCTGGAGAGAGCGAAGGCAGCGGTGGCGATGGAGAACCTCATCTTGAATAATGGTGCAGGAGTGCGAATGAGAATGGTCGGAAGGACAAGTGAGTGATTGTCGGAATGAGAGACTGGAGCGATCGAGTGAGTGATGGTTGCTTCCTGATGCTGCCGCTTGCTCTTTTATATCCTTCAAACCATCTCGACGTCTTTGCATCGAAACCCCCGTCCGCCGACTGTCGATTGCCCTATGTCCGTCTGAGGTAGAACATGTGTCGATCCTCGAGCTGGTTGCATGCATGGTGTCGAACTGTCCGTAATTCTTCCAACTATCGGGCTTCTGGAATAACTTTGAACATCCTGCACTAACGCGAACAGGTGCGATATACAGGGCTTGGCGAGCAAAAGGGAAGGCCGATGATCTTGGCGTGTGAATAGCCCAAATTTGGAGCACGAGTGGTAGTATGCTTCCCCAGACTAGGAGAACCGGATGCCATCGAACGTGGTTTAGGGGCTTACTCTTGATAGTTTGGTGAGACGTAGCCCTCGTGACTGGAGCCTCGACACGTCTTAGTGCCGCATTAGGATACAGCCACGGCTCCTCCGGCTCCTCCAGTACCAACCCAGAAATAACATCAGAAATGACCGGTCAACACTCTCCTTTGACCATGATCATCGAAGCAACGGTCTTCACAACCGCAAACTGTCTCCGCTCTTTCGCTTCCATACACGCGGTTTGCAGCACTCTGCAGTCTACATCGGCTTGGAGAACCAATGTGGAACGCATGAAAATGAATGCAAATTAGGCAACGCACAGACAAACTGCCCAAAAACGCACGTTCGATGCACGGTGCAGAGCAGACCTGCAGCATTTCTTTTTGGCGCAGCCTCGCAAATCCTACATAGTCAATCACTGTGCTCCTTCGAACTACCAAAAAAGTGGGGATCTGGCCAGACCGGCCAGCAACTCAAAGTTCATTTGTTCGGGGTGGAGTCTCTCACGAGCTCTAAGCATAGCTGCAAAAGACGGGCGGCTGGGACAGCCCTCGCCGTCGTCATTGCTTATCGTCTCCTTGCCATGACTTTCTGTCGACTTTTCCCATCTGGCCAAATGTTCAGTCAACCGTTGAGCGTATCTCTTATCGTTATTTACGGCGATCAAGAATTGCTTGGCGTAGTCTAATGTGTTATCGATTCCTTTCTGCACGTGTGAGCCGACCATTGGATGGGTCTGATCAGAGCGTTACTTTTCTTCGGTGCAAGGTTATTGAGGCCGCCAGAAGGGCAAGGGGAAAAAGGAGAAAGAAATCCTTGTGTGCTCTTGAGCTGCATTTCATCCGCCCATTGGCCGCGGCCGAGGTGATCCTTCACATGTTGCTAGTTCCCTTGGATGGGGGTCGAGGCCACAGTTCCCAGCAAGCGCGCGTGCGGCAACGTGTTTCTGTTGCAGGGTTGATCGGCACGCCCCGCGGCCAGCGAACGACTCCATACTTAGCATCCACAAGAGCCTGCGTCTCTGGCAGTACCGTCCCTGCGCCATTCTCCAATGAAGTCGGGCTGACCGCAGTGCAGTCTAAGATTGCCTATTGCAGGACACTGTCGAGAGGCGGACGGGATCACGCCTGACGCACGTGTTTTTTTTTTTTTCTCTCTCTCCCCCCCTTCTTCAGTCTCAAAATACTCCTTTCCCCCAACTTCGTCTGGTCGTCCTGCGTGTCTTTTCAGAGACTGCCTCGTCTTTCTTGAACCTTGAAATCGACCCGTCTGGTTGGACAATACCTCCAAGGGGTTGTCGGTCACACAGACGTCTGTCGACACGAGGTGTCGTCACCGACACTCGCCCATATCAGAGGCTCGCTTGGGAGAGGGCTGGAACGCGGTCTCTTCCGCTCCGAGATGGGTGGCGGATACGCTGGCACGTTTGTGAGAAGCGCCGAGCGGTTCGCCAGCGGACTTTCAGGCGGATCTAGCGTCACGAAGCCTTTGTTTTCCCGCGCACCGCTCCCCCTTTCTTCTCTCTCATTTGCTGCTTTCTGCAGTCCGCGACAGTCATGACCGAGTCCTCCATTCGCCATTTACCAATTGAGCTTAGTGTCGAATTTTTTTGCTCACTTATCTTCGACTTCATGACCACTTACTGCGTTTAATTCAGCCAGGCTGCGCTTGGTCAGCCTGGACCCGCTTGCCGCAGCTTTTGTCTGCCACATCGTGCTGCCATGCATTCTTCTCTACACTAGTGCCGTCTCAAGGGACGTATAACCCCTTGAGCGTTCCCCTTCGAAGCCGCCGTCGAGACTTGCCCCAGCGGACCTGCGGAAGCCTCTATCCGCCCGATTGACCCTCCCTGCTGGTGCTCCTGACCGCAGTCCGGTTTAGCTCGTCCTCACGCCCGACGCCCTTGCATCTATCCCCAGCTAGGAGAAAGCCACCATGAATGGAGTCGAGGGCATTCCTCACGGCGCACCGGTTTCCCCTGTGTTCGCTGTGCAGGAGACGCCTTCTGCTGGCCGGGCCGTATTTGCAACCTCGGACATCGCAAAGGGTACGCCGTTGTGGGTAGCAGACACCCCAAGCGCCAATGTCATCTTGCGTGAGTATCGCAGAGAACTGTGTGCCCAGTGCTTCACGTATAACCGTGGCCGCGAATGGAAGATTCGTGATAATTCTGTAGGCTTTGCATTCTGCTCCATCTCTTGCCAGCAGGAATGGACCGACACATTAGGCCAAGAGGGCGTTCAAGCCTGGAAAGAGGTGGAAAAGCTCAACAAGGGTTGCTCAAGGGAAAGGGAAATGGTGGATGCCAGTAAGTACTGCTCTTCGATTATATTCATTTCCTTTTCCCGCTTAGCCCGGTCCCACCTTTCCCTTCGGAGGTCGCTCGAGACCACTTGACCCGAACTCTCTTGCAGTCTTCACATAGAGGACGCTAATTTTCCGTCCACTCGTCGAGTACAGCAAATGTTTCCTCTTCAAATTTCCCCACCTGACACTTGAGCAGTGCTTTCTCTTTCTATGTTTGTCCTATAGCTTTTCATCGCCTGCGAGTGTAAATCCATCCATGCGAATTGCTTACGCAGTACATACAGTTTCATCGATCCCTACTGAGGACGACATAAAGCTTGCTTGGAATGTTGCATCCGCGATGACGCCCCTTATTCTCGCCGCACGATCGAGTATACCACGGCCAAACAAACCGGCGAGGCGAGCATTAGCCTTCGCTCTACAAGCCCCAGTCGTCCCGGACGTCCTCTCCATGCTGCTCTCCGGCATTTTGGCACGATCACGTGACCCGGATGCATGGGCTTCGATCCTCGCGCTCTGGCCAAACCACCAGCCGTACAAGTCAGCAGATGACCTCAAAGAGCATGTCAGCTCCTTTCTCCAGCTAGTCGCGGTCCTGCCGCCGACTCTACTCCCATTCGCGACGGCAGAAACCTGCCACATGCTCGCCACACGTGACAGCATGAACAGTTTCGGCATCCGATCATTGGACGACGATGGTGCTGAGTTCTTTGGGTACGGCGTATGGACCAGCGCTAGCTACTTTAACCATAGCTGCTCGCCGAACGTGGAGAAGAAGAGGGTGGGGCTAGCTTGGCACTTCACAGCGGGTAGGGACATCTGCAAAGGCGAGGAGCTGTGCATCACTTATTTGAGCGGGGAGGAAAGAGCGCTGAACACGGATGCTCGGAGGAGGCTACTGATGAATTCATGGGGGTTCAAGTGCGTTTGCGACAAGTGCACTGCTGGCCTTTGAGTTAGGTGGGAAGAATGACCGATGGGGGACCATCGTTGCCAACGTCCATGTTGCGGGGTATTAGAGCTAATCCTTCGAACTAGAGCTGAATCCAGAGTCTGTTGTCTACCGCAGGTCCGCGTTCAGCTGCGATCTGCGCTACGAAAAATATGAGGAATCATCAAAACAAGTGCCAACAACCCACCAACCGCAGCGTGGACGGATTGTTGGAGGCCCTGTACTTGTGGCACGATCACACCCGTGAGCGTTTGTGTGTCTCGATGAACGTCGATCATATCTTACTTCCAGCGAGGAATGTGGTTGAGCGAATCAACGACTCCTACCGTGGGCGGATGGCTGCGGCTTCCCGCAAACGATGATGCACCTTGACGTCGGAGGTGCGGTGCACAACGGCGGCCCCTATGCCTTTGAGGTAGGTGATAGAGCGGGGAAGCCCTTCGAGACGGCACTTCTACGTCATGGTGTTTTCACACGACACGAGACACTGCAGCGCAGCATGGTAAGCGGTTCCTGATAAAGAGGCAGCTTGGCTCAAGGGCGTTTGGTGCGTCAGGTTGACATTCTCACATCCACTTGGGACGACCATTCCTCAACAAATCGCGAATATGTCTATGTAGGCCGCCGCTGCTTCCGTCTTCGGCATGCACTGACGATCCATAAGTGGCAGGGACGACACCATTGCCGGAGCCAAGATCGAGCCGCTGGAATCTCCGATCAAGTCCAACGTCGCGCACGAACTGACGGACCGTGGTGCGGTGGGCACAAACCATAGCATCGACCGGGCGCGCATCGATCCCTTGGGCGGCCACGGTAAGCAGCTCTGCATCCGAGGGGCGGTTTGCTGGTAGCTTCGAGCGAGAGCAGGGCACCAGCCACTCGTTAGATGCGGCGGCAAGGAGGCTGACAGGCGTACCAAAGGTCAATACCAGCACCCAGCTCCTCACGCCAACAGCCAGGGCGTCGTGGGCCGCGACGACGTCTTGGCCGGTGCCAAGGTCGCGCCGCTGGAGGGCAAGCACGGCGAGACGATTGCGAAGACCGCTGGGCTGGACGACGAAGCCGTCGATGCGGCGAGGATCGCCCCTATGGGCGAGGTGCGTGAGCAGATGCAATAAGCAACGCGGCAGCCAAGGCGCCAGCAATAAGGTTATGAGATACGACGGAACGGATATGATGATGATCGTTAAAAATAGGAGCTTGTGAGAGTAGTTCTTTTTCTCAGCAATAATAATGAAAATTCTTGCCCGTAAGCTTTAGTCAAGCATTTGCTGGAATCCCGGGTCACAGCCACGCCGGTGGAGCCAGGGCGCTGTAGCGTGTTTATTGTCTGGCAACGAGTAGAGAGCTGTCGTCAGCAGCTGTTTCAGCAGGCTGGCAGCAGAGGTTGCGCATAGGGAGCTCAGGCCCAGGGATGCGAAACGAGATGATCGTCATTTCCACGCTGCGGCAAACCTGCCGCGCACACATGACGATTTGCGTCTTCCATCGCGGCTGCAGGCGATCGTGACAGGTTGGCGTTGGGCTGGTGGCGGGGCGGGCTGGATGATTCGGGCCTAGCACAGCCAAGGTCGGAGGCTCAACAGGCTCGACGCTGCCGTTGCATGACAGGCCGCGTGGGCCGCGAGGCTCACGGGAGGCGCGTCGCCCTATTGCGGCACACGCGAAGGAAGCGCGGACGGCGCGCGGGCTGGGGAGGAGCAGGAGCAGCAGCAGCAGCAGCAGCGCCAGGAGCCGCCGGCCCTCTGCATGGAGAGGAGGTTGAAATTGGCCACGGCGTGGGGTGTGGCAAGGGCAGAGGGCGCTATTTTGGGAGGCCTGGCAGGCCGGCACGGGGTGGGCCGGCAGGCCTTGCGATGCGCGGCTTCCAGCAAGGCGCCGCCGCCAAGTTGGCCGGACGCGACAGTCGAGATTGCAGTGCCGGCTGGCCGTGCAAGATAGACAGCGAGGAGAGGCCTGGGGCAGCGCGGCCGGTGCGCACGCAATCCGGCGCATCCCCAAGAGGCAGCGGCGCAGGGCCACAGCCGTGCTCGCTGCGTGCGCCGGACGCGGGCGGGCGCGCAATTGGCTCGCCCAAAGCGGCGGGCAGGCCTGCGCGGCCCAGATAACAGCCGACGATCTCTCCTTTTCGCTGCTGCGCTGCTGCTCTCCGTCCAGCTCGACCGCCGTGCTCTCGCTGCTCATCGTCTCTGCGGCAATTAATCGTCAGCCTGCCAATGCGGAGCGCCTGAGCGGCCGCCGCCACCGCCGTCCAATCGTCATTCGTTTTGCGCGCGCTTGATCCCTTCCCTACGCACTGCAACCGCGTGCGGCCCCGGCGCCCTAGCACCGCACCCCCGAAAGCTTCCACGCACCACACTCCTCCGTCACCCTCCTCGACCGTCTGCCGCCCCCGACAGCAGATTGCCATTACGACGCCGCCGCCCAACCCAGCCCGCGCGCCCCCTCCTCCGTTTCACGCCGTCCGCTCACCAAGCGACTACCGCCTGCGGATCTAGTCGCCCGCAAGGCCCACCGATCACCTCTCACCGTCTCGCGTTTCAGCCTTCAAGATTCGGGTACGCCGCGCCGCGCGCATCGCTCCGTCATCCTCCACCCACAGCCCGCTGACTCCCGCTTTTCTAGTTCCGCAAGAACTCGGTGCGAGGGGAAGCTGGCGAGCCTCATGCTCAACCCGGAGCCATGAAATCGCCTCTGTCCTCTCGCTTCCAGAACATGAACCCCATGAAGCTGCTACCGCTCAAGACCAGCTTCTCCTATGAGCAGCTGCCTGGCTACGACAATGGCACGCCGCTCAAGAAGTATCGCTGGCGCTCGCCGAGCCCGGGCGGCGACCGCTTCATCTTGCCCAAGCTGAGCTTCTCGCGAGCCATCCTGTTCGCCATCACCGCCGTCTTTTGCATCGGCCTGCTCGCAACCGGCGGCTACAGGCGGCATCAGCGCATGATACACCAGCAACCACCCCCACGCGAGCTCTTCGCCTGGGAGCACTTCCCCAGGTGCGACTCCTGCCGCCCCGTTTCCCTCTCGAATACCTCTGCTGACGCTCGACAGATTAAATGGCTACTACAACGGCCTGCGCACCCTCGTCTCTTACAAGGACTACGTCCCCGAGCAGGCCTACGTGAGAGCCGAATCCGAGGCTCCTCTGGACACCTTTGCGTCCACCACGCAGAAAGCCAAGGCCCACACCGGTCCCGAACCATCGCCCTCTGCCCGGCCCTTCCCCTTCAACCCTTATCCTGAGTGGACGTCTCCCGAATACCTGAAGGAGTATCACCCTGTGGAAGAGTGCTACCTGGACGAGGGCTTGAAGACCCAGACCCCCGACATCTACGCGTACCCTGGTATCCCCCAGAATACGACCAAGCCATTCTTCGGCTCCTACGAGCAGCTTGGCATCTCCCAGGATATGTGCTACGAGCGTTTTGGTCGCCTGAGCCCCTACGGCTACGGCTATCCCCACGAAGAGGGTGGCGTTGGCCTGGCCGATAACTCGGAGAACGTTGGCGCCGAGAGAGTCTGGGACATGCTCAACCAGAAGAAGGTGGATTGGAGAAACGTCGACTGGGGCCGTGCCCAGAGTGCCTGCTACGAGAAGAACAGAGTCCGCTTCGAGAAGGACGCCACAACCAAGGATGGCCAAAAGCCCGCTCCTGGAAAGAAGCTGAGGCAACGCACTGCCTATGTTCTGCGCACCTGGACCGGTTACCAGTATTCGGAATGGCAGCTGCTCAGCTTGCGGGCCATGATCAACGAGCTGTCGCTGAAATCGGGTGGTGAGTACGACGTTCATCTGCTCGTTCACGTCAAGGATGATAGCATTCCTATCTGGGCTTCCGATGCCATCTACCAACGCACGCTTGAGGAGAACGTGCCAAAGGAGTTCTGGGGCATTGCTACTCTCTGGTCAGAGCAGCAAATGCGTACATACTACCCCGAGCCCTTCACCGACAACCTCGAGAACGACTCAGGTCTTCCTGTCCACAGCGTTTACCGTGGTGCCCACTTTGCTCTTCAGTGGTTCGCCCAGCAGCATCCCGAGTATGACTTTTTCTGGAACTGGGAAATGGATTTGCGATACACCGGCCACTACTACGAGTTCCATGAGAAGCTTGGCCAGTGGGGAAAGCGCCAGCCGCGCAAGGGCGCCTGGGAGCGCAGTTCCAAGTTCTATATGCCTGACGTCCACGGCACTTGGCAGAACTTCACTGAGATGGTTGAGGCGGAGATCGCCGCTTCTGACACGCCTCCGGTCTGGGGACCCCCGAACTACGAGGCCAAGGAAAAGATCCCTTCGCCCCCGGGCACCACGCCTCCCACTTCCTATGAGCAGGACAACTACCAATGGGGCGTGGGCGAGGATGCTGACCTTATCACCTTCAACCCCTTCTTTGACCCTGAGAAGACCAACTGGGTGTTCCGCCATGACATCACTGGATACGATCTTTCGCTTCCTCCGCCTCCCCGTCGCGTAGCCATCATTACCGTTGCGCGTCTTTCCAAGCGCCTCCTCAACCTCATGCATGAAGAGACTTTCCGCCTTCGTCACACCATGTTCCCGGAGATGTGGCCGCCGACTGTTGCGTATCACCATGGTCTGAAGTCCGTCTACGCCCCGCACCCTGTTTACTTCGACCGCAACTGGGATCTCGATTACATGAACCAGATTTTCAACTACCCGAAGAAGGAGATTGACAGCCCCTTTGGCTGGGGTGAGCATAACCTCCTCGGCAGTTCTTTCTACTACAACTCTGGTTTCTCCGGCGCTCTCTGGAGACGGTGGCTAGGCGCCTCCGAGAATGAAGAGGGTGGACGCTACGAAGAAGAGAACGGCAGCGGCCGCATGTGCTTGAGGGGCATCCTGTTCCACCCCATCAAGTTCGAGAGAGGAGAATAAGACAGCTGAAACCGTCTTTCATGCTCCTTGTCCTCTCGACTTTTCAACGAATCTTTATAGATCATGTGCCGCACTGCTTCGAAGTTTGAGCGACTCGAATCCTCAGTCGATTAGGTTTCTTCCTTTTACAACCGCACCATCGGGCCGGAGTTGGACGGCGTCTCCTTGGTTTCGAAGTTCCAAATATTATGCCAACATTGGCTGAGAGGGGGAACGGGTCTTGGCAAACACCTGCTTGCATTTTGCGACATCCGCACACTCAAAGGTTGGCTAGGAAACACGCGCTTGTATTTCGGATCCAATGCAGAGTTAAGGGAACAAGGCCTCATTTCTTCTTCCGCTTCTCGATTCCCCATTTATATTTTTCCGCCTTTTCTAGCTCGGCTCTCGGATGGAGGTCACAGTTTGTTTTTCTAATTGACTGACCCTCGCCTTCCTTCAACGCATGGGAGTCAAACATCTTGGGTTTTTTTTCCTCTTTCTTTTCTTTTCCTTCTGCGTTTGGCTCAGTCTCTCCTTATAGAGTGTTTCTCGACATACCCGCTTGCTTACCGTTAGAGTTGGAAATTCCTCTTCTCTCCGCTCGAAATGGACGGGCACGGGATAGCGGCGACTAAAGGGGCCATTCCTTTCCGTTGTTCAGACATCTAGATGTATTGGATGCGAAGACAGCGGCAACACTCAAGCATTTTTGAGCTGGCTGGGCCGCTGCTGTGTGATGAGTTGGGAACTGACTGGGGTAGGGTTTGTGGAGGCGGATGTAATGAAGAAAACGACCGGGAAGGAAACAGCGGGAGACCACTCAATGGATGAAGGAAATACAGAAAGGGTTCTCTTTTTTTCTACTATTACCACCGACGAATACCTCGTAGTGCAATTACCAAAATTGGGTGGTATGTATACAGTAACTACACTGTTCTCAAAAGGCCTGGAATCTGGATGGAGGGGTTTATTTTAACCAACCTTCCCTGTACATACACAGTGTTCGAATTTTTTTGTACTCTGGCTGTCTTTTCCCCATGCGAGCATGTTTCGTGGCATCACTTGGTCGACTGCGGTGGAGTCTTGGTCTGGTTAGTCGGACTGAACGCTTGCTGAATTTGCGGACCCGACAAAGACACTGGGATGGCGAGCTGCATAATAGATCCACAAAGATCAACAGCAGACAGAAATCGTAAGAAGAAGCTTTAGCGTGAGCATTACGACGCTGATACACCAAATGTGAGATTCTACAGCAGCGCACGCATGTGACACCACCAGGGGACAGACTCGATGCTCATGGAGTTTGGAGCTACACTACGATATCTAGACCCGTGTTTCCTAACGAACAGGCGTTTTTATGTACTGTTAAGTATTCTGGTCAGGTGTTGTTTCGCTTGCGTCACAGCGCGAAAAGAGATCTTGGGAGAGTTATCAGCGTTGTGGTTTCGCCGAATTCCCGCCTGTTGGAGAATAGAGCACGCCCAAGGGCTTCTTCCCGTCCTATCATGACAGGGGATGGGCAGAAGCGACTCTGCTGGTGGTTGCTCTACTGATGCAGGGCCATGGCCAGCCATTCTCGCCCTGTACCGCGCGGTGTCTTGGGCGCAAAGTGTTGACAGACATGGTCGTGGCGGCAACTAAGCGAGTGCTGTTCTGAGTGTGCAACGGAGTTGTGGGCGCCCCCCGGAACCTTCCTTCTGTTGCCATTGAATTCAGTTATATTTCATGTTTGTTGGCGCGTCTCTCCATCACGACCACGCCTTGCCAAAGCTTGCTCGATCTTGCGCTGCCGACGATCCTCAACGCGCGTCGGTATGTTACGGAAATACTCAATGTAACCGAGGCGCTGGCCTCTGAGAAGTGACACGGCGTCTTGCAGAAGGCCATAGCCTAGTCCGACTGCCAGGCCCATTTTCGCAGTACGAGCAATTGTAATTGGTGGGAAACGATCTGAGAGACCAGTCAGAGACAATCCATAATACCCTGTTTGCTCAGGAGAGCCATCGGCGACTTACTCCATACACTCCACGCACCGGCTGTGCCCAAGCCGGCGACAACAGTGCTGCCAAAATCACCTCTGCTGTCACCCAGTCCGCGGATGCGATCAATGGCCTCCTCGCACATGAAGAAGCCGCTGACCCAGATGGAAAGCTTGACGCCCATACGCAGGCCCTCACGTACGCCCCCCAGCATGGCGTGGTAGTTTTTGCTTTTGTGATACAGGTACCAGCCTGTGGCGTCTGTGGGTAGGCGGTGCGCATTCTCGGCGCGGTACCGCAAGGCAGCAGATTGGCTGCCATGGGCCATTCCTAGGGTCAGGCCGGAGAGGAGGGCGATGGTTCCCGCAAGAGCGACGCGAACCTCAAAAACCGTGGACAAGCGCGCATTTTCGTGAACAGAAGGGGGTGCGGATGCCGTCTTGATTGGCGGCGAGGTTGCTGATACAGCAGACGGGGTGGGCAGGGGCGACGACGATGGTGTAAGTTCGGCGGCGTCCTCTTGTGGCTGTGAAGAGGAGGCGAGAAACGGGTTCTTCCAAAAGCCCATTGTGGCGTGGATGAGGTTACATAGTAGTGGAGTTGGAGATGCAGTGCAGTGCGGCGAGCCCGGACGGAGCTCTCCAAGGCGGTGGCAGAAATTCTGACTGCGGCGCCCGAAGTGGGCTGTCGCAGCGACGACTCATCGCCCACCCAGACACACATCTCTCCCACGCCCGCCACCGTACCCACCCCAATTGCTCCCGCTCTCGCACGCTCCGCCTCCTCGTACACCCCAGTCTCCCGCCGAGCGAAAATGGTCGGCCAACGCGGCCCCGTGCCGGTGCCGCAGCACAGCGATGCCACCCAGGTGGTTCTTGACCTGCTGCACGAGAAGCCCACGCTGCACTCGAACAAAGACCTGTCCGGCTTTTCGCAGGTCGACGTGAAAGCCGCTCTGGACCGCCTGGCCTCGCGTTCCATGGTCACCTATCAGACGGCCGACTCGGAGGTGGCCGTGCTCACGAAGGAGGCCCAAACCATAGTCGACGAGGGCAGCCACGAGTGGAAGGTGTGGGACGTGGTGAAGCGGAATGGCAGAGTTTCCATCAAGGATCTTCCCGTACGTGAAGACTGAGGGTTCGGCTGGAGCCAACTGAGTACTGAGAAGCGCAAACAGGGCCTGGCAGCCAACGCCGATGTCAAGGTTGGCCAAGGCAACGCCTTCCGCAACAAGTGGATCAAGAAGGATGGCGACGCGCTGGTTCCGCTCGTCGACGAGGTGCAGGACGCCACGCGCGCAACCCTCCAGAAGATTGCCGAGACTGGATCCGCCGCCGACAATAAGGTGCTGGCCGACTTGAGGAAGAGGAAGCTCGTTACCACCACCAAGGTTTTCACCTACACCGTCGAGAAGGGCCCCAAGTATGCTCGTGAGCTGCCTGTCGAGCACACTGACTTGACTGCCGACATGCTTCTTGATGGCTCATGGCAGACCGCAACCTTCAAGCCTTACAACTTCAACGCTCTTGGCGCTCCTCAGAACGCCGGCGCATTACATCCCTTGATGAAGGTGCGCGCTGAGTTCAGAAACATCTTCTTCAACCAGGGCTTCGTCGAGATGCCCACCTCTCGGTTCGTCCAACTGCGACAGTGGACCCCCATTCAAGATTTACTGACGTGTTTTCCAGCTTCGTCGACTCGGGCTTCTGGAACTTCGATGCCCTTTTCGTCCCTCAGCAGCATCCTGCCCGTGATATGCAGGACACTTTCTTCATTTCTGACCCCGCATCTGCCGACCCTCCTCGCGATGACCCTGTGGCGGAGCAGCAGATGAACGAGATGGAAGAGGGTGGCCGCCACCTCTACGCGACGGCTGACTCGGAGAAGAAGATCAAGCCGCGCGACTACGAAAAGTACTGGAACGACATCAAGGCCGTGCACCAGGACGGTGCCTTCGGCTCTGTGGGCTACCGCTACCCCTGGTCCAAGGACGAGTGCCTGAAGCTTGTCCTCCGCACGCACACGACGGCCATTTCGACGTGGGTGCTGCACAGGCTGGCCGAGGACCCACGCCCCGCACGCTACTTCTCCATCGATCGTGTCTTCCGGAACGAATCCGTCGATGCCACCCACTTGGCCGAGTTCCACCAGATCGAGGGTGTCATCGCCGACTTCGGCCTGACGCTTGGCGGTCTGCAGAAGTTCCTCGAGACTTTCTTCGCGCAGATTGGTATCACCGGTCTGCGCTTCAAGCCTGCCTACAACCCCTACACAGAGCCGTCGATGGAAATCTTTGGCTACCACCAAGGCCTCGGCAAGTGGGTCGAGATTGGCAACTCGGGTATGTTCAGGCCTGAAATGTTGTTGCCCATGGGCTTGCCCGAGGATCTCCGCGTCTATGGTTTTGGTCTGAGCCTGGAGCGTCCTACCATGATCAAGTATGGTGTCAGCAACATCCGAGATTTGCTCGGCCACAAGGTCGATCTGAACTTCATTGAGAGCAATGCTGCGGTACGTCTGGACAAGAACTAGATTCGGCCGGATGGCGAGGTAAAGGCAGCTTCAACGATATGGTTGTTTAACGTAGAGAAAAATGCCCTTTATGCACAAATAAAAAGGATCGTCGCTGTGCTATGCGTAGAATCGAGACGAATAAAGACAGGTTATCATGGCAACTTTGCACATCACGTGGTTGGCACCGAGCACGGGAATAGAATGTATTTCCAGAACATGTAAACCGAATGCTATACTTCGCCGTTTTGAGGGTAACCCGCTTGGTATCGATACAGAAAGGACCATAACGCCTGCTTACAGCTTCGCCTTGTTGTCGAAAAAGTGCAGGTTGACCGGCGTCACCGCCTTGCCGGTCTGGAAGAAGCCGAGGATGTTCTCAATTCCCAGCCTCTCGAAGCCGATGTGGCTCTCGACGCTCGCACCGGCGGTGTGGCTGAGTACCTCGACGTTTTCGGCCTTGGCGAGCTTGGGATGGACGTTGGGCTCGTCGTAGTGGACGTCCAGGCCAGCAGCCTCAAGGTGGCCGCTCTCGAGGGCCTGGACAAGGGCCTCCTCATCGATCAACTTGCCGCGGGCGATGTTGATCAGCCTGGCGCCCTTCTTCATGGCACGGAACTGGGCGGCGTTCAGGATCTTGTCGCCGCCAAAGGGGGTGGCGACGAGGACGGCGTCGGCAACGGCCAACATGTCCTCCAGCTTGGGGTAGAACTTGGCGTCGACGCTCCTCTCGACATCCGAAGGCAGCTGGCGGATGTCGTTGTAGAGGATCTTCATGTCGAAGGCGCCATGGGCCTTCTGGGCGATGCGGTAGCCGATCTTGCCCAGGCCGATGATGCCGAGCGAGTAGCCGTTGGGGTTGTGAGTGATGGCGGCAATGTTGCGGTTGGCGTCCTTGAAGCGCTCCGGGTCACATGAACGCGCGCTGAGCGCCGACCAGGTGAACTTGCGGAAGGTGGAAAGAATAAGCCAGATGGCGGCGTCGGCGACCGACTCGGTGCATGCTGCGGCGGCATTGCAGTAGATGATGCCGGACTTAGCAAGGCGTTGCGTGTCAACCCAGTCGAAGCCAGCACCAGCCGAGGCGTAGATCTTGCAGGAAGAGGGGAGCAGGGAGCTGCGATCAAAGTCAATAAATATGCCCAGACAACTGCAGCGAAAAGGCTCATGGACATCTTCTCGCAATTGGGCCGGCATCTTGCCTGATGTTCGGCAGCGCAGCGGGAATATTTTCCCGATTCGGCTGTCGTCCAACTATCAGGACTAACGAAGGGGAAAGTGCAACTCACATAAGCTCGTCGTCCCAGTTGCCCATCTCGCCGCCAGTGTTCCAGAAGGGGCGGTACATGGCGACAAAGTCACCGAACTTCTTGTCCTTCAACGCTTGCTTGAACTCGGCGCGGTTCATGCTGTAGCTGCGGCGGATCTCAAACTTGTCTTGCAGCTGCTTGTAGAGCTCATGGTTCCACTTGATGTCATCGCCGAGGTGGAGCACGATCGGCTTGCCCATGGTGCTGGCTGCTGAAGTGGTATGGGATAAGTGCGGGGGAGATGTCGGTGGTTTGCAAAGGCAATGGCAAGGACGGAGGATGGACTGGCAACTGCGTCAGTCCTGGTGAATATAAAGCGGCGGCGGAATCCGTATTCCTTCTATGATGTTCACTTTCCCCACGGGCTGCACCTCCACACGACGCCCTGGCCCGCATCCCCAGCCTGCCCGGGTTCAGATCGCCTCGGGCAATGCGCTCCGACATTCCCCAAACCGCGCGCCCCCGCCAACCAAAAGCCGACGCCAAGCCCAGACGCCGATTCGGCACGTGACGCGCCTAAGCGAGCGTCGGCCCGGCCTCAAAACTCTGTCGCCCTCTCCGCCACCTCTCTTCTTTTTTCTCCATGAAAGTTGAAATTTGAAACCCAGGAAATTTGACGCCTTGCTCGCTTGCACGCGCCCTAGCCGGTGTCTTGCTCAAGCGTGAGCCTGGGGTTGTATTAGCTGGGAAGAGAGATGCCTCCCGCTGTCAAGAAGCAGCAGCTCTGATCTTCCGTGAGCCGTTGACTCCCGTTGAAGCGGTACATTCTTAACTCCGTGGTCCACGCGCACGCCACCGCCTGCTGACTACACCTTCCCTGCCCGTCCGCCTTAAGCCGCATCCTCGTCCACGCGACACCGTGTTTCATTGCGACACCAGTACCCCGCATCCGGCTATATTGCCTCTCCCCATCGCTTCCACACCACCCGTCGTCAAGATGGATGCATGAACTCAGGTCGGCAAGCGATTGCGCGAGCCGGCCGTCCCTCCGCGCCCTCATCTCTACATCCCCTTACACTCAATCCATCCACAATGGCGACCCGGCGCGCCATGCTCGCGCGCGCGTCCACCGAGACATGCTCGTCCAGCACGACTGTCGCCGCCCGCCGCCGCGCCAAAGCCACTGCGAAGGCTGTCCAGCCGCCCCCTCCGCAGCACATTGACCATGACGACGAGACGTATGAGACAACCGACAGCGAAGCCGAGCCCTTTCCCTTCTTCGCGCTGCCCGCCGAGATCCGCCTGCGCGTGTACGAGCTGCTCCTCGCCGTGCCGGGCGTCGTCGACCTCGACCCCATGAACTACCGAACCATACTGCGGCGGATGCTGCCCCTGTTCCTGACCTCGCACCGCATGCACGAGGAGGCCTACCGCGTCTTCTACGGCACCAATGTCTTCCGCATCTTCCCCCTACACGGCCGCTTCTTCCACACCAAGAAGCCGCTCCTCGCCCGCCTCTCGCCACGCTACCGGAACTGCATCACCCGCCTGGAGCTGCGCCTCGGGCCCGGCTGGCAAGGCCCGCTGCCGAAATGCTGGGACCTGTCGCCCGAGGGCGCCGAGCGCCTGGGGTTGGCCGACCTGCGCGACGCCCGCTCGCTCAAGGTCTTCGTCGAGTGCGACCCGGCCAGCGACGAGATATTTCGCGGATTCCGCCGGAGCGATGACTTCTTCACCGCGTTTTGCAGCGGACTGCTGCGCAACCTCTTTCCTTGCGTGCCCAGCATTGAGGAGGTGCAGTTCGACGGCTTCCCCAGCGTCAAGAAGGACAGCCCCCTCATGACGGAGCTGCTGTACCAGGTCAGGGGCAATGGGAAGCGCGTTACATACGGCCCGGAGCGCGGCTGGGCCGACAAAGTTGCTGAGTTGGAGAGTGGCATTGCCCGGCTGCATCTCTGGGCCGGAAGGTATGCGAACGTGTGAGACATCCATGTATATCTATGTACCAGTCACTGCTGCCAGAAGGCGCCGTTCATACCAGCTTGGGCGTCAAATACCATGTTTTTTCTGTCAACCATAGGCTATAAATATCATGAGTAAACGAGTTGAATGGATGCTATTGCAGAAGCAAGAGCACTGTGGTCCACTACGCCCGGTCAGGGGAATGTGTCTAGCATGACTGCTTGCCCCCCTTCCAACGCCATTATGGTATCGTTCTCAAACCCTAACCCGAAATATGCCAAATAAGAGAGACGCCGCCGCCGGAATGTTTTCGATATGCCGAGTGGCAACCTCAACATCTGAACTCCGGCTTACTTTCGCTAGCACATATCCTCCCAAGCCCATACTCCCTTCCCGTTTCCCGCAAGACTTAATAGCTCTACATATGAGAAATCAGGAGGCCTCAGCCTCCGCTTCAGTCTTCATTGCAGCTTCGCCCTTGGTCTCCTCTTCTTGCCTCTCCTTGAGACCCTCCTCCTTTTGCACGCCCGGCTCAGCATCGTTCATCTCGACATCCTCGGCCGTGGTGTCTGCAGTGGCCGTTGTACCGGGTTGCGGAGCTGGGCTGTCCCCGATTGGAGCAGTAGCTGGCTGCTCAGCCTCGGATTCAACCTTGGGCTCTGGCTGTGCTTCTTCGGGCTCGGCGGCTGCGGGAGTCGCTTCATCTGCTGGTGCAGCAGCTGCTGCTGGCACAGCCGCAGGAGAATCGGGAGGCGTGAGGGCAGTGGGGGGCTCTTCTGCTGCTGCTGCTGCCGTCGCAGAAGCATTTGCCTCAGTTTCCTCCGTGGCCGCGGCGGGGGCTTCGGGAGCGCTGGACATAGCAACGTCGCCATCAACATCCGTTTCCTGCGCCGCTCTTGTTTCAGTGACCACAGGGGTCGGAGACTGAGCAGTCGAGGCGGGCTGGCTAGTACTCGCTTCAGCCGCCGTTGTAGGGCTCGCGCGCCTTGAGGATTTCCCTGTGTCAGGAGCGCTGGTGTTGCTTGCTGCAGCTGCACCGTTGGCGCTGCTGGGCCTGGGAGTATCGTCACTGTCGATGGCGTTCGCGTTTTGATAATCCATGATGTTCATCCTGCGCTTCTTGCCCGGTTGCTTTCGCACGCCTTGCTTTTCATTCTCACCCTCGTCCTCGCTTTCGCTGAGTTCTCCATCCTTTTCCACCCGCTTGTCCCAACGGTGCTGAGTGAACCTAGAATCCGGATTCTCATCCTCGTCCATGTCGTTCATCTCGTCTTCTGCCTCCTCATCCATGCCAGGCATGAGCGGCGACCGCGGGACGTCGGTCATCTGCACCGACGGAGCAAATGCGGTGCGCTTGATGTTCTCAATGACTTGGACGCGGATTTTATCAAGGTATTCAGGCGAATTTGCG
The DNA here is from genome assembly GCF_012971845.1 of Lasiodiplodia theobromae. Lineage (NCBI taxonomy): Eukaryota > Fungi > Ascomycota > Dothideomycetes > Botryosphaeriales > Botryosphaeriaceae > Lasiodiplodia > Lasiodiplodia theobromae. The sequence goes on from NW_023336526.1 coordinate 91,618, forward strand.
TTATCCATGTTCGAAGGGCGGACGTCAAGCTCGAAATCAGGAGCGAAATACTACACAACTGTTAGCAGCAAAGGGCAAGGCGGCCACTGGGGGTAACTTACGTCGAAATAGTCGTTGTACGGAAGCTGAGGCCCCAACTCGGACCCAACAAGTTGGCCTGTCTCGTACGCCCAAGTGCGTGCGACATTGCGCATAGTATAGCCGCCTCCGCCGAGTACAAGGGTTGGTAGATTGAAGCTCTTCACGAATCTGACACAATTTGCGTGCCCTCTCATGCTGAGATTGAAGGCGCCGAGCCTGTCGCCAGACAAGCTGTCCCCTCCGCATTGCAGGACAACGGCTTCCGGCCTGTACCAGTCCATGACAGCCTTGATGACAGGCTCGAATATGCCCTTATACGTCTCGTCCGTAATACCATCACGCAGTGGGAAGTTGACGGCGTAATGCTTGCCGTTTCCAACGCCAATGTCACGCAACTCTCCTGTGCCCGGGAAATATTCGCCATACTTGTGGAAGGACACGGTCATGACGCGGTCAGTGGTGTAGAAAGCTTCTTCGACACCGTCGCCATGGTGGACGTCGATGTCGATGTACAGAACGCGCTGTTTGAAACGGAGGAGCTCAATGATACCGAGCACAATGTCTGTAGGGCAACAGCGTTAGCGCATCCTATCGGCCGGTTTCGCTAGCGGTCCACAATGGGAATGTATACCGTTGACGTAGCAGAATCCACTGGCCTCGCTCTTCTTAGCGTGATGGAGGCCGCCGGCCCAATTGACAGCGACGTCACACTTTCCTCGGTTGAGGCGCGCGGCACCCTCCATACTGCCACCCGCACTGATGCCACAGTACTCAAACAAGCCATCAAACACAGGGCAGTCGTCGCCGACGTTGAATTTGCTCTGCTCCTTGGCAAAGTTGTCCATGTTGTCCGGGGTGACCTTCTGCAGAAAGTCGACGTACTCATCGGTGTGGAACTGCGTCATCTCGAACTTGGACGCGGGCTTCGCACGCTACAGCGGCCGTCAGTGAGGTGTCCATCGTGTATTGGCGCAGCTGCAGCTAGCAAACGCTCGGGGCGCGCTGAGAGACACGCCGAGGCGCACTGTGGAGAACGGATACGTACGTAGATTTCAAGCTTCTTGTAGAGACCATAGTTCATGATCAAGCTGTGGGCCATCCTTATGCGGTGCGGCTTCATGGGATGGCCGGCGACATATGCGTAATTGCCCACATCCGAGTCGTAGAAGTACGCCACCTTCTTCGGCTGGGAGCTGCCGTTGATGTTGAAGTCATCGAGCGGAGGAGCACCGGCGCCCACCATCTTTGCGGCTGGCTGGGCAGTGGGTTGGGCAGACGGAATCAGAGAGGGACGACAGGGCAACGAGTCTAGGTGCGGGAACGGCAACGGCGCCGGTGGCAGCTCTGTATGCGCAGAGAGCGAGCGAGCAGAGAGCGCGGGCCCAGCCAATGACACGGTGAGCGGTGAGCGGCGGCGGCGGCCAAGTTTCGCCGGAGCTCCGACGCGCGCGTCGCCGTCGGTAGCGTCAGCTCCGCCGGGAGCTCCAGCGCCTCACAGCAGCAGCACCTCCCACCACGCTGGTCCATCATCCATCGTGCTGCCAGCCCCCGATTCCTGCCCGCAACCTCCCCACCGCCCGTCCGACCTTCCTGTTCCCGCAAACTCGCCCCACATCCGTCGTCACCCAGCATGGACCGCCTAAACCGCATGCTCGCCGCCGCGCAGGGCATGAGAGATGCCGGCCCAGCTCAAGTACGTCCGCTTCCTGCTGCTACACCCCTCCTCCCTCTGCTACTCTGGCAAGATGGACCCTTTCCCGTACCCCGACGGGTGGTACGCGGACTGGTACTTTGTATGCCACCGCAGCATGCCTTCAACATGCGCGCGCTGCTCGGCCGACCCAACAAGCTAATCGCGCGCTTCTACAGGACACGAACCTCATCGACAACTCGGAAACCGTCTACATTTCGTCCCTTGCCCTTCTCAAGATGCTGCGGCACGGCCGCGCCGGCGTGCCGATGGAAGTCATGGGTCTGATGCTGGGAGAGTTCGTGGATGACTACACCGTGCGAGTAGTCGACGTCTTCGCCATGCCCCAGAGCGGTACCGGTGTCAGTGTCGAGGCCGTGGACCCCGTCTTCCAGACCAAGATGATGGACATGCTGAGACAAACGGGCCGGTAAGAATCCATTTGCCATCGCACGCCTATACAATGTTCTGATGTGGTGCAATTACTAGGCCCGAGACTGTCGTTGGCTGGTACCACTCGCATCCTGGCTTCGGCTGCTGGCTCTCCAGCGTCGATATCAACACGCAGCAGTCTTTCGAGCAGCTGACGCCTCGCGCCGTCGCCGTTGTGGTGGACCCCATCCAGTCCGTGAAGGGCAAGGTCGTCATTGATGCTTTCCGCCTTATCAACCCGCAGACGCTTATGATGGGCCACGAGCCGCGTCAAACCACGTCGAACCTGGGTCACCTCAACAAGCCATCCATCCAGGCACTCATTCACGGTCTGAACAGACACTACTACAGCATAGGCATCAATTACAGGAAGACGGGTCTGGAGGAGAACATGTTGATGAACCTGCACAAGCACGTCTGGACCGAAGCATTGGAGATGGATGATTTCAAGCTGGATGGCGAGAAGAACGTGGACAAGCTTCAGCGGTTGGTCAGCCTGGCTGAAGGTTACGAGAAGAGAGTCAAGGAGGAGACGGAGCTCACAAAGGACCAACTGAAGACGAGATATGTCGGCAAGGTGGATCCGAAGAAGCGTAAGATACTCCTTCCGCTAGTGATATTTCGAAATTTTCTAACTATTCCTACAGACATCGAGGACGTTGGTCAGCAGCTTATCGAGGACAACATTGTTGCAGTCTCCAGGCAGATGATTGACAAGGAGGCCTGCTTACCCAAGAACGCTGGTGCAAACGGGGCCGTCAACGGTGAGATGGAGGTCGATGATGAGCTATGATCGATGACTAGTCTGCTTCTGTAATATACACCATTATGAGGTGCTGAGGGTCCGGAGTGCACAGGATAGATCCAAGTCGCATGGCTATCCGACGGTTCTTTCAAAATTTAGACTTGAACGAATGTAGATGTCAAGTTTGCATCACCCCATCCTCTAGTCTTTCCAATGTCGGACGACCTGATTACCACATGCTGAAGCTTCTTCTCATCTTTCATTACGGATGCGAAGGGGTCACAAGTCGTCAAAAATGTTGTCAGTTGCATCACTTTCACCTTTTTTTGTCTGCTTTTCTGATCTGGATGCACACCGCTTTGCGTGTGTAATTCCGATCGAATCAACTGCGGCTCTGTAATTTGCACGCGCGGTAAGTGTGATACAGTCTATTTCCAGCGGCCAGGTTTCAGCCTCACACCACTACAAACGGACCTCCACCATTGGTCAAAATATACGGGTCTTCTTCGAATAAACATACTCACGAGGGACTCTGAGGTTACTGTCACCCTCATTGTCGCAACGGTAGCTCTCATCATCCCCACTGGACAGCTTCTGCGACACGTCTTCGGCACTATAGGTGATTAACGGAGATGTCAGTCTTTCGTTATCGACAACTACAAAAAGAAAACCCTGCCACGGTAGTAGCGGAGCAAGTTTCGGTTCGAGACGAGATACACGACACTTCTCCTTTCCACCTCGCCTATCTTCTTGCATACCCTCATCCAGAGAGTTCTTGCCTACTCAAAGGACGTTGAAGCTATACGTGGCGACTGGAGCTTTCGAGAAGCGAGATTGCCAGTGAAAGATCCAAGCAATTAGCATCGGTTTGATCGGGCTGGCTGGACGTCTCTGCTGCAGAACCTCCATGAAGTGCAAGAGAAGTAGTGGAAAATTCCCTGTAGGTGACCAAAGCTTGGTACTATGGCCTGTTATTTGTCATGCAAGAACAGTAAGAAAGCCGCCTCTACCTTGCAGCTTGTATATACTCGTGCGTTGCAACCCATTATGGGGCACATTCCCATCTTAGAGCATCGCTTGACCTGGTGGAAGATGCCGCAGTAGCCCTTCCTGAAGAGTGGACAGATGCGCAAAAGAGACAACGGCTGCCGGCTAAGTTTGTTTCGGACATCAGCAGTGTCCACCATGGCAAACCAATTCGTCCATATGAGTTTACAACCAACCGAGCGTTGCTGGCGTCACACAACGCTAGTTGCTGTTCTCAGTTTTCGTGTAACTCAGCCAATTTAACTTGCATCCACATACTAAGGCAACAAGCGTATCAAACATTTGGGCAAGAGGGGGGAGCAAAAAAAAAAGAGGGCCCAGCCGCGAGTCGAACGCGGGACCTCTCGCAGTTTAGAAGAAACCTCCCAAAGCGAGAATCGTAACCACTAGACTGGATTGGGTATCAGTTATGGACATGGTGCTGAAGAGGGAAGGGGAATCGATCACTTACCCACTGGGCCTTTTACTTGCTGATGGATGACAGAGTGGCTTGATACACTTATTATTTGATATCTATCCATGAAGATCCCGAGCTCCATGGTGTCGGGGGGCGGGGGCTGTGGAGTCAGCTCGGTGGTAGGCGGGGGCGGCTGAGTGCGGCGGTGTCAGAAAGGGCGCGCCAGCTGCTGCCTAGCAGTGATTTGAATAACGTCTAAACATGATTTGAGTACGCGATTCATGAAAACATGTCAGTCTTCACACGGCGGGTGTAAACGCCGCTCTATAGACTTGGCTTTCACAAAAAGCGGAAGTAGAATGCAATCCGCAATAAACCAGAAGCTAGCGGGAGAGTTACACTAGCTATTTTCGCAGAGCGTCGAGCACTTGCGAGCCCGAAGAGAAGGTTAACATGCAGCCGCGTGTGGCGCGTGTAGATGGCTGCGGCTGGATTAGGAAGGTCGCATGAATCATGAGGGTGGCTGAACCGCATGCAGCTGCAAGCAAGGCGGCCCCGCCTCGTCTTAGCGAAAGCGGGTACAACGCATTTGTGTATTCTGAAGCCTTACAGGAGACTGGGGAAGGAGGTAAGAGTCCAGACATCAGGGTCCATAATCAATGACGCAATCCCGAGCGTAGTGCGCTCATCGGAGGTGACTGACTCGCGTCAGCTTGTGGTGATAAAAAGCTCCCGCGCGTCCACCGTGCTACGACCCCGCGCAACAGCACTTTCGTCCTGACTATACCGGCCTTTGCGAACCTGTCAAACTGCGACGCCGTCTCATTTTTTCCGCCATCGTCCTCGCCCTCGCTACGCTAGGCGCTCACACAACCATGACAACCGTGAGCAGTCTTTTCACGCGCTTCATGCGCCCATTCTCTTCCGGCCCGTTGCGCGCGGTCGAGAACGGTGCCACCGGCATCGCTAACGGCAGCTACCAGAAGGCAACGATCGCGGCAGGCTGCTTCTGGGGAGTTGAGCACACGTACCGCAGGTCCTTCGCGAACAAGGGCCTCATCGACGCACGCGTTGGATACATCGGTGGCGATTCGAAGAACCCCAGCTACAGGCAGGTCTGCGGAGGCGATACTGGCCGTAAGTAACCGCTAGGACGTTTTGCCAGCGATTGCTGACATGTGGACAGATGCGGAAGCTCTGCAGGTCACCTTTGACCCGGAGCAGGTCTCGTACAGACAGCTCATCGAGTACTTCTACACCATCCACGACCCCACGCAGCTGAACCACCAAGGCCCCGACAGGGGGACTCAATACCGCACCGCCATCTTTTTCCATTCTCCCGAGCAGGAGGCTATTGCCAAGGACGTCACCGAACGTGCCAACAAGGAGTGGTGGGACGGTAAGATCGTCACACAAATTGTGCCTGCAGGTGAATGGTGGGACGCTGAGACGTATCACCAACTCTATCTTGACAAGAACCCCAGCGGTTACGAGTGTCCCACGCACTTCATCCGAAAGCTTCCGCCATTGAGCCAGCCGGAGAGCTCGTGAGCGAGCAATGATGATGTAAATAGATCTCAATATCATGGTTGAAAATGTATCTAACGGCACACGATTGCATTGCGTTTGGAGGTCACGAATACTGCCAGCAGCCGAATGTTTGATTGTAACTCAATTCATCATTTACATATCATCATCGTCGATCGTGTCGTGCGCCAATTACCCTTCCAACAAAAAATCTCGGATTTACTGGGGCGGCAGGGTCTCAAAGGTCTGAGCAACCTCCTTCTCCCAAGCCAACTTCGCCTTGCCGAAGATCTCGGCGGCGGGCTTGAAGCTCTTGCTCTCGTCCAACAGGCCGGTGCGGAGGATGATCTTGTCGTCGCCGAGAGCGGTCTGGTGGTGGTAAGGGTGGGTGGTGCAGTTGGGGCAGTAGTAGCAGTGCACCGGCTTGCCCGATTCGCCCGTGTAGGTGTAGGCCTTGAGGTTGTCGCCGCCGGCGGTGAACTTCAGAGCGCTCTTGGGGACGATCTGGTTGAGGGTGAAGGCGCTGCCGGACAGGTACTTGCAGGTGTCGCAGTGGCTGCGGCTGGGTCAGTCGACAGTCGGGGCCGAGGGTGGCATGTACGTACCAGAGGATGTGCGAGGCCTGGTCAGCCTCGAGGGTGACCTCCCACTTGGTCTGACCGCAAGCACAGTGGCCGTGGTAGGTAGTCATTTTGGCGCAATTGGTAGTCGGGTGGAAGTCAATGGAAGAGAGGAATTGAGGATGATGAGCTAGAACTTGGGCCTGAGACAGTGCTTAAATATGTAGCGGCAGCAGGAGCCACTCAGCAGATGCAGGCGTTGCTTTGGCAGCAGCATTTCAAGCGTCAGGGCGGGAAATTGTCATAGCTTCTGGATCCATCGACCCGCAGCCGGGCGTCGATCTGGCGACCGGGATGGAGCAAAACATGGCCGGAGCCAACGTGGCAGGCGGCGGGGAGCAGCGGCCACGCTTCGACGCTTCCAAATAACAAGCCAACCCCGCGCCTTCTGGTCCGTGCGGCATGTGCCCCTCTTTGCTAGCGCGGCTCGAACGAGTTAAGCTGAGGTCATAGGAATGTCGCCCGACCCACGGCGGTGAAGTCGATTCCTGTTCACACTGGTAGATCTTTATCGCCAATTGCAAATCAAGGGTACTTCGGCTGCGTCTGACACTGCACCAAAGGAACACGGCGCCCAACTTCGCAGTTTTACACTCCCAGACCCTTCGGCGCCGTGATGGCCGTACCTACCTTTCTTGCCATTGCCCCTGCATCCGCCCCGTCTACTCAATCAAGCAAATGATCCACCAAGAAGCGAACGCCGCGATAATGGCTCCACATCCGACCCTCCAGCCCGCATACACGAAAGCTCGGCTATGCTGTTTGCGGTCTTGAGGAACGAGCCAATTCCAAACTATAAGCCTTTGGCTTTACTGCTCTACCACTCACTGCTATCCTCGGGATAGAAGAAGCCGCAAGCTTATAGCCCGGCGTTGCCGGCCGGAGCACATCGGAGATGGTCCCGAGCGGCCGCTTATGTGGGTATTGTAGGGGTTCGAAATGCTCGCGTGACTAGAGAGGCCGCAAGACCTGTCCAGACCATATACTTCGAATAAGCATTTCTCGGCGAACGTCACATCTGCACCCATCTCTTCCGCCCAAACACGTCTAGCGCTTGCGGCCACTCTCGCTTATTCGTTGGTACCTCCTTCAAGAGGTAATGATAAGGATGGGTCGCTGGATAACAAACCCATGTCAATCTAAAGCACGCAAGTTAGCTGCTTTCCGGGGTGGTGCGAGATTCCAAATTGTCGCTCAACAGCAATTCGGTTCCGGTTCGCCTCCTCGGAGTCCTTCCTCTGTCATAGTGATATCCACTTCTCCATTCGACCGGGAAGCAGACGAAGAACATCCACTCCCTCTTGCTTCCCCCAACACTTTTGTAACCGCCAAAATTACGTTCGAACAGACGTCATATATGCCGATTATACGACAGGTGCCCTAATGGGTTTGCGTGGATTCACTCTCCGGACTGCTCAAGTAAGTCAGTCTAGCTCACGGGCCACAGTTGGCTATTGGCGTAATAGAACCGAGGGGTACAAGTCAAACTTCTTGGTTGTGATCTATTGTCGATGCTACATTCTTGGCACTACGGTTCTACTCAACTTCTAACAAGTGGTACTTCTGTCCGTTCTTTTCCAGGGCATCTTCTATTCTCTCCATGACAGCGAGGACCTTCTCCTCTTCAAGTCTTTGGCCAACGACTTGCACGCCGACGGGCAGACCTTCCATCTTGACAGCGTCATAGTGAGTGTACGCACCCTTCGCGATGCCATTGAGTTTTTTGAAGTTGAAAGAAGCAGGCAGGGCATCAAGGACGCGGTCAACATGTGTGACGGGCATGATGCCGCAGGTGTAGTCAAGCTTTATCACGCGACAGTCAGCGAGAGAACCACTGCCTAGGATTGTTCTCAACTTACCAGATTGAACAAGAAAGTGTATCCGCAACTACTCACTGCCTCCTTCATTCCATCATGAGGGACAGCAGGCGTGGCATTCGGGACAGTCAGCAGGAAATCCATCTTTGCTTCTTGCTCCCACCAGTCATGCCACTTGGCCTTGTAAGCCTCTCGCTTTGACACCAGCTTCCAGTGCTCAAATGCGCTCTTCTCATGCCAGCCGTAAAGAAGATCGGCCCACGTGGGGTCGCGCTTGACGTACTTGACCCACAAGTAGTGCAGGTACTTGAGTGGGCGGGGCAGCTTTGCATAAAAGACCATTTGGGCAGCGCCGGGGTCGTTCCACTCCCCGGTGCGGAAGAAAGACAGGAAAGTGCGGCAGCCGTCGGAGTTGAGTAGGTGCGAGGCGATCTTCAGTGCTTCATAAGGCGACGGCGGCGTGACGTCGAAGACTTCATGGCCTTCGGCGCTGAGTGCTGCAGCGGTCTGCTGCAAGGCGCGAGCGCAGGCGGGACTAGGATCGACAACGCCTTGCGAAGTGTCAGATGTGGGGCGGTAGGAGTAGTCAAGGGTCACCTACCATCAGTCCTCATGACGCCAACTCGGTATTTCTTCTTCTCCAAGTACTCTTCGGTGACGTTTTGGCGCCACTCCATAGGGTGCACGGTGTGGTCGTAGTTCCATGGCTTCATGCGAATGAAGCTGGCAGTGAAGTAATGCAGGTCATTGAGGGTGCGAGCCATGGGGCTGAAGACGCTAGCAATGCCCTCCTGGCCCGGCATGCTAGTGTTCATGCCCATCTTCGGCCAACGACCGGTCGAACAACGCAGCGAGTAGCACCCTGAGAAGTGCGCTGGAGCTCTTACTGAGCCAGCAACATCGGAGCCAATGCCGATGCGACTGCCACCGAAGGCAAGCAGAGCAGATTCTCCGCCGGTCGAGCCGCCGGGAGAGTACTTGTCGTTATGGGGGTTCGTGGTACGGCCCCAGACGTCATTAGTAGACTCGAAGGAAAGAAGGGTAACGGGGAGGTTGGTCTTGACAAATGGAATGGCTCCGGCATCCTTGAGGATGCGGACCATGGTGCCGTCCTTCTCGTAGGGTTTGCCGGTGTTGGAAGAGTAGCCGACACTGACATCAAAGCCGCCGACGGCGATGGAATCTTTTAGTGAGACGGGGATGCCGGCAAGTGGCCCTTGAAGGTTGATCTCGCCCCTCTCCACCCACTGCTCGGCCTCGGGGAACAGGATCTCGGTCAGGCAATTCGTTTTATGCTGAGCAGCAACGGCGACCTTGGCGTAGGCGCGCAAAACGTCAACGGGGCTGGTGACATGGCCCTGGACTTCCTGCACGAGTTCCTGGATGGGTTTGCGTAGCAGGGTCCGTTCCGAGGGCAGCAGCGGGGACTGGTACTCTGCCGGCAGATTCGCAATCTTCGAGGCGCGTTCGGCCTGCTTGCGGCGGCTGGTTGTTGTGAGAAGCCAGGGTCTACGGAAATGCGGGGAAAGCTCTGGGGAAGCTCGAGAGCAGCTCTTACGTACCAATCGCGCCTGTGCTGGAAGTAATCGAGGGGGTACACCATTTTTGCACGCACAGTTTAACAGAGCACGTCGAGAAGCACGCAAAAAATGAGGAAGGGGCGTGAAAAGTGGAGGGACAGGCGGGAGAGTTTGCGGCATAGCTATCAGCAGCTTATCGTCGGCTTTGTCGGCTACACTCTCCCTTTGCGGACTAGGCAGTCGCGTGTTCATCCTCGCGCGTTCCTGAGGCATGCAGCAGGCAGCTGACCCATCTCGGCCTCTCTGCCGACGGAAGCCTCAGCTCGGCCCGGCGGCATGGCGCTCGGGGGCGGCGCAGCACTCGGCCAGCGGCTACCTTGCAGCGTCCAGACCAGCCGCTGTGGGTCGTGATGCGAGACCCCATGTCTGTCTGGTCCGATCCCCCGCGCGATTTCCATCAGCGCGCCAGCGGAAGCTGCGGTGATACATCCGCCAGGACGCCTCGGCGGGTGCAGAATCATGTTTCTGAAGAAGGTGGCTGAGCAGCGGCAGATGCGACAGAGCCGCACGCGCTCGAGTGGCTGTCGTTGATTGTCGCTGGCGCTGGGTGGCCAGAGCTCCATGCAGATTAGCCGCCCGCCCGGGCAGCCCTGCAATTCGCCCGCCATCTATACTGTCTACCTCTGCAAGAATAGAACCGGCCCGTGCGTGTTGAGCTCTGGATGCAACCTCCTAGTATGTATAAAAGATGTTGGCACTTCGCCGCTAACTGAAGTCCAGCAACCAACAATCATCACTTTCCTACTTTTCCTCTCTACTTCACTGTTTCCTTAAGTCGGTCCTTTTGCTTGCACTCGGCACAAGCATACCACATTCCCTCCATCCATAATTGCTTTGAAAGCAGTCCGCTCTTGTCCAGGAATCGATTTCCTGTAGTTTTTTTTTTTTTTTTTTCTTAATCCCAAACCCAACACTTCAACCAAAATGCCTGTCCCTGCCTACGGTGCCGCTCCTCTCAGCAAGACCTTTGCTCTGGTCCGCGTCCTGGAGGTCATCAGCATGATCATCATAGTCGGCATTGCTGCCAACTTTGTCAATGACATTGTGTCAAGCGGCATCGAGCCGCCAAAGGAGGTTGTTGGCACTCTCAGTGTCGTAAGTCCACTTCCTGCGCAGCTCCACCACTTCGCCATACTGACTTCTCCAGACCTGCATCGCCACTCTTTACTGTCTTATCAGCATTGCCTTCTTCTGGTCCGAGGCCCACCTTGGTCTCTTGGTCATGACCGCCGCCGACTTCCTTTTGCTCATTGCATTCATCGTCGTCGCCGTCTGCCTGGGCAAGCCCATCTCATTCCTCAACTGCTATGCCGTTCAAAGCACTTCCGAGTCTGTGACGGCTTCGAATGCCTACACCTACTACCAGTCGGTGAAGGCGAACCTGAACATCAGTGGCGCCGGCTTGAACTTGGCTGCCTTTGCGGGCGCCACCAAGGCCAACTGCTTCGAGACCAAGGCTCTCTGGGGCCTGAGCATCGCACTTTGGTGAGTCTCAGTCACTTTCCCATCCTACACCAGAACAGTGGCTGACAATTTGCTTGTAGCGTCCTTTTCACGACCTCCTCCGTTTTGCTTCCCACGCTTTTCATGAAGAACAAGAAGGCCAACGCTGCTCCTCCCAAGGATGAGCCGTAAACGACTTATGACTAATGTCACACTCGAACTACTCATAGCGACCCTGTTGTCGCGGCGTAACAATGCGCCTCTGAAACGCTTGTCTCGTTTAACAAGATTGTCTCAGCTCTGCATTTTCAGGAGTCGAGCGCATGCTTTCTCCATCCTTTTGTTTCTCCTTTTCTTTTCCGTCTGCTTTTCTCTCTTTCTCATGTTCCGTTCCGCCGACTTGATCTTTTTAGCACGCATTGATCGACATTGAAGGTTGTAATGTAATGACTACTATAAAAAAATGGAAACAAGGAGTTTTTGGTCGTTGTACATTCACTTCATCTGAGACTTGTTTATGCCTTGGTGCAAGAGGGTACTGACGACAAAATCACCCAGTTCGAGCTCAAGCACCTACTTCTTTCTTCCGATTCCTCCTCTTATCCCGCGCAGACAGGAAAGCGATGACGGGCACCAGCAAAAACTGGGCCACGGCCGTCACCAGCACCGACACGAACCCCTTGGCGAAGCGGGGGGCCTCAACAGCGGGGAACTGCAGCAGCTGGCTCCAGGCGGCGATGGCCTGGCCGATGGCGTTCATGCTCGCCGTCACGATGGCGCGCTCCTCGGCGTCGTCGGCCATGGTGACGGTGGCCCAGCCCATGGTCAGCGGGCTGACGGCGCCCTCAAAGCCGCATATGACGAAGGCCGCGACCCGGCCGGTTTCGCCCACGTCCCATGCTACCAGCAGCGCGACGCCGATGATGACAGGAACCGTCACGGCCAGAGTCGGGATCCAGAAGCGGCCGCCCAGCCGATCCGCCGCGGCGCCGGCGGCGAACGCCGCAACGACGGAGAGAGCTGTCGCGATGGTGGGGAGCGTGTTGACGCGGGAGACGGAGTAAATGGAGGGGGATTTGGCTTTGAGGTAGAGGCTGAAAGGTGTGGAGTAGGGCTGGAAGTTTTGGTCCATGAGCGTCCACTGCAATACAAAGAGATACCAGTGCCATCGACCAAAGACGCGCGCAAAGATGTCACGCGAAACGTGCAGCTGCGAGGGTGCAGTCAGACCAGCGAGGCGTCGTTGAGAAAAGGCGTGTTCCCGCTGTGTAAGAAAGCGAGGTTTTGCGCGCGAGGGGACATCAGGGAAGATGAAAAAGCCGCTAAGGATGGGGAGAAGGGTCGTCAGTGTTATTGGACATGAACGGAGCTTGGGAGAGGCAAGAACTTACAGCAGGGAGATTGGAAGGGTGATGATGGCATCGACTATGAAGAGCCAGCGCCAGCCGGACAGGCCATGGGCACCGTTGAGGTTGGTGTACGCTGCTGCTTGCAGATATCCAGCGAACATGGTGCCCAAGGGGCTGGCGATGAAGAACAGAGCTACTCGTCGGCCAATTTCCCGAGGCTTGTACCATGATCCGATAACGTAAATGACGCCGGTGAAACTGCAACTCTCAAACAGGCCGACGAGAAAGCGCATGGCGTATACCGTGTCGACGTTTTGGGCCCAAGCCAAGCCGAATGTTGCGAGGCCCCATCCGATCTCGAGAGTGGGCAAGATAAGATTGATTGGACGGCGAGTAAGGTAGTAACAAGCGGGAATCATAGAGGTGCAGTAAGAAGCCCAGAACACAATGGTGATGTAGTTGAGCTGGTTGCCGTGAAGGTGGAGGTCCTCTTTCATTCCGCTGCGAGTCGCATCATCAGCACTTTGGACGTGGGAGCTGTAAATGAAACTCACGAGACGTAGGCATTGGTGATGGATTGCTGGTCCAGGTACTTTGTGAAGAAGGACAAGCAGCCGAAAACGAGAATCATCAAGTCGAGCTTCAGCACAAGCTTTTTCTCCAGGCTCGGCGTGTCCTTGGAATACCAATGAATCCAAGTCATAAAACGAATCCATGTCCCTTCTCTTTCATCATCGACGAACTGCTCACTCTCTGAGCCGGAAGCTAGGGCTGAATCTTCCACCACGGCGTGGGGCGCATGCTTCTCCGCATCAACCGTCATTTTTTGGCGTGACCAGACTTCAAGGCACCGCACCCATTGCAGGTCTTATAGATTCCTCACTCTTCGGCACATTGGCTGCATTGCCGCGGATTCATCGTCGAGGGTAGGTGGGATCTCGAATCGCATCATCGAGACCCCACTTGGGCTCATCGACAGCGACGGCACAAGATGAGCACATCAGCAGGCTCTTGAAAGGCGACTTCCCTCACACTGCAGCACTGTCCCCTGCCAGTCGCTGCGCGCTGCAACGGCAGTCTCTGGTTGGTCCGGGTATAGAGTTCGGCCATGGTCGTGTGCGGAACGCGCTTGGCACAAGAACGCTTCTAATGCAAAGGCGTGGCAGCTGGGCGATAACGGGTGTTGAGAAGACTCGCAAACAATGGTTGAGGCGCCTTGTTGACCATGCTCGGGCTATCGATAAACACGTGAATGTGAGTAAGGTCTGCGTCATGCGTCATGGCCTGACACCGGTCTCGACCCGCGGGCTTCGGCGACGGCGTCGAGCAGCGGCAGACGACGCGGCCGGCGCCTCTTACCACTCGACGGTGGTGTCCGCCGACGGTGCAGGTACGAAAATTTTGAGCGTGCGATCTATGCAGGGAAAATTCTCCACCTTGCCGTCCGCGGTCCAAGCTCCTTGCCGCAACGGGCATGGGCGTCGGGCTTGGCTGCAAATCAGGCGGCTGCAGAGCAGCACCCCAGCCTTCAGCCGCGCCCCTCCATCGGATGCGTCCTGCGTGAAGAGGCGCATGGCCAGCATCAATTTTTCACCCGTCTGGCCTGCAATCCGCCGCCTATATGTCTCGCCCCTCCCAGCCTCGCTGCGCCGCCGCTCGCCCGCCGCCCTTCAGCCACGATCGCTGTCGTCATTTGCCAATCGCTCTCCGCATCACCAATCTACCCCAGCTTTGTGCGCCGGCTCCACTTCGTCACCAGACCTCTAGCTCCCGCCCGAAGCCGCTCCGTCTGACGTCGTGCATCTCCCTCGTCGCTGCCTTCTTCCCCGCCCCAGACTGAGCGACACCGTCACCACCGCCAACTCGCCCGCCATGGCTATGATACAGCGCGTCTCGTCCATGGACGCCATAAACACCTGGAGAAGCCGGTCTGTCTCGCCTGCTGCCAGCGAGCGCCGCAAACTCAGCTTCAATCCGGTCCAAGCAGGCGCATGGGGCCCCGCTGCCCAGGAGGAGCTGGTCCCCGCCTTTGAGGTGTCCAAGACCCGCCGCATGTGTAGGTCCGCTCGCCCAAACTCTTGCTGCAACGCTGCTGACTGTTTCCGCAGTGCAGGTTTTCGCCGCCGTCGTCTACTGCTTGCTAGCTGCTGGCATTGTCTTCGGGTATGCCGCAATCAAGCCTGTCCTGATCGCTCAGGGTGTATACAGAGATCGCTGTACCGATGCGGAGCTGGACAAGGGCGTAAGAGTGTGCTATGAACAGGAGCTGAGGTACGCCAGCCCTCTCGCACAAGTACCACCCGCCAACGTCGTGCAATGCTAACCTCCAACAGGCTTAACTTCATGTTCACCGTGGCCGCCGTCTCCACCAACGTCTGCGCTCTGCCCGTCGGCACCATCCTCGACCGCTTCGGTCCCCGCGCCAGCGGCCTGATTGGAGTCTTATTCCTAACCATCGGTGCCCTTTTCTTCGCCTTTGCTGCTGATCTTTCCTTCGATGGGTACATCCCCGGCTATCTCTTCATGGCTTTGGGCGGCCCCTTCGTCTTCATCTCTTCCTTTCAGCTGAGCAACACCTTTCCCCGCTACTCGGGCCTCATTTTGGCCCTGCTCACCGGCGCATTCGATACTTCGTCGGCCCTTTTCCTCTTCTACAGGCTGCTTTACCAAGCCACTGGCGGCGACCTCACCCCCAAGAAGTTTTTCCTCATTTACCTGGTCGTGCCTGTATATATCCTTATTGTACAGATCACCCTCATGCCCAGCAAATCTTATGAGACCGTGGGAGAACTTGCTAGCCGCGCCGATGACGCTGCCGCTGACTACCACGACTCGGACGACGACATCCTCGAGGAGTCAATTGTGCAAAGGCTGCGCAACGATCGTCGTGCTCGTCGAGAGAGCCTTGCTAGCGAGATCACCGCACTGTTGGATGGAAAGGACACCTCAACACGCGCCGAAGAGGAAGAGAAGAAGAAGGAAAACAGCGGTGTTTGGGGAGCCCTCCACGGAAAGACGGCTGCCCAGCAGATCCTGACTCCCTGGTTTATTCTTATCACCCTCTTCACCGTCATCCAGATGACCCGCATCAACTACTTTGTCGCAACCATTCGATCGCAGTACGAGTATCTCTTAGGGGACTACCACAAGGCGGTCAGGGTCAATTCCTTTTTTGATGTCGCATTACCCCTTGGCGGTGTCATCAGCGTGCCCTTCATTGGACTCGTGCTTGACAACACCAGCACCCCGTTCGTGCTGGCGCTGCTGGTCGTCTTTGCCACCACCATTGGCGTTCTCGGTGTAATTCCTGAGCTATGGGCAGCATATGCCAATATTTGTCTCTTCGTGGTGTATCGTCCATTCTATTACACCGCAGTGTCGTAAGTGTCTTCCCTTCCCGGCCATAACTCGTATTTGCCCTCAGCAGCTTTGTCCTTCGAAAACTGACTTGATCTTCACAGAGATTATGCCGCCAAAGTCTTTGGTTTCGCCACTTTCGGAAAAGTGTATGGCTTGATCATTTGCCTAGCCGGCCTCCTTAACTTTCTCCAGTCCGGCCTTGATGCCCTCACGCACCGCGTCTTCCACAATAACCCCATTCCCGTGAACATCATTCTAATGAGTGTCGCATTCGTGATCGGTCTATCTCTCGTGGCATTTGTCACCTGGAAGAGCAAGGTTATACACCGCGAGCGTGTCGAAGAGGATGCCGAAGACGCACGCGAGGTCCTCATGCCTGGAGCTGAAATGGGTTTTGAGAACATCGATCATGCAAACGATATCCAGAATGGAGATGGAGGAAGTCCTCGCCTAGGGAGAACCGGCTATGGAACCTTGGACAGAGGCGTATGAGGACTTTGAGGGAAGTGAAGCGAGTCGAGGTACAGTTTGTACATGATAGGGAAAGCTGAGGGGATTCATTATTAGTACATAAAAAGATTGAGTACAAATTGGGTAGCCAGTAGCATTGTTTGGCCATTCGTATTATATCCTTTGCTTTCCTGCGATTTACTGTATAGATATCTTCCATTAGGAATGCATGATACGGAGATTCGTGATTACTATTTTCTCTCCTGCAGAACTTAAATTCTCTCTCCTCTTTTTTTCTTTTTTACTTAGAACTCGGGCCATTCCTGTTTGTCATTTCATTGCAATCATCTAAAGCATGCAAGTGTGTTATAAGTGTTGTATAATCCAGACAAAGAGTATCTGCTCTCTCCTATCGAATACACTCTTCTTTCTATCCTTTTGAGCATCCCCCCTTCTCCAGCACCTTATTCTTCGAAAGAATAACTCGTGTAATCCGGTAAACAATCCTCTATACTCCTAGAGTCAGCAAGCTGTGATGCTGTCTTGGCGCGCAATGGCTCCGAAGTTCACTACTCAGCCTTCTATCGGGGGCTATCAGGTGTGACACACGTGTCCGATGAAAAACTCTCTAAAGCGATACCTAAACGTAGGACTGAGATTTCCTACGACCGTTCTCTATCGGTCTTGATAGAAACCATCATTATCAGCCACAATGGCTGTTGTTAAGGTACTCGAAGCTGGCAATTGCAAAATCGGAAAGTAGGATAGATATATTTTTGTTTCCATTACAGTATCTTCTCCGCAACGCAGATCCACTCCAACCTCTACTACTACTTAGCTTAGCGCATTCCTTATTAGGGAATTAGCCATCTATCATCCCTTACTAACATCCAACCACCGATACTATTGATCTCTTAACCAATAAATAAACTCCAACAAGCGTCTAAGAAGGTGGGAGTCGAGGTAGAAGTAAATCTTCGTCGCGGAGGAGATATATATTATATTTAAGAATGTTCTACGTTGTGTATGCCTTCTACAAAAAATAGAGATAACTAGTAGCACTTAAATATATATATTACCTTTTTAACTCGGAGCTCTGATATATCTCTTACCGTAAAGGCTGGTCAAGTAGACCACTAAACATATGTTTTACTCTACAGGCACGAAGTATTATTTTAAATAGACCATGTTCTGCGTGTTTGGATTGTATGAGTAGATACAGTGTCAACCCTGCTTGTTATCCTAAATACCTGAAGTATATTTGATCCAAAGATCTGACTAAATATCTAATAACAAAAGTTTTATTATGTCTCTCGCGTCTTAGTCTACCCCAGTTTCTATGACGAGAACCGGTCTGGGACGCTTGGTTCCCCGGTCATAGTTTCTCACGTATGGCCCATATATATTTTTCGCATCTTAAGGAGTAAGCTAGGCGCTTGATAAGAATATTCAGCGGGACAATATGAGTACAACGTGTGGATTTTCGTTATCGAAGTGCTCTACTAGATGGCATGCTAGTTGAGTACGCTAAGATATATCCTAAGTTGGCAAAGAAGCATTGTGGATCCAGCCAGTGTATACAGTTCATGCAGCTGATAATTGACAACTGTTGGGCACGGTCATTCTTAGTAGTTACGCCTTTCCCGTTCGATTAGCGAATGCGTTGAGGAGTGTTCTTTGGTTCCGGTTGACTGGGCTCAGCAAAGCATGAACAACTCCTTGTAGCCAGCGAAACACTTCAGCATTTAAGCACTCTAGCTGCACTTCGAAAAAGACATTCTACGTGGTTGATGTTGAACCGAAGCACGCGTTAATTCATCCAGAATGTGGCCAATATGTTGATTGTGGGACAACAGTCTCATCTCCCGCTTCGATGATCAAATGCCTCATCGCAAACCGGTTTTTCTTTCTCTCAACCCCACCTTCCACCAGTCTTTGTTATTATTCGTTCCTGGTCACATCTGCAAAGTAAAATGGCGTACGAGAAGGCGTCCAGATATACCATTCCTGATTAAGCTTCATATCACGGTGTTGGCAGCCGTTCAAATGTGGCAAAAGTTTGCTGCTTGAGGGGAAGGGCATCCGCTCCAATCCCGCTGCATCACGTCAGGGTTGCAAGTGACAGGTCTCTCGGGAAGTCTGACGCAGGGGTGAGCGATTCAGGCGGATATGGCAGAGTACTTGACTCTGATCCATGTGATGAGAAGCACTCTGTGTGTGGGTGTGGAGACAAAACGGGATCCGGAGGGAAAGATCGAGCCCACGGGGCGAGGCAGCTGTGGTCTCAAGCGGATCGCCAGACGCACGGCACAGTCACGGCCACCTGGTGATGGGCATCGATCTTCAAACGTTGAGCGAGCGCCAGCTATTCAGTGAGGTATTTTTTGGCTCAGGAAGAAGCCATCACTGCCTCGCCAGACCACGGCGCTGGGTCCCGCCCGGTGTTTCGTGAGCGAGGAGATGAAGCAAGCTTGGCAGCGTCGTTGCTGCAAGGGATCTGTCTGGTTACGGCCATGGGAAGTGAATGTGATGCCCTTCGATCCCTGCTGCTATAAGAGACAATGAGGGCGAGGTTGCATGGCTCCACTGCGCCAACGTTCCAAACCGCTGCACCGGAACGTCCACACGAGAATGGGAGGGCCGGGGAGAACTCCACATGGCGCGTGATGGAGGGGCAGGAAAACTCTGCCGCGCTGTTGATTTCCAAGCCAGGAGGCCTAGCTTAGTCGTAATCATGCAATAATACCCTCATTAAGATCGGGCACGGATTCCATCGGTGGCGACTCGTCATTCACGCTGAAAGTATTGGCCGACAACGGTCCTTTGTGAGCGTGACGTTCTTGTGCGGTCCCACGAGTCGGGATGCCACGGATGCCAAGGGCAGGTGTCAGACGGGCTGGGTTGTCCACCGTTGCGGACGGCGTGCGGAAACATGTTGCTCGAACAGACAGTGCCCACACCTCGCCGGTTCAGTGAAGGGGCCGGCTGGTCGACTGCGGAGCGCTTGCGCTGGGACCGGCAATCCATCAAACACGCGCCTCCTGGTTGGTGACCCCACTTCCCGCAAGTCCCACAGCACGTCGAGAGCCCTCGATATTCCCAAACACCTGACGATCCACAGATAATTTCAGACGTCTGCGTATCCAGCCTTCTCTCGAGTCATCTCCTGGGCCGTCGCCTCTACCGCCGCGGATTGAGCCTCGCCATATCATAGTTGGTCACAATTTCGCAGAAGCACCGGGCGTGGAGAAGACCAAGGCATGAGCGGACACCTGCCACACGGAGGGTACAGCTGGGCAGCCGGTGCAAGTCTTTAGGAAGACAGGAAGTAGCGGCGCGGGGCTTCCTGGTAGAGATATGCGAATAGCCGGCGGTAGCCTCCTGGAGCAGTATGCATGTACATGACCACTGTAGCTTGCAAGTCTGGATATGCCTGCTGAAGGCCGGCGACTTTGAAGTTTCCGTCAGTGGTGGCAACCCAAGATGCGTCAACATGCAGTGATGATCAGAGGTACTCAAATATTCACCTCAAGTAGTTTACCGCTCTAAAAGGGATTTGCATATAGTAGACTAATAGTATTCCACTACCGTTACCGGTCAAGGATTGTCTAGAAGCAAACTCCAGGAAGCTGTCTGTGCGTTTACGAACAAGAAGTCGAAGTACGACACCACAACACAAGATAGTGGCGGTGGAGGAGAGAAGCACGTGTATATGGCATGTGAAATTATCTTATCGCGCAGTCTTAACAGAGGTCCAGAGGTATGATGTTGCGCAGGCTGACGACGCGCAACACCAATCCCGCGGGCCCGGAGGCTTGTCCAGGCGAGGAGCGGTCTTAAAAGGGCTGTTATGTGCCAGTGTGGTTGGCCCGCACGACTCGACGGCGAGGGCTGACCGGTTCGCGACTGGAGTTAGCTGGCTTGAATATACGTTCGGGATGGTATAAGGGAGCCAGCAGCCGCGGAGAGTTCAAATAGACGGAGGCCTGCCCGCGTGTCGTCGACTCTGGCGAGAGTACATACATACGCCGTGGGACGAAGTTGCGCAGTCGAACTCGGAGCAGAGATAGCGGGTGATTACGATGCGATAAGGTGCGTCCACTGGCGCTGCGAATCCATTCCCATTGCTGACATCCAAGGCGGCTGCTCTTCTGGTCCTGCCATCGCCGTCGTCCAGCCTCCGCCAGCTTCACCGGTGTGAGCTCGTGCGCGCCGTATCGACGACGTCACATGCGACGTGAGATTGCAGGGTTGCGGCGACTGCTCGCAGCAGAGGTTTCGATGCCACGGTCGGGGATTGTCGGGCGAGCTCAGTGATGATGTTGAGAGGGTTCGGCGGTTCGTTCGGTGGTGCAACACCTCAAAATCTCCGACGCCAAGGCAGCTGCCCTCTCCACCAGCACACCTGTTCCCGGCTCTTGGGACCTGTGGCGGTGAGCTCTTTCGACGCTATTTCGATCGGCCAATGCTGCTCCGCTCTCAGCCTGCCAGCCTCCAGCGCGCCGCCGCTCTGGAAATTCGCCCTCACCGCTCACTCGCACGTTCCCGCGCTCTGATGGCCCGGTGGCCGCGGAGTCAGCCCTAAACACCAATGAAGGCCTGGGTGATCACAGCCCTGTGGAGGATGTGAACCTGGATGCTCGCGGCCGCGATCTGCTGGAAATGACGGTGATCACTCTAATGAGTCACTCATCAACACAGCTTCTGCGGCGCACATGCACCCGCCATGACAGCTCCGCGACGTCTCAGAAACAACCACCGCCGTCTCGAGCTTGGCAAAGCATCGTCGACGGCGGCCCGCCAGCCGCCCCGCCGCGCTGCGCCGCATGATGCGAGCTTGGCCGTGGATCCAATATCAATAAGGCTTCTGGTGGAGAAGACAATATCGACAGGGCCAGGCGCGCATGAAGTGGCAGCAGCGTGACCGGCCCATCACAGCCCAATGGGGCAGGCCTTGCAGAACCGGTCAAATGGCATTAACAATCATCAGCCCATGGGCCAGAGCCTGTGTCAATCACGGCAAATATCAGTAGGGCTTTCGGCATAATCAGCTTTGGCATGGCGCTAGGGCAGCGCTGTGCCTTGGCGTCGACCGAGTTTCAAACGAATAGCTGTGGGGACGAAGCTTCAACGCCCGTGGCCAGCTGACCAACGCGCCTGTTGCACCTCGACGCTCGTTCGCTCGCTTGCCGTTGACAGGTGGGGCGACCGGTCTCGAAGGTCTGCTCTGCAGCCCCTGAGCCCGGGAGCACCGCGGGACGTTGAGATAGGCACCGGGTGGGGACGGCTGATCGCGCGCAACTTGGGGGAGGCAATTGGAGTCGGCCCGCCGGCCATCATGCAGCCAGTCCTGACGAACGCGCTCCGTCGGCGCGGGAAATGGACGCCGTTGCTATATTGGGGCAGCGACGACGACGACGACGCCGCCGACGACTCGACGCCGACGACGGGTAATGACGCAACACTCTCTGCGCCGACGGGCATCCAGGTCGGACGCGCGCTCGCACGTCGTACTCGCTCCGAAGCTTCGAGGGCCCGTGTCGTGGCGGCGGGCAATGGACGGCGCTGTTCCTGCGCGCAGACCGCGCCCCGGCCAACGTCCCCCTTAAGTTGCTATGATCGCATCTTAAGCCTCCACAGCCCTTCACATGCCCTGACACTGGTATTGCTCATACTATGCACTCCCTGCCAATACCCCCTGCCTTCTTCGGTCGTGCCAGAGCTCGCTTGCCCCAACCGGCCAGCTCAACGGCAGCCATACCGCCTCCATCGGGCTTGTCCGCCGCTGCAGTTCTGACAGCCACAGGAAGCAGGGGTCGCGTGTAGATCCACGTCTATAGCGCAGGGGCCATCCGCAAACGCAAACCCCATACACCCCCAAACCCTGTTTCATCCAGTGTTTGAACCACCATTATGCCAAAAGCGTTGGCGAGACCTTTCAAACAACCATCGCTCCAGCCTGCCCTCATGTGCTCAGCTCAGCTCATCCGACCTGCCCGCTAGCATTATTCTTGTTGTTTCGTTTGCTTTGCCTCGACTCACTTCATTGGCACCGCCGTGGTTGGCTGTGTCAGAGCCCGAAACACATTCCATCATAGTCGTACCACCCCCCGCTTTCCCTATCCTTACTTCCAACCTATCTTTTAGCCCGCACCCTAACCGTTTTTTTTTTTTTTCGCACCAAGTCTGACCCGGCCTCTGGCGGCCCAGTCTGTCGACTACCACGGCCAAGATATTTGGGCTACAAGCATAGGAGCGTCATAGCAGCCTCATTGGGCAGGGTTCCGGCGAAAGGCTTCAACAAGTTCCAATAAAGCATCATCCGTCGTCAAGACGCGGGCGGTGCTACACGGGAAACAAGCTTCGAGGACGGCTATGCGGTCGTGATGATAGTTTATCGTACCAAGAAGAAGCATCACGTCCCTGCGGCGGCGGAAGAAAGTCCTCTGCTCCCCTCGCTTGCGTCTCTTCCTTCCGTCTACGGTAATTTCAATAGTGCGGAGGATTTAGCGGTGCCGAACGGTGATGGACCAGAATAACCTTAGCGAGCGGTGCTGGGATCGGGAGCATCCCGAAAGGACCGGGGACGAGCAAAAGGACGCGGTCGTTTGCTCGAAAGGGCGGCAAGGACTTACCTACAGAGAAAAGAGGCCGCTCGTCGTTGCCATCTTGCCTTCGCACGTAGGACGGGAGCCCGGGCGTAAACGACAAGCCCGTCGCCGGCGCTAATCGTGCCGTGCGTTTTCTCGCACGATTGCCGGCCGAGCAGGGATAGGCCCCATCATATCAACATTCCGGGTCCGAGCAGCGGAGGATCACCAGGCCTAAGCGACCTCTGTTTTCCTCATTTGGGTCTCATGGGCTCTTTCTGGCTCAGTTGCGGCGATTGACTTGTCCCATGCTGCTGGAGCCAGCAGGACGGTTGGGCCGAAGCAAGCCAAAAGGGGACGGCGTAGCAAAGAGACGGACAGGAACCAAGTGTGCTTGCAGCCGCGCATGCAGGCCGGGGAAGCGAGCTGCGTCCATCCCTACTACTACTGTCCTTCTCTCTCCGTCTGTCTCTTCTGCTCTGTGTTATATCTCAGCGGCCGTTCGACCCATGTGCGCGGCAGTTCGACGCGAATGCCGTGCTCCACACGCTTGGGCGGGAGGGGGGCCTCATTTTGGGCTTGCTGGGCGGCCGCCCGTCAATCCGGCTTCTCCATCCAACGGCTCCTGGCGCCGGCGGACCGCCAGCACACTGCAGCAGAAGCTCCCACAGCCACAGGAACGCCCCCGGTCCTTCCCCCTTCCGCGAGTCGGGGGAGGCGTCGGCGCATATGCAGGTGAGCGCAGGTGCTTGCTTGCTTGCTTGCTTGCTGATGCACCGAGCCAAAGCAAGTCAACGTCTCGAGCATGACAGGGCGACGAGTCAGCTGGCGTTAGGCTTATGGTGGCTAGAAGTGGGTAGTCGAGCAGGAAACCAAGATGCGCGCCTGCGCGCCTGGCGAATGAGAGGGGAGAGGAAAAAAATAAATACATAAAAGAGCCGACAAGACTGGTCTCGTCCTTGGGGACGCGAGGTGATGGTGTTGCATCTGTCCGTCGGGGAAACAGCCATCGGCCAGCCCGTCAGGCAGTCAGGCCTTCTTTCCCTGAGGCAGGGGGCGCGGGGGCTGCTGGGCCATCACGTTCGTTGCCCGCGTCTTTACGCTTTCGTTTTTTTGCCAGCCTTGCTCGTGCTCTCTCTTGTCTCTTCGTCTGCTAAACTCGGCCGGCGCATAAGAATGCAATTATTCGGAGCTCCGCCGTGCGTACGTGTAGAGCTGACCCGTCGTCCGGCGCTATCTTACGTGTTCTGCCGTGGGTGCTGGTTTCCCCGTGCGCGCGGGCGCAGGTCAAGCCACTCTTTGTTGCTCCTCTCCGTGATTGTCTCCAATGATCCCCGCCGCCCCGCCGCTCGTCTGTTTATCCTGTATAGGCAAACGCGAGGGAGCATGTTGCATGAGGCGCACGATTCACCGTGACATCGTCCATCGTATACGCGCCAGAAGGGACCAGCACGCAAATTGCGCGTCTTTGCTGCAGTCGCGTCCGACTGTCTTTTCTTTTTGCATGTATATACATCTTTCTTATACATCGATGCTGCTGCGGGGCTTGCAGAACGCGTTCCTGGCGCTATGGCTGTGGAGCATCGAGTGTGGATCCTCCAGATTGGGTACCGGCCGGCCGCCGGCCGGTGTCGACGACGAGTCGCTGCCGAAGCCGTGCCGTCGAAGAAAATAGAAACCGTTGATGAAGAAGAGCGAAGGGTCCGTTGATGGCGCGCGTCTACGGAGCCATTTAGAGTGGCTTGCCTGGGGCCGCCCTCCTACCGGCCGCACCGAAAGCGGCAATGTGAGATGGCTGGCCCACTTTTGCCGCGCCCCTGACCAAGGGCGGCCTGACGCCACACACGCCGACTGCAGCGCTCCGGAATCATGACGACTGCGAAACGGCAAAAGCGGCGGCCGCGGCGATTCGGCGGACCGAATGGCTGCCCCAGAACGGGCAACAGTCGCCTCCAAAAATTAGATTGTGTACATATCGATATCGTATGTGGAAGATCACGGTGCTCCTGGAAGTTGCCGAACCCGCTTTTCCAGTCTTCAATGTTGCCCGCCTAATGTGAATCCGATAGACTGATATGCTATGGCGATCCAAAATAAGCTCGCCTGTCTATAGCGACCTGCGTGCGACCCGGCTAACAATATTGATAATAGGTCTAAAGGGGGTAGCCAGCGCCGTGCCTATATGAAGAGATCTGGGGAACTTTCCGACACGTCAATTGCAGAGCAGAGAACCCAAGTTTAGAGCTGCACATGATTCAAGATACGGCTGCGCCCAAGCGCCACACACGCAACGCTCTTTTGTTTGTTCGCTTGCGAAGACGTTAGGATGATGATGGTTGCTCGATTGACGTGGGCGATTTCATGCGAGCGGGCGCGCACCGGCCCTTTGCCCGCCTCCGAGGGGGAGCGGCCTCCCCTAGACCAAAAAAAGTATTGGGAAATCCCGGGCCAATGCCCTGACCACCCCTCTCAGCGCAAATCGCAAGCTCTCTCTGCGAGCTCGCTCCCTTTTCGCCTGCTTACTCCCGTACTCGCTTCTCCAAAGCCACCTCTCCTATCTTAGGATCGAATTCGGTTCCTCCCGAGCGAGATGTACGCGACAGGCGAAGGCGAGTGCTCGCTTGCTCGTTTGAATAGCCGCGCCGCGCTGAGAAAGGGAATGCTTGGAGAATAGGAAAACGTCTGACTCGGCTTCCATTCTATTTTGTTTTCTCTTCCGCTCCGGCCCATGCGAAAAGCGAGGTGCTATAGCGTGCCTAGTATCGAGGAAATGACGAGCCTTGTGGGTATGGGTTTTCGTTTGTTTTCTGTCGGTGCTAGCTATGGTGAAGGAGTAAACGAAAAAAAAAAAAGAATGTGAGTGGACGCAAAGAAAGGAAAAGAGGAATTAAAAATGTTTCTACCCCGTCATCTACTCGTTGTCATCCAAGGAAAAAAAATGTCAGAGATGTCCAATCTATCTTCATCATGTCCTGTCCCCGTAGAGAAACTGCGTGTGTCTCCGTGAGGTCCGCCAATTTGTGTGCTTCCAACTCCGAATCCCCACGCTATGCGATTAGTGATGATGTGTGCCGCTGGGCAAAAGGAAAAAAGAAAAATGTGTTAGACAGATGACGCCGCCTGTGCCCCGCCGAGTAATGTGCTGACTGAAAGGGTATCGTAGAAGTGGGAGAAATATATATCTGCGAAGAGGAATGAAAAGCCATGAGGGTGAAGCTGACATGCAAAAATACAGACATCGAAGGGTGCAGATGAGCGAGAGGCTTGGTGATGCAGGGTCCAGGAAACAAAGGAAAGGACATAAGAAAGCGGTGGGGTATGTATAGAACTCAGGAGTGGTCCACTCCTACTCTTTCTCTTTCTCGCCCTCTCCTTCCTACTGGAACGCTACGGTAGGGTCGCTCCCGCCGGCCATGCTGACCATCTCTTGGGCAAAACTGCTGCTGGCGCCGCCCTCCTCCGTGTCTTGCGGCAACGGCTCGGGATCCTCTTCAGAAGCGGGAATCGTGCCGTCTAGTTCTGCCGCTTTATCGCGACATGCTGCTGGCGAAAAGCCACTGCCGACCTTCGCAGAGATGATGCGCCATTTGTCGTTCTCGTACTCCTGCATGGCATTGCGGAGTTTCTGGACCTGTGGAGCGGGGCATTTCGCGTTAGCAGCTTTGATTCAAAGAAAAAGCAACAATTCTTCACCAAGGGTTTCTTTGCTGAGACGCGGGTAACGACCGGGTGCAGGTCGGAGCATAGAAGTACGTACCATATCGTCGGTCCAGACGGTTGTTTTGGCCTTGAGCTTGGTGCAGTACCGCACCTGCAGGGTTCCCGAGCTCCTGCCCGGGAAGAATTCGGCAATCTGCTTCCAGGTGAGGTTCTTCTTCTCCTTCAGCTCGACTAGAAGCGAATCGTCCTCCGGAGTGAACTTCAGCTTGGGCCCGCGCGGTCGCGGGGCGGGCGGAGGCATGCCCTCCTGTCCGACGACGCTGGGCGGGCCGTGCGAGGTCGAGGGCGGCGACTGGTCGCTGCCGTAGCTGCCGCGGTGCAGCTTGTGCGGCGGGGCGGTGTTGGGCAGGCGGTGGTGATGGTGCTGGGCCGGGGGCTGCTGCTGCGGCGTGTAGTAGTGGGCGTGATGGCCGTGGGGCGTGAGGGCCGACATTGGCACGTCTTGGGGCGCGTCCTCGGGGTGCAGCGCGTGGAGGCCTTGGAGATCCAGCTGCAGATCGTCGCGCGGGCGGCTGCGCTTGCGGCCGCGCGGGGCGTAGGGGTCTAGGGACGGCTGGCCGTAGGGCGAGGGAGGCTGCTGCGGCTGGGGCGGCATGGGGCGGATTGGATAGGCCTGGTACAGATTGGGGTGCGCTTCGGGCGTGGACGAGACCTGGACGAGGTGGTGATGGGCGCCATGCTGGTGGTGCAGCTGGTGGTGGTGGGGAGGGGCGTGCTGCAGAAACGGGTTCGCAGCGGGCTGCTGCGGCAGGGCGTACTGGTGGAGGCCATGTTGGATGTCGACGTTTGAGGAATGTCCTTCTTCTCCCGGGTGGTCCTGCACTTGGCCGTAGTCGAGGGAGAAGTCGCGGTAGGATCTCGCCAGCGTTGCAACTATGCATGGAGACTGCCAGAGCGGACTAGCTCTGGCAGGCCGCCCGTGTAAGACCTGAGCCAGACTCTGTTTTGGTTGGGCTTGGATCCTGGTCGAGGGCCGCGACGCGTGTGGTCGCGATGAGGGCAGGTGGTGGTGGCCGTGTATCGCACGTGTTTGGGGTTGCCTTTGCTCTTGCGAGGGCGACGGGAGGGGGTCCAATAGCGGTGCACAGCTATACGGCAGACGCTGGCTGGGGGAGCGGCGGCGCCGTTATATCATGGCCGTGGCGCAGGCGTGGTGGTGTCAGTCCTCAGGAGGCGGTAGGAAAAAAAATAGAGGCCATGGAGAGGCTCGGGGCGGTTCTCCACGCAGCCCTGTGCAATGAACCCACGGACACAGCAGTTCTGACGGCCTTGGTTCCTGAAGAGTAGCGGGCGCGCTGAGTCGGGCAAGGCAGGCGACGCATTCTGCTGGGAGCATAATGCGGTGATCATTTGCCGGGATGGGCACAGATCTCTACGGCCATCGCGGTTGCAATGCGGCGGGCCCTGCCCGCGCCTGAGTGGCTGGGCGCACAAATTGGACGAGATAACTGCGCTGACGCAACAACTTGGCTGGCCGCGGGCATTTCCAGAATGCCCGCCGAAGGATCTTCCGCACGGAGGCTGCATTGACGGCGGCCTCGTCGGCTGGAGATGAGTCTCTATGCGTGGGCGCCGAAATGAGCGGCGCGCGGGCATCGAAGCAACCCTGCGCAGAGCATCGCGCTCGTCGTGACGGCAGCGCCAGGCCGCGATGTGCGCAGCCGGCAGCGGTCGCTCTGACGCAAAGAGCGGACGAGGCGTGGTGAGTCGCCCAGACGGATGCCGTTTCAGGCGGCACTATATGCGTGACCCCGGCCTATATGCGACGCGACCGCGCCCCTTGGTGGCGCGACTGCCCACGGCCGCAAGATCTGCCCGCTACCTATACATAGCAGCGCCGGCGGCCTCATCCGGCAGGTGAAGGGGCAGCGCCGACGGGTCGATCAGGAGCGGGCAGGGGCGCTCGCATTGACGGCCGTGACGATGCTGTGGCGATGGTGTTGGGCGAGGTGCAGTTGCCAGCGCGCACGTGAGGCGCACAGTCCGGGATCACCAGGCCCAGCGCGAGCCTTTAGCCTGTTCGCACTAGCTCCAACGGCGCCGCCTGAAACCGCCCGCCCCGAGCCCATTGGCCGCGCCCGGCCGTCAACATCCAAACCACCACCAGCCTGCTGCGCGCCCCCGTCTGCGCGCCCTCACCAGCGCCGGCCCGCTGCCGCGCCTTGTGCGCCGCCAGCCCGCATCCTGAGCCATCTCAGATCACGCCGCCGGCAGTGCCAGCGCGCATACGCACGCCGCCCGCCCGCCTCGCCTTTTGCCGAAATGCTCCGCCGTCACCAATGGGCGCGCCACACCCTTGACCAAGCTGCTTCTGCCAAAATTCCTCGAAATGAACATCCAATTTCCACAGGGCGTATGCATAATACTATGCTTCCCGCATGGCCCGCTGAATGGCCCGCGAAGGCCAACCGCCAACACCCACCCGCCGACAGCTGTCCAGCAGAGCGCGACGCTGCCACGACCAGCCGGCCAAGCAGGCTGAAGCTGCCGGAGATGAGTGTGAACTGGCACAGACCCAGCTAGAGAAAGAAACATCGTCCAACCGAATGCAACCTCGTCGTGCTGTGCGCGTACCGCGTCATCTTGGTACCGCCATGCCGCTCCGCCAGCCCGGTTCGAGAGGGGCTGCCGGCGACGAGCGCGTGCAGCTGCGAGGTACAACCCAACCCAACCCAAGCGTTGCCAGGGAAAAAACAAAAAGCAAAGGACTGAAGTGGGAAGAAGTGAGAATCCAAGTTTTAGTTGCTGCCGTGCATGCAATAGCTCCTGTCAAACCGTCACCTGAAAAGACGCTCCGCGACGCTCCTGCCCTCGTGTGTGTGTGTGTGCGTGTGTGTGTCCCGCGCATTATGGAAAACAGACAATTCGCTGACAGACCTGGGAGAATGAAGAAAAGAACTCCATGACAAAGGAGAAACCACTGGTATCATACTCGCCAACGATTGATTGGTGCAGAAGAGCCCAGTATCCCCGAGACAGGCAAAGCTTGTGAAATGTGGGCGCCCGTTTTGGGTGGGCGAAGAGGGCTGGGAATAGTAAGCCCAGGTGCGTTCCGTAGTGCCGGTAAGAAGACGCAGCTCTTCGGTACTGCCGTCGTGAAAAGCGTCCTCGTGAATATTACTTTTTTTTTCTTCTCTGCTTTGTCGTGCACTCAAGCCGTCGAGAGCATCGCCTCTGATGGTCGTCGCCGTCGTCCTTGCGGGAGAAGGACGCGCTCGTCATCAGACTTTTCCGCCGAAGTGTTCCTTTGCGTACTGCTCACAAGCCTGACCATGACGGCTTTGGTTAGCGTCCGTTTCTTCAGCACTTCAGCCGCTCCCGCAGCTGCTGCTCCTTGGTTCCGAGTATCTCCGACAAACAATACAAGACAGATGGACCCGGTCGTCTGGCAGGCTTAGCCAGACCTACACCTGCTTGTTCAGATCTTCTCCAGCACTTGGATCCGAACGTCTGGGCCGCAAGCCGCGACTACTGCCTATTCACACTAAAGTGCGTCTCGCCCAGCCACCATCTGCAACCGGTCTTGTTTCATCCTCCGCGGCGAGAAAGGGTATAAAGGGCAATAGGAAGATGTTGGAGGAGAAACGGTGGCGTTGTAGCGGGCACACCATCGCGTCTTTTACCTACCTTTGCAGGTTTCCCAACTTTTGCGCCGATAACCTTCCACTTGCTAGCCTCGTACTCCTTGATGGCAGCGAGCAGCGCAGCGCTCTGTACGTCCACATGAAGGAAGAGCACCCTCTCATCAGCCAAAGCCCTGTCCACACGGTATGACGAACAGGAGTTCATGCGGCTTACCTCGTCTTCCGCGAATTCTGCGTAGTGCATGTCCTGGTACACGTAACATCGTACAGTCAGTTGAGTACGACGTGACGCAGTGGCTTGCAATTGTGGGTTGGTGTGGATGGTTGAAAGAGAGTGGTGAGGGGTAAGGTGGAATGAGGGCTGCCCAGTTGGGGGTTTCAGATGCCCTGAGGCATACTGACCTTGTACCAGTGTTTCTTCACGCTACCTTCGGTCCGCGTCGGAAAAGTCTGGGTGATTCGCAGGCAAGTTAGTAAATCCTCTGCACTGGATTCCTCCTCCTTGCTCATTCCTTCCTCCTCCTGCTTTCACGCCCTTCACCCTTATCAATATGTCCCTGGCCCTCGTAAAAGGGATCCTGAATGGCCATGGCCTTTCCAGTGTTCTGTTTCTAGCTTGTGCCCTTTCTTCGCCAAGCCTTGGAAGCCATCGAACAGCCGTTGGCATGTGTCACTCTTACCAAGCGGACGGAGCCCTCGCGCTGGTGGCAGCTGGAACAACACCTGAAGAAGCTGCAATGAACATTGCTCTTGAACAGATGTCCCAGGACAAGGCCGTCCGGAAGAGTTGACCAAAATTTTCAACGTCACGCCTCCTCGGCCTCTCATCAATAGCGATGAAAAACGCACCGGCATTGCAAAAGGTTCAAAAGCAAAAGACAGGGAAAGAAATCAAGTCAACTTCACCGTACCTTTGCAATCTCACTCCAACTGTTCCCCGCATCCCTCATGATCTTCAAGCGCTGTTCCTCGGCTGCCGTCCACGGAGTGTTGGTTCTCCCCTTTTTGGGCGGCGGCGGCTGTACGGGCTGCTGAGGCTCGCTCTCAGCGCCGCCCAAGCCGGACGGGTCTGGTGGATAGGCAGACGACGTGCTGCCCGTCCCGGCAGTCACGCTCGAGGGAGCTATCGTCGCGTTA
The DNA here is from genome assembly GCF_012971845.1 of Lasiodiplodia theobromae. Lineage (NCBI taxonomy): Eukaryota > Fungi > Ascomycota > Dothideomycetes > Botryosphaeriales > Botryosphaeriaceae > Lasiodiplodia > Lasiodiplodia theobromae. The sequence continues at coordinate 123,187 of NW_023336526.1, forward strand.
GGGGCTATCTGCTGGTGTTGGGCAGTGCCAGACGCGCGACGCTTGCGCGGGTTGGTGGGCGACGTGGGCGACGTGGTTGACGCCGACGAGGTGCCTCCCACGGGCGGAGCCACGGCGTATGGAGTGCCACTAAAGGGGTCTGCCGTCGTTGCTGACGACGGGTTGAAGTGGCCGGCGGCCGGGCCGCCCGACACGGTGAGCTGTGAGGGCGACGCCGACATGGGATTGGGCTTCAGGCTGCGCTTGGTGTGGTGCGGCGAGGTCCTGTGTCGTGCGCGACGATGTCGCGTGTCAGTGTTGGAGGTAGGCTAGAGAGGCAGCTAGACGCGTTTTGTTCGGGTAGAGGGTACTTGGGCAGGACGACAAGGCTGACGCGCGGGTGATGTATACAGGATGTAGTAGGCGCAGCTAGCTGCAGATAGGAGCAGAGTAGGAGCTAGTGTGCCTGTACACGCGCAGCAGGAGGAAGGATATGGTTTGGGGTGGACTTAATCGGTCACGGCGACTCTGCGGGCTGGCGAGTGGAGGTAGACTTACGACATGGTTGTTGAAAGCGGCCCCCGTCCGAACGGCGAGGTCGGGTTCTCGAATTCGAGCGGCTCCACGGCGGGATGCGAGAGTCAGAGGTCTAGATGTTGAGCGGCGCGTGCCGGCCGAGCATGCTGCTGAGAAAGGCTTCCTGGGAGCGGGTTGGATGCGCCAGGCTTGTCTCGGGCGACACCTCTCGATACTTCGGCAGCCGTCGCGTTCCACGGAAGATGATGAGGCTGCAGCGTGCGCTGCGGAGTAATAATCTCAGCGCGCGGAAAGAGGGGCGGGCGCGCGCTCAGCAGAAGCACTATGGTTTCTCCGCGTTTCTTGCTCTCACACCAGCCACATGATGGAGGTGTAGAGAGGAGCGCGGGAAGTAGCGATTGTAGATTCACAGATGACGGTGGCGGTCGATCACTATCGAGCAACCAAGGCCGGGACTCGAAGGCAGATCGCCGCCGCGGTAGCAGGCGATGATCCAGTACATGGGTCTACCGGCTCCAGGCCTGCAAGCAACGCTACCGAGCGCCCCAGTGGGCGGGCGACGACGAATGACAGGCGCGGCGGACGGCGAAGATTGGCGAGAGAGAGCTCTCTGGTAGGGTTGCGGGGGAGGGGCAAGCTCGGTGGTAGGCGGGGGCAATGCGGAGAGGCAAGTTCCAGCATCATGCAATCACGACAATTGGGAGCGCGCGTAGCGGGTACAAGAGCCGCCGAGCCGTGTGGCGGACGCGCGTGGTAGAGGGGACGTCGTTGCTTCCTTCGGTCTTGTCATGGCAAAGCGGGGTAGCTCTATGTGCTGCGCAGCCATGGCATGCAGCACGCAGGCAGTCAGCCCCCTCAAGCGGCAGCGTGCAGCAGTGTCGTCACGCGCACGGCGATACGCGGCGGCCGCTTTCTTCATGCACGCGCGGTTGTGGGCAATGACGCTGACTGCGCTTGCCATGACGACGCCGGTGCGACGGCGGCGGAGAGAGCTCCTGGCAGGCGTGTGATGGGGGCCGAGCTGGTGCGTTGCGGCGTGGGCAGCAGGAGCGCGACAGGCGTGGGATCGCGATGCATGGTGAGGGCGGGGGCGCTCTCGTCGATTTGACGTCTCGCAGACGATGGTGGTGGTGCTGCGGGCTGGACCGGCGACTGGCAGGATCGCCGCCCGCTTCCCCACACGCGTCTCCGCTACCAGCAGCTCCCTTAGCGGCCGCGCCTGCTCGCCGCCTCTCCGAGAGAACGAACGCACCGACGGCTTCTGGCTCGTACCTACCCAGGCGAGCCGTGGCAGTGCTGCCGCTCCAAATCAAACCGCACGCTCGCCTCGATGCGAGGCCAATTTTGCGTGGAGCCTGCGGGTCTTGAATTATGTGCGCGGGCCGGAGGCGTTTACGGTGCCGGGATGCCGGGCACAGCGCTGATTCGGCACAGTGCGCGCGGTTTTTTTTTTCACATGAAAGAGGCCTCGCAGCAGGTGTTCTCAGCGCCGCAGGGCAGCGCCACGCTGCTGCTAGTGAGCGCTGGGCTGCGGAGTGACGCCCATCTCGAACGCACAACGTCGTGTTTCTCGCCGCCAAGAACGGGGTCCGCGCCAGCAGGCCTTTGAGACGGCGCTCGTGCCAGACCTCAACCACGACCGTGTTTGAGCTTCCCGCGCCAGCCAAGGCGATTGTCATCTCAAATCGCAGGCCCCAGATGCATTGCGCTCAGCCAGAGCGGATGCGCCGCTTCCGAGAAGGCGTCGTGCGTGTCTGGCCGGCGCACTCTGGCCGGCCAAAGCTCGCCGGCCAGAGCTCGCGGTGCGGCTATATTGCCTCCTCCGAACGGCGGCCGTTCTTCACGGCGCTGCTGGACGGGCCACAGGCGAGTCCGGCGATTAAGATTGGGATTATGGTTATATTCTGGCAGCACACGGCCGCGTCTGTTTCTCCATTCTGCTAGCGCCCGACGCCTTAGCAGCGCGCATCAAGGCTTGATCTGCCTCGCCAGCGCGCTCGCGTGCATGCCAACACGGGGCTCTCTTACCAGTCGAGTTTTGAAACTGCTTCCACCCCACCTCAGAAGGGTGGCAGACTTCATGCATCCGTGCTCCGTTGGCGGCGCCCTGACTGGCTGGATCTGCATCTCGCAGCTCCCCTCGCCCCAAAGCGGCATGGCCACACCTCGCCAGCGCCCTCAACCGGAAGCGTCTGAGATCCGGGCTCTGCGCCAAAGCGCCGATCTTGGGTTTGACAAAACCTTAGGTTTGTTGCAACTCCTTGCCGCATGGCTGGTTTGGAAACCCAACCCACCTCAAGACCCACCACTCCAATCACCATGCCCCCGGATGAACTCGCAACCGGCCGCCACTAATATCTATATATGACCCCGAGGTTTCCTCAGTCCATCGCCCTCTCCTCCATCACCTCCAACCCGAGAGTGCCGGCTTTGTTGTTTTATTCCAGCAGCTCTTTAGGGCTCTCATTCACTTCCCACTGGCTGGGCTGCGCTTCCGTTCCTTAATCGACATTGCTGGCCAATTGATTTGGTACATACGTCCTCTTTAATCCCTCCGTCTACCGTACATAACCCACTCCAAAGACGAGGCTGGACACTCCCTTGCTCGAAGCGGCAATAGCGTCTTTACCCGACACAAGCGAGGTATCACCAACTGCACCACCGGTCAACCACCCGACACAAAAGACGAACATCGCCCGTCACAATGGCAGCACACCACCGCAGAACTTCTTCCATCTCCTCCTTTGGCGACATGGATCCCCACGGAGCTTCGCCCCTCCGCGCCCGCAAGATGTCGACTGGCGGCAACCGCTCGTGGTCTGAAGAAGAGGTGCGCCCCCCAGCCCAACAGCCCCCTGTTCCACTCACTGACATCCCCTGCAGGAAGCCTACCTCCTTCAGACCCGCATGCAGAAGATGCCTTACAAGCACATTGCGCAGCACCTGAAGAAGACCGAACTCGCCTGCCGCCTGCACTACCACCAACTCAGCCATGGCTCGCATCGCCGCAAGCGCAATGCCTCCATCTCCTCGACCACCTCCTCAATTGTCTCTGGCTCCACCAACACGACCCCCTCGCAATTCGAGCTCCCCACCGAGATTGCCGAGGAGTACACGCAGACCATGACGCCTCCGCGCCAGGAGTCGCCTATGATGACCATTGAGGCGCATCAGCAGAAGATCCTTCTCCCTCGCCTGCACCCGCGCATCATCACTCCTCAGTCTTCGCCGGAGCCGCGCATGGACCTGCGCATCGACACCAACCCTGGCACCGTTCACAGCAACGCCAACTCGGCCTCCACCATGAGCGCTGCTTCTGGCATGATGATGCCTTTCCACCACCATGGCTACCAGCAAGAAAGCCAGCGGCTGCCGTCGACTCTGACCAACCCTTCTGATGGCCACAGCCGCCACCACTCGCGCGCCTCTTCTCTCGGCCCCGTCGACACTGCTCGCCTGCGCAACATCTACGAGGCCCACCGCACCGCCTTCTGGGCCGCCGTTGCCGCGGACTACGGTCCGGATGCCAGCGCCGCGCAGCTCGAGGACGTTTGGCGCCAGGGTGGCAGCGGCAGCCCCCTGTGCCCCAGCTTCTTCAACAAGAGCGACAAGGGTCTCGGTCTGCACATCCCGCGGCCGCCAACGCCTCCGGGCGAGAGCCCGAAGGGAACGACGCTAGGTATGGGGTCCCTGCAGGCGCAGCTCCCGCTGCCGAGTTTCAAGACCAGCGGTTGGGCGGCGGTGAACAAGCAAGAGCCGGTGGGCAGCAGCGAGAGAAGAGAAAGCCGGACGGCGATCTCCGCACTGCTCACCGAGGAGCGGGATCCGAGGCCGTGAGCGTTTCTAACGAGCAATCCTTTTCCTATGTTGGTGGATAGACTCGCCGGGTGGGGCTTGCACGGCGGCTTTCTGATTGGACCGGGTCACTGGAGACAAGGCGTTTTGCTAGGGTTTGTCTTTTTGCCACAATTTTGAGGAGCTCAGCTCTCCGTTCCATTCGTTTCGTACCAAGGCGTTTGAGGGTGACACTAGATACCCCCGCATTCGCTCTTTCTGGCACGCTTTATTCATTTCTTTTGTATCTTGTTTCACCCTCGCTCTCTATGGGGTCAATAATGGCCGATACGGGAAATTATGCTCTGGAAGTGGAAATGGGAGCAGTCTCGATCAGGCATGACGCTGGACATAGTGTAGCCAGTGCGCGAATCATGGGCCATGTATAGACAAGGACTCGATGATAACGGTCGATAGAGAAAGTAGTAATCCAAGGTCTGCAATAAAGCATACACAACTCGAGTATCAAAGCGCACGTGGGATGTGGGTGTTAGCGCCGGGTGGCTTGCGGAGCGGAGTGCCTACTCCAGCCAGGCTCGTGTTAATTTGAGATGAGTCTCGCGTGCTGCAGTTGCAAGTAACGAGAGGCTTTTCTCTCTGCTAAGCGTCGCATAAGAGCCTTCCTGGTCACTTGCACGCGGTGTGTTTCCGGCGGCGGCCGGGGGGAGAAAGAGATGCCGACTGCTGAATGGCCGAGAGCGGCCGGCGCGGCAACTGACGCACGGCGTCAAAGTGTCGGCCAGTGGCATCTTGGGTGGTTGTTTTGGAAGTGATGGCAAGGCCGAAGCTTTTGCCAAGCAACACCGTTGCCCCGAGCACGGGCGCTTGCCCAAAACGCCACAGGCGCCCCACCACTGACCAACACCCCTTCGGCACTCCGCATCCGACCAGCACCATGGCCTCGCTACCCGCGCATCCGCAAAACCCCCTTTGACAGATCTTGGCTCTCTCGCTAAAGCGCATCGGCGAACCTAGCATCGATGAAAATGGGCTGATGACAGGCACATCTCACACACCGAGCGTCTCAGAATGCGGCGGGGGTCCCCAAAGGGCCCAGGCAGGGGAATGACGAGCTTTGCGCCGGGGAAGGGATTAAGGCTGGAGTCGGCCAACGGTAGCGAAGCGCCATCTCCATTGCTTATCTGGTCCATCGGGGCTCACCTCCCGATGCGCAGATTGCCCCACGGGCCTCAGGCCGAAAAGGCCCGTGGCGTTCGTGGCGGATGCGCGCTCCACTCGTTCGAGACTTCAGGACGGCCCTTTAGCCAGCAGTGGGGGCAGCGCGGTGGGTAACGTCGCGGCGACATGGCCGTTATGGGCGAAATAAACGTGATACGCCACGTGCCTGCCTGCTCAATGCCTTGGGGTTTCAAGTAAGGCCAAAATCCCCATCTTGCGTTTGTCGAAGCGACTTGAACAATATCGACAGTCTGGGCAAGTCTTCCTCGGTCAGCATGAAGATGCATGAAAATGTTTGCATATCAGAATGGACCGCCTATGGAGACGCACACGATATTGATGACGAAAGCAATGCTCTTGCAAGTGTCCCCATTCTTCAGCCCCGCCTGAAACATTCTTGTAAGAGGGATCCTGCACCTCGCGGATCCGTTTCCGGTCCTAGCAAGAGGGGGACTTTCCGGCGCTGCTTCGCCGTTTCCTCGAAGGCACGCTCAACGGCGCGTGTGGGCGAATCTTGGTTCGTGGGTCGGGTCTGGGCGCCGGCCGCTCATTGCTTGCCCTGGCGGATATCTGAGACGGTGAGTTGTTTTCAGATGGTGCTATAAGATAGCCGCTGTATATGCCGCTTTCTGCTCTCGAGAGATCGAAGACGCAGCGAATCCTGCTTCCCCTCGCCGCCAGAACGTCAGGGTCCCGCCGCCTGGATCCTTCGTGCTCTTGGCGGCGGGTAACATGAGACATGACATCCAGCATAAAGTGTTTCGACGTAGATCATCTGCTTCCGAAAGGGGCCATATGATTGACCTGCTATAGCCCACTCTTTTTGGAATCTTGGTCGAAGAAAAGGTTCCGCATCTGCTGCGCATCCTTGACATTCTGCGGCTTTGCGCGTCATGATGTGCTCGGCGGCCGCCGATCTGACAACGGGGACACAGTCAACGTTTGTCATGTATCAAAGACGAGCATAATGGCACTATCGAGACCCGGGACCCTTTTTGGAGCGTGTGGGTACCAATCGGGAAGGGGCCTCTGCTTTGGTCATAGCTCACGTGCTTGGATCCTTGCCGCCGCTACGGATGACAAGCGGATATCTGAAACGGAAATGAGAAGCGCTGCATTGTGGGAATGAGGCAGTGAAAGGAGCTCAGGCCGAAATCTTGGTCCGCCTTGGCGTCACTGGCAGGAACTGCTTCGCTTGGATATTTGTGATGACACAAATTCCGGCGTAGTTGTAGCTATCGCTGTCCTGGTCGATAATATACCTGCGGAGAAGATGAGGGGCTTGGGTTTGAAGGCCGGATGCAAGTATCTTTTTTTTTACCCAACCTTCGTTGTGGATGCAACTGAGCTGTTCAGGATGCCCTGATCTCATTATAGCGGTCAACCGGTGACAGACTAAACCAAGACAGAGCTTGCTGCCTACGGAGTTTCGCTTTGGTTATCGGTTGATGGATATAGCAGATATGGTTAAAAGACTTGATATGACTCTAACATTCCGCGAGACTGTGGCTTGCGCGGAAAACTAAAAAAAAGGATATAAGGTTGGCATATCCAAAAGATCCACGTCCATATCATCTTGGCGTTGGGGAAGAGAAGCATGTAGAGCAACGGGAAGCTTGACCATATTCGACTATCTTCATCCAACAGAGCCATGAGAGCTGATATGGCCAAACACTGGTAATTTCGCAACGTCTTCGATTAGTCCGTGTCTTCAGCATCAAGCACGCCCATGTGTTCACCTAGTTGCTCGAGTGTTGTAGCTCTGGCTGTTATATGGTGGTATCGCATACGTGGAGGCTGCTACAGTACAATGCTACGGCGCATTCAATCAAGCTCCCGAGCACAGTGCTTGGAGCATGGCGCTAAAGGATGATGATGCCTGGCTTTACGAAGGGTTCCGCGGGGATGCAGGCCAATCCTTTCATGAAAATCAACCTCGATCCCATTCCCTCTGCCACGCAAGACGGGATGCTCAGCGTGCAAAAGCAAGAGTCACCCAAGCTACGCCCATCATCCTTTCCGACGAGGAAATGCAAGGCACGCGACTCCCCCGCCGATTCCTTCCTCTCTTAGCGGCTTCAAATCCAAAACAGAGTCAGCACTGCCGTATCGGGCCGGTTCCGAATGGTTCCGACTCATCGTCAACGTGCACCTAGGCTGTCGATCCACACCCTCGTCACTTCAGCAATCTCGTCGCTGTTCTTCTCGGAGATGAACAGGTGCCCGTTACCCCGGATGCCCTTCTTCCAAAGCTCGATGTGATCGACTCTCTTGACGCCTGCCTGGCGCAAGAACCGGACGGTACACCAGTCGTACATTGCGTGATGGCTGGCCTCGCCGGTGATGACTGCGACAGGCACGTCCACGAGATTACTCAACACCCGGGGTGCGATACCGCTGCTCTCATCCTCGACTTGCAGCGTACAGTCATTCCTTGCCGGATCGGTCGATTTCTCCGTCTTCAAGTTGAAGTGGGCCTCCTGAGGGGTGATAACGGTATGATCGCCACCGCGCACATCATCATCATCACGATCATCCCCAACAGCCACCACCCCAGCCTCATCATGTCCACCAGCAATCGCTGAAAGACCACGAGGAGGGCTCCACGTAATCTCCGCCTCGGTCAACCCCCACGGCCTCTTCAGAAGCATGCCGCCCAGCGCCTGCTCGCTCCACGGCGGGCCGTTTGGCTCGAGCAGCACCAACCCGGACACGTGCGACGGGCGCGCGTCAGCGATCAACAGGGCTCGCGGCGCGCCTAAACTGTGCGCGACGAGCACAACCACCTCTTCTTCTTCTTCCTCTTCGCCTATGTCCGCCCGATGATCATCCCCCCGGCCTCTTCTTCTGGCCTCGCCGACGATCCGGTCCACCAGCGCCGCGCCCGCCGCCCGCATCGCCCGCTGTGTCGCCGCCTCGGGCACGTCGTGCGGCAGCGCCACGAGCGACGCGGCGAGCGCCTCGAATGCCGCATCGCCCGGCCGCCCCGTGCCGGGCCACTGCGTGTGCAGCCGCGCCTGCGGCCACGGCGCCTGCTGCGCGAGCGCTGTCCAGCGGCCCGCGATGACTTGCGCCGGAATCGTGGTGAGCACATCGGAAGACGAAGCCGAGTGAGAGAAATGCGGCGCCCAAGGGCTGCGCCCCGTGAAGGGCGGGTCGACGAGGTAGACGTCGTGGCCGCGGGCGAGGAAGTATGACGACCAGCCCGGCCGGCCGTCTGGCGTCGTCACCCAGCATGCGCTGGTGTGGGCCGCGCCGGGGATGAAGATGATGGGTGGTGGTTTGCTCTTGCTCCCGGCTGTCGGTGGTGTCGAAGTGTAGGGAGTGAGATGCTCGACGTACAGAGTGCAACTCGTCGCGGCGGGGTCGACGGTGCCATCATTAACAGCTGGCTTCCCATGGACGTAGAAGCAGCGACGTACATGAGGGAATCCAGCGCTCGCGTCAGAAGTAGATTGCATGGCAACCACAAGGACGTCTGCTTGAACTGTGTCCGAATCCGTGTATGGCTTCTGGCCTCTGTTGAAGCAGCTGATCAGAACTGATAGATTCTGTGAGTGGCTTGAGGTCTTCGAGAAGCATTCGAGAATATTTGAGAGGGGTGCGGGGCAGACATCGGTTCTACAAATGACGTCATCCAACAATGTCCGTTCGATATACTTTCAATGATATACTTTCAATTGTATCCTTTCAAGAGCTCTTTCTTTCACGAAAGTTCCTCGGCCGTGTCATGAAATCTATAGAAGTGAACTTCAGTCAGCCCCTCTGGTCAATTGAAAGCATGCTTATGTTTCTGCTGGAACCCTTTCTCGTGTTGTCTAAATAGTGGGCTACTGGTGGTTGACCAACTTGACCAATGATGGGTGATGAGCTACTACGAAGTAATCGCTCGGTACCGTTGTATGTAGTAGGTACTCCTTGGTTCGGTGAACGTGTACTTACATACCTCAGAATTTAACTCCCCCAAATCTAGAATTTAACTTCCCTCGAGAACCCACTTACCTATCTTTTCACGCCTAAATTACAGAGATCCTAAGCCTTATCTAAAAGTACTATCAACCCGCTAAGCAACCTTAACTACTCAGTCACCACTATAAAATCACTACCAACAAGATCACCACTAACGAAATCACCAACCAATAACGGATTTACCACCACCAGCAGCGTATTTATCACCATCAACGTATTCATCACCACCACCATTACCACCCGCGCTATTACTACTTACGCAATAACTACCCGCGACAAGCGTAATTACTACTAATAGCGTAAGTGTAAGCACGATGGTAGCAGCGCGAAAATGCTATTTTCATAGATAACATCACCAGTGAGTCAAAATCTAGATTTAGAGGAGTTGAATTCTCGAAATAGGGGGGTCAAATTCAAAGAAGCCTTTGTAGCAACACCACTTATGTCATGGGGGCCACTGCCGGAACGAGGCAATGACCTATTCACCAAAGCAACACATGTAATAGTAGAAGGTCAAGAAACAATAATGAGTACAATAGATATCCAGAACGAATCGCAATACATTTTTAACATATCTAACTCTGCTATATAACGTGGGTCGCAATAGTGAACTAGCTCTCAACAGGGGCTCCCTGGGGTCAACGGGTTCTCATTGAGTCGTATTGAGTGTTGGTTGAGCTGGTATCAGGCGGACCGTTATAACACTCAAGAGCAATTTTCATGCATGTTCTCAGAGACACCATTAACCATTTAGCACTTGGAAGGCTATTTGTGAAGCAATCCGAAAGTGCGCTAATAAAGTGTATTGTACAACTTAGAACTAGGAAAACCCACAAAAGAAGCCTCCAATTCCTATCCAGGAAAACGTTCTGATCCTACCAAAAGGTAGATGAACTAGTCAGGGAAAACCCTCCCTGTATCTAGTCCCGATGCGATAAAAAACATGTGCAGGTGCACAAGAGATCTTGTCCGCGCTGGACAAGAAGATCTCCGATACAAAGCAGAAAAAGCAGATCTGCCCTGACGCCATATTCCGTACCTCGAACCGCCACCAGCCATTCCTTCCACCTGTAGACGCCGTGAAAAAAACTGCCAGGCCCTGTTCGCCGAGATAATAGACAATCAAGGAAAAAACAAGAAAATTCCCGGACTTAAGGTGTCCTGCTCAGTCTGGTACTGCGTAGCATGATCAAAAGAAACCCCGGTAAATTCTCAAGCTCGCCGCGGGTTGAATGATCCCCGACTCAGTGCCAGGGTTCACTACTTATTATGGCAGACTTCTTAGCGCCAAGCACCCTTCGTGTCTGCCCTCAGGCTGCCGCCAGCTGCCGGGCGAGCACCACCCAGCCTGATAGCCTGGCCAGCAGCGAGACCACCAACACGGCCTCTGTCCTCGCTCAACGTGACACGACGAGCGCCAGCAATTGGTGCACCTCCTTTGGTAATCGAAGTCCGGCGAGCATGGTGGCCGCTGGGAGGGCTCTTAATGTTGCGAGTGTTGAGACGTGCAGATCCGGTGCTGCTGTGCACCTTGTGGTGGCCAAGCATGGCGGTCCTGTCACCAACTGAGTTGCGCTTGATAGCTGTACGAATCGTGCGCGCCGCGTTCTGGTCATCGCCCTTGCTGACAGCCTTGAGCCAGGACCGCTCGTCATCAGACGAAGTGGCGCTAGCTTTGTCCGAATCGTTGGGAGTCGCCTCGGATGACGAGGGGATGCCGGACGACGAGACGTGCAAAGGCGAACGGCCGCGTGCCTTGTTGATCTCCAATTCCCGCAGCGGAGAACCTTCGCGTTCCGAATCCGACGAAAATGCGGGCAGAAGCGAGGGCGATGACGGCTTCTTGGAAAGAAAACCGGTTTGGAAACGGCTGTTGGGCCGTACCGGCTTGACCTCGAGAGAAGCCACATTTGGTGGCGCAGGGATGGGGGAGGAGTCGAGGCTTTCGACCAAAGAAGGGATTCCACTCATTGGCGGCGCCTTCTCCGCCGATGACCCGGGAGGAGGAGTGTAGTCAAGAGCCTGCGGCGTAGCCTGGAACTCCACGAGAGCGCCATCATCAGTGTCATCCCTCCAGCGAACGCCACGCTTTGCGTGCTTGCTGGGAGACTTCTTTGGTGTGACCTTCAGCCCCTTGCGCGGCGCGTTGTACTTGCGCCTACGGGGAGAAGCCAAAGACCTGGCGGGAGAAGAGTACGCATTCTCCCACACGGGGACAGGCAACTTCATCGGCGATGGTGCCATTAGCTTGACGGGATTCCTCCTCTTTGGCGTCCCACGACTGGTGGGTGGAAATGCCTCGGTGACCGGGAGGCCACCGTCAGGCTTGATGACCTGAGAAGCAGCCTCGGAGCAGGAAGAAACTAGCTTTCCCAGCATCTCCTTAGCTGTACGTATAGCCTCCTCCTCGTCCATAACCATGATTTGGCCGAGGATGGTCACGACTTCGAAGTGAGCTTGGAGCAGCAGCTGAACCACTGCTGCATCTCCGCCCTTCTCCTGCTCCAACACGGCGGCGTAAGTCTCCCTATCAGCGTTGGCTCTGAGAAGCTCCGCCTCTCTCATCAGGTTTGCAACATCACCGCTGCAATTGGCTGCGTCGGTTTCCTTCAGTTGGCGAATGCCGGTTTGGAGAGCCGAGTCAACGGCACGATCCCAATTGTTCTTCGCCAGCCGCTGATGGAAGTGTTGACGAGTGGTCTCCAGCTCCGCTTGTATGCCCAGAGCAGTCTTGCGCATGGCTACAAAGCTCTGGGGCGCATCCTCCTCCTCCCTTTGCTCGCACACGGTGTCGAATCCGGCGATCCATGCGGATATCATCGAAATGCGCCTCTCGACCTGCTTGAGCTTTCTCATCGTATTCACACGGTCCTGCCGTTCGGCTGCAGCATTTTCATAAGCTGAGCGAATCCTCATGATGCCTTCCTTCGCGATGCTTTCCCTCTTCTCACTCTGCTTCTTGAATTTGACGAATGCGCCTCCTTCGAGATCCTTCATCTTTGCTTGCAGCTCCTCGATCAGCTGCCTCTGCTCATCAATCTTCTTCAGGTAATCCTTGACGTGACGATCGACATTGTAGATATTCTTGGTGATCTTGGTCTGGATGTTCTTCGCGCGGTTCGCATAGCGGAGCGTATTCTGAGACTCATCGTAGTGAGCACTGGATGGACTGACGCAGACGATCATGACTGTCTTGCAGTTTCCGCCGAGGGAGAATTTCAACAGTCGCGTAAGCTTCGAGTTGCGGTAGGGAACGTGGTGCTTCTTGCGAGGATCGCACAGGGCGTTGATGCAACTTCCTAGAGCGAGGAGTGATTTGTTGATGTTGGCACCTTCAACCAGACGCTCACCACGGTTCTTGGTGGCGCTGGCACGCTCGCTTCCAGCCAAATCGATGATGCTTAGGGTAGCCATAGTATGAGGCTCATTTACAGAGGCGTTGCGGTCCTTCGTAGATACGTTGATTTGGAGAACAGCGTGAGAGCGGGAGGAGGTAGCGTTAGCTGCAGTAGGTGACATGGTACGGTTCTGGTTTCCTCGGACAAGCATTTCCATGACTTGTTCAACCTGCGATGGGTTAGCTATTACTTTAGCTCCAGGCAAGTTTCCCATACATTGGTCGGCCTATGGCTCGAGAGGCCGGAGACTGAGACTGCCTGGTTGGCATCCTCTCTCAGCGTCAAGCCAGCCTTGCTGCCCCCAGGGACCAGCAAATCTCTAATGGTCTCGTTGTATATCTCAAGGTAAGAGAGAGAAACGTCCGATGCCTTTGTCTCTTGGAGCTCCGTAAGGCGTTCGAAGAGCTCCTGCATCGTGAGGAAGATGATGCCCGGTTGTTGGGGTGTGCCCCTGCAGCTGGGTTAGCTCGTGGTATCCTCGACACAACAATGCCTGCCACACGTACGTAATCGTGTGCGTCTTTCCGCAGCCAGTGGCACCGTATGCGAAAACGGTGGCATTGTAACCCTCCAGCACATTGTCAAGAAGAGGCTTGGTGGTGCCTTCGTAGACGTCGCCTTGGGTGGTGTTGTCGTCGAAGACTTTGTCGAAGGCGAACGTCTGGTCCTTTGTCTTCTTGCTGTTCGGCACAACGCTGCGGGAGAAGCGGGATATCGGGTTGCTCTCGGGCGGGTCGAAGACTCTGTGCAGCTGGTGGTGAGCGATTGCAGATCGCGCCATAAACGAGCGGGCACAGGGGTTGCGGCAACTTACAGGCAGCGGTCGTCAATGACTCTAATGACGGAACGTAGGCCTTTGGCATGGAGCTTGGGGGTGGGCGCAGCAGCTAGGGAGCCGTCGCCGAGGAAAATGGGGCCATCGTCGTTCTTCACAAGCTGTGCGGCCTCGCGGATGGTGAAGGGCCGCACGCGGACGGCGACAGAGATGGAGGATTCGCCGTCGGCCATAGTGTGGGGTGCTGGAGCGGCGTGGTGGTGTGCAGCTCGCAGGCGCAGGCGCTGTCCGGAGGTCGCTCGCAGTCGTCAGGTTGAGCCCCGGATTTGACGCAGCCCCGGGAGTCGCTCTTGCTGCCGGACCGGCTGTTGTGTGTTTACTTTTGCGCTTCTTCAGGACTAGCGCGGCTGACATAAGCCGGCTCCGGTCCTGATTGGCTGTAGTGTGAGGCGCCTGCGTTCACCGCCCTATCGCCCGGACCCTGAACACGTCGGGCTGCAGCCGTGGAGCCGCCAGCGTCATCGCAACGCGTTGCCCCCCTGCCCACGTCGCACAGCACACTTCGTTTTCTTCATCAATGAATTTCATTTTCTATTTCTAGACCGTAGCCATACCTATGTCCAGGGTATCTCCGGCCCGTCCAGGGCGCCGTATGTACCTTCGCGTGTACATTACCCTCCAATGTTGCCTTGCGGTGACTCGTTTCTATAGTGATTTGCAGCGAAAAGAAGCCGAATGCAGCTAGCCACCCAATAAAATGTCGCCAGCGAAAGGGTGGTCAGAAGGGCGACGCCCAGGCCAGTGGTAGGCCCCTCTGAAAACGAGTGACGATGAAAAAAACAAGTTACAGAAGAAGAGAAGAAGAAGAGAAGAGAATGGTCATGTACTCCATCGCTATGCAATCAGTCGTGAATCGTTCCGGCATCTACGCAAAGGCGTAGGCAATCGTGAAGAGCATCATCATTGTCATCATCAGCGACGGCGCAGCCATCATTGAAGGGGCAGCACCGGTGGCAGCCTGGCGGGTGACGATTCCCTCGGTGCCTATGAAGCCAATCGGCGCTGTCTGCTCCTCCTCTTTCTCGTCGCTGGCAGCCTTGACAGCGCCTCGGCGGTGGTGGACAGAGCGGCGCTCGGGCCCAGCCTGGAGCTTGGACCGGCGAGAAGCACCACGAGCATCAAGCGAGATGGTGCTGGTTATGTACTGGGTGACGAGTGGAACAGGTCCCGTCACCGTGACCATCTGAGTAACCATGCTCTTAGTGGAAGGCGTAGCAGTGATGGTCACGTAGACGGTCTCGAGATCGGAATCAATGCTACCGCCGGCGGGAGGCGTGGCAGCGCTGGTAGCCGACGAGCTTGGAGTCAAGGCAGGAGTGGTCGCAGCGCCCGAGGCAGCACTAGAGGCGCTCGAGGCAGAAGCCATTCCCTGGGCAGGATCGGTGGTCAGCGCAGAGCGGTCACTGTAATCAGAGACAGCTTTGCTCTGAGGATCCTGCTGTTCCAGCTTGTACTGTTGCTGCGCGCTCCCGGCGGCGAAGCTCTGAAGACTATTGGGGCTGGTGAGCTCGACGTCAGAGCAAGTAGTATACCACTCATCCTTGCCGTCAGGGTATGTCGGGTCCTCGCCCGCGGCAGTAGGCCATTGCCACACCCAGTAGAGAGTGTAAACCTTGCCGGCCTCCTCATCCTCGGGAATCTGCACGTCGGTTTCGCAGTACTGCTCGTTGACGGAGTCAGGTTGGCCGGGGGTTGGGTCGGGAAACTCCTTCTGGCGCTTTGTGGAGATGGGGCTCGAGTTGATCTGGTAGCAGCGGCCATCGTCGTAGTTGTTGGTCGCAAGCAACTTTCCGCGCTTATCGCCGCCGGTGCCGTCCTTGGTCCACTCGATCACAGTCATGAGCTTCTCGTCCTCCTTGGGCTCAGTAGTTCCGTAGACGAAGACGGTACCACCCTTCTCGGGCTTACCCTTCTGGTTGTCCGGCAGGGTGACATGGCCATTCTCGGCGTACTTCATGGCAACAAAGTTACCGGGCGCGACGCTGAGGCGAGGCCACTTCTCGGATTGGGTCTGAGTTTGCTGCTCCTTGCGGCAGAGGTTGTCGTCGGAGTTGACGCGGATCCTGCCGGAGTCGAGGGGAGGGAGCAGCCACTGAGAGCTGGCGCCGCCGTTGAAGCCGGGGTCAGTGCGAGCTAGGTAGCTACGGGGGTAGCCATAGTTGCCGGTGAAGGTGCCGTTCTTGATGACCGAGAGCTGCTCAATCCAGGTGTGAGCCGCGGCCTGCGTGAGCAGGAGCGCGGCGATGAGGACGCCGAAGATGTTGTTCATCGTGGTCGGAGCGCGGTGTTGAGTCGTAGGATATGATATGTATGCGATACTCGGAACGGTGTTGGTGTTGAAATCTTGTACCTGCAAGATTCGGGCGTGGGTCGAATGCGTGACAGCGTTGGTTCGTTAGGAAAAATTTGGAAGAAAGGAAACAGGCCCAAAAATGTGAAGTAGAAATGGGTTAAGTAGGGTCGAGGCCGGCACGACTTAGTGAAATAGGACAATAGGAAAGTTAAAGAAGACCATTGTCAGGATTAAGCAGCCATTGTTGCGGCTCTTTGGAATGGTCGCTTGTGAAATCGAGCAAGGGCTGGAGGCACGAACAATGGGAAAGACGAGCACGACTTAAGAGTGAACAAAGACAGACCGCCTAAACAAACACAGTAGACCCGCGCCGTGGCTGGAACAGGAGAGGGTAGCACACGACAGCCAATAGATTAGGGCAGCGGCCCAACCACGAAACCGTAACCGAGATCTGAGAAGGCGTCTTTATTCTCCACACAAGATGAGACAGCCGCAATAGGGCTGGCCGGGACTCGCATGCGCCCGGTTGGCTCACAACAGCCACGCGCGCGCTCTCGGGAAGTTCCCCCAGCAAGCCTAGGAGGCCCCGATGAAGCTTGGGCTGCGCACAGGATCACCCCGGATCGCCAGCCAGTGGAAATCATGGTGGTGAGCACGGTGGTGGATCGCCGTTGGCTGCACGACATGCACAGGCGACACAAAACGATGGCGTTTCTGCGCGAAGCGAGGCGGTGTTTTCTCGAGGGCCGCGGGAAGCAGCGCGGCGCGGGCGGCGAGTGGCTCTCGTCGCTCGCCCAACGCATGCGGCGGTGGGTCACGGACACGGCAAGACTCGAGACCTCGGGGAGTGTGTGTCAGGTGTGTGAGAAGGCTCGGGCACGCGTGGGAATGGGATTCTGCCATGTCGTCGAGAGAAGCCAGCGCTTCGGTGTTTCAGTTGGCCGGCGCGGCTGCGGGCTCGATTGGCTGTCAGCGCCGCGGGCCGCAGTCGGCACCCACGGTGGATCGCAGCCGAGGCCTATCTATCTCCAACTCTTCTTCCTCCCTTCGCCGCCTGTCAAACCCGCCGTGCGCCAACGCCCACCACACTTCTTCTGGCATCGTCGCAGATCAGCAAGCACTGCGACGGGCCGTGCTTCACGCATCCTCGAAACGTCATCGTCGCCGTTGCTACCGCCGCCGATCCAGCGCGCCTCAGGCCGCCATCTACTCGCGTCCGATTGACACAGATGCTTCGCAAAGAGCCTGTCCCACGTTGCGCGAGCGTCTCGCTGCGGCACAGTCCGCCTCAATATACCTACGCGCCAGTACCAGCATCCCCGGTGGCGATCGTGTCACGCGAGACGTGACGCCGCCCTTTTCATTCAAATTTTGAGTTGAGAGCCGCCGTCTTCGAAAATACATATCTGGCGTACCCCGGCTTCCGTGTGAGCGCCTACGGAGATGAAGCTCCCCACTAACGGGTTTTCGTGATGCTCTCCGATCCTGATGGAGAAGAGATCCGGACACAACAAGCGCTGGTACGACCTATAATCGCACGCTCCCAGGATGTTAGGCAGAACTGACCGGCGGCTTTCTCGAAATACTCCAAATCGGTCCGCGAAGCCTTCCCGCGCCCGAGGGATTCAGCCACGTCCCGGCGCAGCATCCCGCGTTTCTGTTCTCCGGCTACAACTGCATCCGCCGGGAAACACCACGCGCCGCTTTGGCCTATCATGGCTCGAAACGGCCCGCTTCGGGCACTAATGTCGCGATGCTGCCGACTGGTCGTTATGTGCTACCAAAGAACTCTTGGTGTCTAGTCGCAAAACATCCGCTACCTTGGCGTCCTCACCGGCGAATATTTTCTCACGAGATGCGTCGTCGCTGTTTCGAGAGGTGCTGCTGGCCACTGCTGCACCGAGACACGTGTTCACCGCCTTCTTAGCTTCGGTCTTTGTCAGCTTGGCCTCTGCGGCCAAGTGTCGTGGCGTGGACATACGACTTCTACCCTCCAGTCCGCCCCATCACAAGTTCCTGTGTCGCCGTCTCGCCATCATCATGTCTGCCTGCTTAGCGCCATACCTGAAACGAAATATTGCTCCCGTGTCGAACCGCCGCAGCCTTGGACGACACGCGTCAACAACAAGCGCTTAGAGCTTTCAATGTCCAGCGTTCGATCTGCGTGTTCTCGACTCCGCAAAGCTAACTTCTCGTCGCTCGCGCTAACGCAAGGCATGAAATGAGCCCCTTGCCGTCATTAGACTGGCCATCTCTAAAGTCAAATGCACACACTGAAACGTGCATTTTTGTTAGTTCATTGGTGTTGCAATTGCCGTGCAAAATAAAGCGCCCTGTAGAGACCGGCCGAATGCCTCGATGCTTTGTACTGTTTACGTATACTTTTAGCCCCTAATGCTGCTTTGTCCTCTTTTGGTTTTGAGTGTCCCAAGTGAGCCACTTGATGTCGCCACTTTTTGTCATTCGTCGTTAAGCTATGGGCAACTCGATTCTCGAGATGGCGCCACTTCTCGACCGGTGGACTGCGGCTCAACATTTCTATGCTTTCCTCTCAAACGCAAGTGAGCCGACCAGTTCAGCAAGGACACATTCAGCCCATTGTCCACTGCAATATCTTCATGTGGCATGTTAATAATACATTGCTGTATTTATTTCCCTAATCGTTCGCATCGGCATCGGATCAGCGGTGAACTTGATACACATCATTCGGATATCAACAATTCACATTTTCTTTCACCAAGAAATTGGACAATGTGGCTCATAAAGCGCCTGCGCCATATCAGACACTCGCAGGCTCAGGCAACAGACCTGCAGATGGGATACGGTTTCCATCTAAACCATTCACTCGAGAAACTGAACCGCGAGCCTTCGGGTCAGTCGTCGATGATTCATTTCGGTGGTAAGTGTTCATCTCCATAGCCCGCTTTGTCAATTGTCTGTTGACAAAGGCCGTCACATCAGATGAACAATTACTTCACCTGCGAATCAAAGAAACTCCCCGTCGATCCTCGCGAGGCCGCCTTTGTGTCCTAACTCACCGCGCCTTATCCTCGATACGGCCACGGTACCGAAAGCTGCGCAATTGAACCGGTCAGATCGATGGCACCTACTGTCCTTGTCGGTACCGATTCTCATGGCAGCGAACTTCACATGTTTTGGCGTTCACGCGGTTTTGTGGGCCAGGTCTTGATGCCGGAAGACCTTCACAACATGGATGTTTACGCTCATTTACGTCGATGAAGATGATGGATACGACATATTTATACATTTGTAATATTAAAAGATAACTCGCCGGCTCGATTCAGATATCGGATCTGAACGACATAGTGCTGAGTTGTATGGGTTGATGAAGTCACGCAAAAACCATTCTAAACAGGTGTGGGGCATTTCAAATAACTCTTTTGGGTGGTGATATAATGGACGTTTTCTCGTGTGCATTCTTGTGCTTGCATGATGGGCAGTCTCTTGCCATTGATAGTTTCACTTATGATTCTCCAGCTCCCACCGTGTCTGCAATCCTGAAGACATACTTGACCGCACTTGCCTTCCCATCCCTCAAGTTCTCCAAAGCCGTCTGCACGCCGGCTAAGCCACCAGGCACGACCTCCTGCGGCTGGGGCTTGAACCAGCCCTCCTTTAGGCCCCTCGCGAACAGCCTGAACCACACGAAGCCGAAGTCCTTGGCATCGTCGTGCACGGCGCCAACACTGGTGGTGGTCTGCACGACGTGTGCAGGCATATTGGCGTCGTGCTGCTTGCCGGGCAGCACGAGAGTAATCTTCCCGCCCGGCGCAAGCACATTGCCGAGCTGGATGTAGCTGCCGTGGTCGGACACGGCGTCGTACGCGTGCAGCAGCTGCTGCGCACCACCCGCGGGCAGCGCGGCCTTGATGCCCTCGACCACGGCGTCGCCGCCCTGCCGGTAGTCGACGATGGTGTCGCCCTTGGACCGGTCGATCAGCGCCTCGACGTGCGCCGCGCCCCGCCCCGCGACGCAGATGAGCGGGTGGATGTTCGACCGCGACGCCAGCTGCACCGCGTACGATCCCACGGCCGATGCGGCGCCGTAGATGACCAGGGGCGTCGGCGGAGGCGTTGCGGGCTGCTGCCATGGCTCGGGGAGTCCTAGGCGCAGGTACAGTCCGACTGCGGCCGTCATTGCGGCGAGCGGGATTGCGGCGGCCTCTGTGGTGCTCAGTGTAAGCGGTGGCAATGCCTGGAGTAGCGGGGACAATGGTGTCTTTGGTGCGTCTGCTTCAAAGTCATTTTTTCTTTGCTTACCTTCAAAAGTTGTGCTTTTAGGAATATGAAAAGTTGTATGAGCCCAGGCAATGGCGTATTCAGCGTAGCTGCCGTGCGGCTGCATCATTTCGTGGAAAGCAGCTACGCGGTCTCCGGGCTTGAACTCGGTCACATTGGCGCCGACCTTCTCGACGATGCCCGCAATGTCATCACCTTCATTTCGGGGCTGCTTCGTCCACTCAGGTAATTTCCAATCTTTAGGGTTACTCCCTGAAACGATGACTTTGATGAGGACTTGGTCGTCATTGGGTGTAGGGATGGGAGAGTCGACGATCTCAACCTTAGTTCCAGGGTGTACAAATACTTCCTTCATGATGGCTGGATTATGGTGGTTCATGATCAGTCCTCGAATACTCTATGACAGCCACTTAGGCGACTATATATTATCCAGACCGCTTGCACTCCCGACGATTATTAATAGAGTAGTGGGGCTAAATATCTTTAGAGAGTAGTAGAACTCGGAACGCGGTAACTACGCTAGCCGAACGGATATAAACTAGGTTTACACCCGTTGCCTTATTTCATAACTTCGGTGTTTGCACCGGCACCCCTGACTGGTGCTAACAGCTCGTGTAGAAGAGATCGTTGGAAAGGTTGTGGTGCCAAGGGAACGTAAGATGTTGTTGTCTCAGGCTTTCCTGAAGCGGCATATCAGTAAGCGAAGATGTGGGGCTAGCTACGCACGTACGTCATAAAACCTTCATGGCTTGCTTCTGCTAAAGGCGTGTCTACGTTTTGTATTACGTCATATGTATAAGCTTGCGTATAATCACACAGTCATTAGGCAATCCCTTGATGCTCTGGCCCCTTACAGTGCGGTATGTGGCTGCTGGAAGGATTGGTAAACCATTAGAACATTGTTGTATGTAACCTCGGCCAATGTACTAAGCAATACAAAAAAGAAGAAGAATAAGGAGAACAACCAGTGGAGGATGTCGCTTTAAGCTACTCCGGGATGATCCGCTCCTTGAATCTCAACTTCGACGATGAGATCGCCTCTTGTGGATGGATCAATTGATCTCGGCAGACCGAAATCATGGAAGATCTTCTTCCATCCGTCTGGTGTGTTCTTCGGGCCCTTCACCTTAAAGACCCTACCGCATATGGTTCTGACTTCCTTGCGCCACCCGACAATAGACTCAGCAAGAGAGATTGCAATCGTGGTATGCAAGTTCGAGCCATCACGTTGGAATAGATGATGGGCTTTCTGAATGTTGATTGGGTCAGCAACGCATTTTAATAAATTATTAGGTCTGTGAATAGTGATAGATCACTCACATCTTGAATAATGAACCATATATCCTGGGGCACGCCGTCAGGCCCTTGGTTACCCACACCAAAGAACTTGATTTTACTCCCGGCTTTAAGACCTTTTTTAATAGGAATGGTGAGGTCCTTCACTTCCATCCTGGTGGTACCGGTCCGCCGGTCAAATATTTCTCTCTCGATGCTGACTCTGCGTTGCGTACCATTGAACACTTCCTCCAGCGAGACTTCAATTGGCTGTCGAACAATGTCTGCTCGTCTCGGAGTCACCGGCGGAGAACCCGATGTTGAGATTGGCGGCGGCCGTGGTTGTGAAGGGGTCGGTGTTCGTTCGCCGGAAAGTGGTGACATCTCCCTCGGGCTGGCTGAAATATCCTCGTCCCACCTTGTGGGGCGGCTTCCTACGGTCCCGATCCCAAGGCCGCTTTCTACTGGCTTCTGCCTCGAGTAAGGATCGAGCGAGGCATCCCCTCTTGAAAAGCCCCCAAAGCCCCCAAAGATAGAACTTCTTCGATCTGGAGACGCCATGGTAGCATTTTCGCTTATCGAGCCCCTGCCACTTCCCCCATTCGCCGCGTATGAGTCACGGCGGAATGCGTTCTGAAGAGGCGGCGTAGGTGGAACTGAGCTGCGGCGTTGCACCGTGCCAGCGCTGTATAACGTGCCGCTCGGCATGGCAAAGTAGGTTACCTTCTTGAAGCTACTGGATGGAATGCGCCAACATTCGGCCAGAATATCCTCTTCCGCCTCTTTGGGAAAACCAGAGCAGAACTCACGGCTTATTGGCTGAAGTAAGCAGATGCGGGATACGAAGGGTTTTGCGAGATACTCACAATTTCTGAATCTCCTCTCGCCTTTTCTGCTCCGCTTCCCAGATCCGCTTTTGCTCTTCGAGAATCTCAGCTTCCTCCTTCAGTTTTCGAATCTCTTCTTGGATAGTGCTCTTTTGTTCCTGCATCAGTACCATCTCCGTGTCAACCCTCCGGGGCTTTCTCTTGGGATCAGCCAGAGGATCATATTCTGTTGCGCCATCTGGATTCTGTCCATGTGTGTTCTCTGGAAGATCTATGGACGTCGAAAGTGTATCCATGTCCACCCCAGCGACCGAGCTACGAGGGGACGTGTGGATGGTGGCCGGCGAGTAAAAGACATCGTCTTCACCTTCCACGTAGTCCTCCACTGTAGGCTGAAGGTTGCGAGTCTTTCTGGAGCGTGGTGTTTCGTCGTTGTTGGTGACATCGTCAGGAGGATCTGGAGACCCTGCTGCGGGAGAGTCTGGGAGTTCAATGACCCCGTAATCATCAGAGTGAGCATCGCCATCATCGAACTCTAGCATATCCCGCCCCACAAGGACGGGATGTTGAAGTTCATCAGCGAGAGCGTCCCAGTCGACAACTTTGGTCAGAATGAACGGCGGCCTTCGCTTAGAAAGGATATCGTCCACCAGTGTGTAAAGCTGGGCCTTCATGGTCTCCAACGCTGTCGTGGTTGCCTGCTCCTGAAAGTCCTGGAAGGAGTTCCTACGATCGCATATCTTCTTCTGCAGTTCCGACACTTCCCCATCCAAGGTTTGGATCGAAGTACGCTTCTGTGATGGGAGAGCATTGATGAAGTCCTCGATTTCACGGAGGTCTTCCACACACTCTTCGAGCAACTCGCGAAGTTCGACTTCAGTATGATGGTCGCAGCGTTTGAAGAAGGTCTTTGGATCGGTAAGCTCTTCCTCGAGGTCTTGGAGGTCGCAGTACAGGCCGCGAACTACACGAAGTGGGTTAGTACAATTCGGGTCACTAACGGAACGAGCTATAGGATTTGATTGACCTACGATCGGTCCGTATGTCATTGAAGCGGGGCCCCGCACTACCGCCTATCAACGTGTGGTTAGCTGATGGCCATCTCCAGACATTGGCGGAGACTCACAAGCCTGCGATTGCTTCCAAGACAAATCACGAACACCCTTCAGATGGTCAACGACCTTACTGGAACCGTGAAACGCCGCCATCGAGCGGCGGCACGCATAAACGAGGAAGGATCAGGCTGAAGTGAGGCTACCACTGGGAGGGGCCAAGGCAGGTTTTTGGGTTTTTAAAAAAACGCCCAGCCTTGCGAGGCTGATACCGGCTACGGACGGGCTGCCGGCTTTATGCTGATTCGCATGTGGATATGCACCATGTTGCATCCATTTCTGCCTGGCGCAAGGCTGAAAGACCAGGCGTTTGTTGCTGGTCTTTCGTCCGTGAAGAATAAGCGCGGTAGTCGCCCGATTGTCCGATCAGCCCCAATTGGCCCCCAGATGCGCGTAGCAGGAGGCGCGCGCTGCTTTGCGGCACAGGTGATTGTTGCTGCCGCGGCGCTTCCCAGTGTTTCGCCATCCGATGGAACAGCTAGGATTGCACAATATGTTGTTTGTATGTCTCACAAGCACTTCAAACGAGCGCAGCGCGGCTAAGTGCATGCATCTAAATCTGGTGGATACTGGGCGGGCTGAAGCAGGTGGTTGCGTCCCATCCGAGCCTGCCCATCCTGCTCGTTTTGCACTATTGCCAAGCTTATCCCATGCACGTCAGATTTGCAAAGACATAAAGCTCCAAGAGTATTCTGAAGCTGACAATTAGGCACACTGCTGGTCTGACTAATCATGTTTCTCACATGGAAAACATGGCAAAAGCGAGGACTGCATTTGAAAACTTGCATGCACATTGGAAAGTGGCTTGATGTTGCAGTGGGACAAACTCGCAGAGCTGAGAGATGTTGTCTTAGGTTAGCGATTCAGGCATTCTCAGCACTTGGCACCTGAGCTGCATAGTTTCGTTGCGGGCTTCCAGAAGATGGTTGCTGTAATTGGTGGCAAAAGGACCAAGTGAAAGAGTTGGTGACCACCTGAAACACCATGATTGACAACAAAAGGTATCGTAGAAGTGCCGCGAGAGTCGGAGTACAAGCGGAAAACCTTTGGGAGATTTCTTTTTTATTCGTGCAACCAGTCCGATCGTTACCTCCCATTGAGCGACGAACCGATGTCAGGCACAATGTTCTTGCGCCAAAAAGCCGTAGAAGCCCATCCCGGTTTTGAATACGCATCCGCTGACTCCGACCGCTAATGTATAGTTCCCCCCTCAACCCTTCAGGCTGCCCATTTAACGCTTCTTCTGCTGGGACTCCTTGAGGACCTTCTTGACGATCTTCTGCTCCTCGATCAGGAAGGCACGGACAACGCGGTCCTTGACGCAGTTGGCGCACCGCGAGCCACCGTAGGCACGCTGGACGGTCTTCTTGGGGCGAGACACGGTAGCGTACTCGTGGGGGCGGAGAGCAGGGACCTGTTGGGACAATTAGTATCCGCGTCGAACAGACTTGTTCCAAGCACCGGGGCCGGGCGATTCTGTGCGCTGAGGCGGGCGATGTCATCTCCGGTCGCCTTGAAAAGCATATCCGTGGCCATCCCATCGCAAATAACCGCCATCGTCCGTCTTTTGCATCAAATCGCCCGGAACTCCCATGTGCAGGTAGGGATGGGCGCTCGACTTACACCCGCGAGCTTGGAGCCGCAGTCACCGCACTTGGGAGCAGTGCCCTTCTTCTTGAGGTGAAGGTAGCGGAGCTGACCGCCGGGGGTCTTAACAACGCGGACCTTGTTGGACCGGGTGTTGTAGCTGCATCAATTCCGTCAGTCGCGGTCGTTCGAACGGTGGTGGTAGGGCGAAGCGAGGAATTTTCGGTCGTGATGGATGCGCAGAGGACTTACGGGGTGCGGCGGCGCTGCAAGCAGAAAAATTGTCAGCATCACATCTAGGCGAAAAGGAAACTCGAGTGCGAAGGGGTGCACATACGTAGGTCAACCTGTTGGACGGCATCTTGTCGGTATTGCGGGCTGTGATGCGCGGGGGTGTCGTTAGTCGTCGTTGTCGCGGTGTGCCGGCTTTCGCGTGGTTTTCCAAAACGCCAGGACGCTGCGTGCGAGCCTCGCCTAGTTTTTCCGACGCCGGCGCCAAGACTTTACGTGGGCCGTGCACGCATCATCGGCGGAAAATCTCCAAGTCGCAGCGCAGCTACACGCCCACGCCACCCCAGACGCGTCGCCGCATCTCAATTCAAACCCCATCACCGGTGTGTGAGGGTCGCGTGCAACCCCAACACACGTGCATCGCCCTCCCCAGAGCCAATCACGCGCTATTTGAGGACCGCGTCTGCGGCGTCGACGACCGCCTCGGGCGACCGAGCTTGGGGTGCCTACTACCCACCTCCACATCCGTCGTCGAACTCCGCACCACCACTTTTACATCCTGCGCGCATCGAGCTCCACAATCGCCATGTCGATTCCTCCGCCGCCGCCGCCGCCGGGTTGGTCGGCTCCTCCCCCGCCTGGCGCACCCCCAGGCATGTCCGCGCCGCCACCCCCAGGTTATCGCCCGCCTGCCGACCCGCAAGTGGCGAAGTTCGCACAGAAGAAGAAGGAATGGCTTCGGATGCAGAGGCAAAGATTTGGGGAGAAGCGGAAGGGTGGCTTCGTGGAAACGCAGAAGGCGGATATGCCACCGGAGCACTTGCGAAAGATCGTCAAGGACATCGGCGATGTCTCCCAGAAGAAGTTCAGCAGTGACAAGCGGAGTTACTTGGGTGCCCTCAAGTTCATGCCGCACGCCGTGCTGAAGCTGCTAGAGAACATGCCCATGCCGTGGGAAAGCACACGCGAGGTGAAGGTGCTCTACCACGTCAACGGCTGCCTGACCCTGGTCAACGAGATTCCGCGGGTCATCGAGCCCGTGTTCCATGCGCAGTGGGCAACGATGTGGGTGAGCATGCGTCGAGAGAAGAGCGATCGGAGACATTTCAAGAGAATGAGGTTCCCGCCCTTTGATGATGAGGAGCCCCCGCTTTCGTGGTCCGAGAACATCGAGGATGTCGAGCCCCTGGAGCCCATCCAGATGGAACTTGATGAGAGTGAGGATGCTCCCGTTTACGAATGGTTTTACGATCACAGGCCACTCCTGGATACCCCGCATGTGAACGGACCGAGCTACAAAACATGGAACTTGAGTCTTCCTCAGATGGCTACCCTTTATCGTCTCAGCCATCAGCTATTGAGCGATGTCGTCGACAAGAACTACTTCTACCTGTTCGACCAGAACAGTTTCCTGACCGCCAAAGCCCTGAATGTGGCGATTCCTGGCGGTCCTAGGTTCGAGCCGCTCTACAAGGACATTGACCCCAATGACGAGGACTTTGGGGAGTTCAACGCCATTGATCGTATCATTTTCCGCGCCCCCATCCGCACCGAATACCGCGTCGCCTTCCCTTTCCTTTATAACTCTCTACCAAGGAGCGTGAAAGTTTCTTGGTATTCCTATCCTCAGGCCGTTTACGTCCGCGCCGAGGATCCCAGTCTACCTGCCTTCTACTTCGATCCTGTAATTAACCCCATTTCTTCCCGCGCCGTGGCACCCAAGAACATCGACGTTCCGCATGAGGACGAAATCTTCGGAGACGACGATGAGGACGATTTTGAGCTCCCTGGCGAGGTCGAGCCGTTTTTGGGCGACCAGGAGCTGTACACAGAGGACACTGCGTCTGCCATTGCACTGTGGTGGGCGCCTTTCCCCTTCGACCGTCGGTCTGGACGTATGGTTCGCGCTCAAGATGTGCCTCTGGTAAAGCAGTGGTATCTTGAACATGTTCCGCAAGGGCAGCCGGTCAAGGTCCGCGTTTCTTACCAGAAGCTGCTCAAGACATACGTCTTGAACGAGCTCCACAAGAAGCCGCCGAAGGCTTTGAACAGTCAGAATCTCATGAAATCACTAAAGACGACCAAGTTCTTCCAGCAGACCACCATTGACTGGGTTGAAGCTGGTCTTCAGGTCTGCAGGCAAGGTTTCAACATGTTGAACCTTCTCATTCATCGCAAGAACCTCACTTACCTCCATCTCGACTATAACTTCAACCTCAAGCCCATCAAGACTCTGACAACCAAGGAGCGCAAGAAGTCTCGCTTCGGAAACGCGTTCCATCTGATGCGTGAAATCCTCCGCTTGACCAAACTCATCGTCGATGCTCAGGTGCAATACCGTCTCGGAAACATCGATGCTTTTCAACTGGCGGATGGTATCTTGTACGCGTTCAACCATGTCGGCCAGCTGACGGGTATGTACAGATACAAGTACAAGCTCATGCACCAGATCCGTACCTGCAAGGATCTCAAGCACTTGATCTACTACAGGTTCAACTCTGGCCCGGTTGGTAAGGGTCCTGGTTGCGGTTTCTGGGCCCCTGCATGGCGCGTCTGGCTTTTCTTCATGAGGGGTATCATTCCTCTTCTCGAGCGCTGGCTTGGTAACTTGTTGTCTCGTCAATTCGAAGGTCGCCACAGCAAGGGTGTTGCAAAGACTGTCACGAAGCAGCGCGTCGAATCTCACTTCGATCTGGAGCTGCGCGCCTCCGTCATGGCTGATCTCATGGACATGATGCCCGAGGGTATCAAGCAGAACAAGGTCAACACCGTCTTGCAGCACTTATCTGAAGCCTGGAGATGCTGGAAGAGTAACATCCCCTGGAAGGTGCCTGGTCTGCCCGCTCCTATCGAGAACATCATTCTGCGTTACGTCAAGAGCAAGGCTGACTGGTGGGTCTCGGTGGCGCACTACAACCGTGAGAGAATTCGGAGAGGTGCTACGGTAGACAAGACAGTTGCGAAGAAGAACTTGGGCCGCCTCACTCGTCTGTGGCTCAAGGCGGAGCAGGAAAGGCAGCACAACTACATGAAAGACGGTCCTTACGTTTCATCCGAAGAGGCCGTCGCCATCTACACGACCATGGTCCACTGGCTCGAGTCAAGAAAGTTCCAGCCAATACCATTCCCCAGTGTGTCTTACAAGCATGACACAAAGATCCTCATTTTAGCGCTCGAGCGTTTACGTGAGGCATACTCCGTCAAAGGTCGTCTGAATCAGAGCCAGAGAGAGGAGCTGGCGCTCATTGAGCAAGCCTACGACTCTCCTGGTACCACGCTCGCAAGAATCAAGCGTTTCTTGCTAACCCAGCGTGCTTTCAAGGAGGTTGGTATTGATATGAACGACAACTACAGCGACATCAATCCGGTCTACGACATCGAGCCTATCGAGAAGATCACCGATGCTTATCTCGACCAATATCTCTGGTACCAGGCTGACCAGCGCCACCTGTTCCCGTCGTGGATCAAACCCTCTGATTCGGAAGTCCCTCCTTTGCTTGTATACAAGTGGGCTCAAGGTATCAACAACCTTGATAAAGTCTGGGAATACCAGGAGGGCGAATGCAATGTCATGATTGAGACCAAACTGTCGAAGGTCTACGAGAAGATTGATCTTACCCTGCTTAACCGCCTCCTTCGCCTCATCATGGACCACAACTTGGCAGACTACATCACCTCCAAGAACAACGTCCAGCTCAACTACAAGGATATGAATCATACCAATAGCTACGGCATGATTCGGGGTCTTCAATTCTCGGCTTTCGTCTTCCAGTACTACGGTCTCATGCTTGATCTGCTATTGCTCGGTCTGCAGAGGGCAAGTGAGCTTGCCGGTCCTCCTGGCGCTCCCAACGACTTCCTGCAATTCCGGGACAGGGCCACCGAGAGCAAGCATCCCATCAGGCTGTACACCCGCTACATTGACAAGATCTGGGTGTTCTTCAGGTTCGATGCTGACGAATCGCGTGACCTGATCCAGCGCTTCCTCACGGAGCAACCGGATCCCAATTTCGAGAACGTCATTGGTTACAAGAACAAGAAGTGCTGGCCCCGAGACTCTCGCATGCGTCTGATGCGTCATGATGTCAATCTCGGTCGCGCTGTGTTCTGGGACTTGAAGAACCGCCTGCCTCGTTCCGTGACGACTATCGATTGGGATGACACGTTCGCAAG
This sequence comes from Lasiodiplodia theobromae, assembly GCF_012971845.1. Lineage (NCBI taxonomy): Eukaryota > Fungi > Ascomycota > Dothideomycetes > Botryosphaeriales > Botryosphaeriaceae > Lasiodiplodia > Lasiodiplodia theobromae. Next base: position 152,676 of record NW_023336526.1, read on the forward strand.
CGTGTACAGCAGGGACAACCCTAACCTCCTTTTCTCTATGTGTGGTTTCGAGGTCCGCATCCTGCCGAAGATTCGCAACCAGAACGACGAGTTCCCTGTCAAGGATAGTGTTTGGTCACTGGTTGACAACACCACCAAGGAAAGAACAGCCCACGCGTTCTTGCAGGTGACTGAGGAGGACATTCAGAAGTTCAACAACCGCATCAGACAGATTCTGATGTCCTCTGGTTCGACCACTTTCACGAAGATCGCCAACAAGTGGAACACGGCTTTGATTGCTCTCTTCACCTACTACCGTGAAGCTGCTGCGTCGACTGTCAACTTGCTGGACACGATTGTGAAGTGCGAGACGAAGATTCAGACTCGTGTCAAGATCGGCCTTAACTCCAAGATGCCTTCGCGTTTCCCGCCGGCTGTTTTCTACACACCAAAGGAGTTGGGTGGTCTTGGTATGATCTCTGGATCGCACATTCTCATCCCCGCCAGTGACAAGCGCTGGTCCAAGCAGACGGATACTGGAGTCACCCATTACCGTGCTGGTATGTCTCACGATGAGGAGACTCTGATCCCGAACATCTTCCGTTATATCATTCCGTGGGAGGCCGAGTTCATTGATTCCCAGCGTGTGTGGACGGAGTACTCCCAGAAGCGCATGGAGGCCAACCAGCAGAACCGCCGTCTGACGCTCGAGGATCTTGAGGATAGCTGGGATCGTGGTTTGCCTCGTATCAACACTCTGTTCCAGAAGGACCGCAGCACCCTTAGCTTCGACAAGGGATTCCGCGCTCGTACCGAGTTCAAGATCTACCAGCACATGAAGAGCAACCCGTTCTGGTGGACGAGCCAGCGCCACGATGGTAAGCTGTGGAACCTCAACGCCTACCGTACCGATGTCATCCAGGCCCTTGGTGGTGTCGAAACCATCTTGGAGCACACCTTGTTCAAGGCCACTGCTTTCCCGTCCTGGGAGGGTCTCTTTTGGGAGAAGGCTAGCGGTTTCGAAGAGAGCATGAAGTTCAAGAAGCTCACCAACGCTCAACGTTCCGGTTTGAATCAAATTCCTAACCGTCGTTTCACCCTTTGGTGGTCGCCTACCATCAACCGTGCCAACGTCTATGTTGGTTTCCAGGTCCAGCTTGACTTGACGGGTATTTTCCTGCACGGCAAGATCCCGACCTTGAAGATTTCCCTCATTCAGATCTTCCGTGCCCACTTGTGGCAGAAGATTCACGAGTCTGTTGTGATGGACTTGTGTCAAGTCTTTGACCAGGAACTCGAGGCGCTTGGCATCGAAACGGTACAGAAGGAGACGATTCATCCTAGAAAGTCGTACAAGATGAACAGTTCTTGCGCCGATATCCTTCTTTTTGCCAGCCACAAGTGGAGCGTTTCACCCCCATCGCTCCTCTACGATACCAAGGACACCATGACCGCCACGACGACGAACAAGTTCTGGATCGACGTGCAGTTGCGCTACGGCGACTACGACTCGCACGACATTGAGCGCTACGTGCGTGCCAAGTACCTCGACTACACGACTGACAGCATGTCCATCTACCCGTCCGCCACCGGTCTCATGATCGGTATCGATCTGGCCTACAACCTCTACTCTGCATACGGACAGTATTTCCCTGGTCTCAAGCAGCTCGTCCAGCAGGCCATGGCGAAGATCATGAAGGCCAACCCTGCTTTATACGTTTTGCGCGAGCGTATCCGCAAGGGTCTGCAGTTGTATGCTTCTGAGAGCAACCAGGAGTTCCTCAACTCTCAGAACTACTCGGAGCTCTTCAGCAACCAAGTGCAGCTCTTCATCGATGACACCAACGTCTACCGTGTTACCATCCACAAGACGTTCGAGGGTAACTTGACAACCAAGCCAATCAACGGCGCCATCTTCATTTTCAACCCTCGCACTGGCCAGCTGTTCCTGAAGATCATTCACACAAGTGTCTGGGCTGGTCAGAAACGTCTTGGACAGCTGGCCAAGTGGAAGACGGCAGAAGAAGTGGCTGCTTTGATCCGCTCGCTTCCTGTCGAAGAGCAACCCAAGCAGCTGATCGTCACTCGCAAGGGTCTTCTCGATCCCCTCGAAGTCCATCTGCTCGACTTCCCCAACATCTCCATCCGTGCCTCGGAGCTGCAACTTCCTTTCCAGGCCGCGATGAAGGTTGAGAAGCTTGGTGACATGATTCTCAGGGCGACGGAACCGCAGATGGTGCTTTTCAACTTGTACGACGAGTGGTTGAAGACTATCTCCTCGTACACGGCTTTCTCGCGTCTGATCCTGATTCTGCGCGCCCTGCATGTCAACCAGGACAAGACCAAGCTCATCCTCCGACCCGACAAGACAGTCATTACGCAGGAGCACCACATTTGGCCCACGCTCTCTGACGAGGATTGGATCAAGGTGGAAGTGCAGCTTCGCGATCTGATCTTGAATGACTATGGCAAGAAGAACAACGTCAACACATCCAGTTTGACGAGCAGCGAAGTCCGTGATATTATCCTGGGTATGGAGATCAGTGCGCCGTCGCTTCAGCGTCAGCAAGCTGCCGAGATTGAGAAGCAGCAACAAGAGCAGCAGCAGCTTACGGCTGTCACGACCAAGACTCAGAACGTGCACGGCGAAGACATTGTTGTCACGACGACATCTCAGTACGAACAGGCTACTTTCGCCTCGAAGACCGAGTGGCGTACGCGTGCCATTGCGACCAGCAACTTGAGGACGAGGTCGAACAACATCTACATCAGCTCCGACGACATCCGGGAAGATGATCACTACACCTACATTATGCCCAAGAATATCCTCAAGCGCTTCATCACCATTGCGGATCTGCGCGTGCAGGTTGCGGGCTATCTCTACGGCACTTCTCCGCCAGACAACGATCAGGTGAAGGAGATCAAGACGATCGTGATGATCCCGCAGGTGGGCAACACGCGCGATGTGCAACTGCCGCACCAGCTGCCGCAGCATGAGTACCTCTCCAGCATGGAGCCGCTGGGAATCATCCACACGGTGTCGGGCAACGAGCTGCCGTACATGAGCCCGATGGACGTGACGCAGCACGCGCGGCTGATGAACGCGCACTCGTCGTGGGACAAGAAGACGGTCACGATGACGGTCTCGTTCACCCCCGGCTCCGTGTCGCTGGCGGCGTGGGCGCTCACGCCCAACGGGTACAAGTGGGGCGCCGAGAACAAGGACACGCAGAGCGACCAGCCGGCGGGCTTCTCGACCAGCATGGGCGAGAAGTGCCAGCTGCTGCTGTCGGACAAGATCCGGGGCTACTTCCTGGTGCCCGAGACGGGCGTGTGGAACTACAGCTTCATGGGCAGCGGCTTCGGCACCGTCGAGAAGAAGCCGTTCGACGTCAAGCTCGACACGCCCAAGGCCTTTTACGACGACATCCACCGGCCGCTGCACTTCATGAGCTTCGCGGAGCTGGAGGACATTTGGGTGGATCGGGAGAATCAGTTCGAGTAAGAGAGTATGCTTTTCCAGGGGTGGGTGGTGATGTAAGATTGGGGGGAGGGAAGAGTTTTTCGTGAGCGAGTGATGGATTTGCGGGCTGAGTTACACGCGCGTACGTGCGTCTATGGCGTTTTTTCACTTTTGGGGAATGGCTAGTTTCCGGTCGGGAGGATGGCAGTGGGTTGTTTCTCTTTCAGCCAGCATAAAATTCTCGTTTTTGGAGACGACACAGCACAAAAGGAGCTAGCCGTTTGGCTGGTGGGGTCTTGTAGCATAATGATGATAAGGAATTTGTTCCAATGTCCTTCTTCCTTGTGACCTTTGGTTATCTGCACACTTTGATTGATGGTTTAACAGTGGGATGCAGAGGATCATGGGCAGGTGATGCTGGTATTTGGAGTATAAACCCGGCACAAAATGCACGCAGAAAACAGGGGAATCCACTCGCCACGTAAGTATCGTGCTATTTGCGGTAGGTAATAGAGTTTCGGGAAACGTCCAGCAGCTCTCTTATCTATCGCTCAGCGGGTGGGTTTGAATTTTCTCTCGTGTGTTTGTATTGGCGTTATTCCGATGCAGGCTGGCGCATGACGCTCAATGCCTTCGCCCTCCGCTCCATGTAGGTGGAGTCAAGGAATGGCGAGGGCTCTTGGCGCGAGTTGAACTGCCGCACGACGGAGCCGGAATCTTGTTCTGGTGCCGATTATTTTCAAGGGAGCCCCATCACAATTTGACTTTTTTTTGTGTGTGTCTGATGTGCTGGTAGGGAACAATGGACCGACGTAGGAGTATTATTACTTACTGTTTCTCTTCTTGGTAGCAGGCTGAGGCGGTGGCGCAAGTACAAGCGTGCCGCGGGCTTCCGAGGGCTTCTCGTCGACGCTGCTGCCGAATGACGTCGCGGGCTTGGTCAAGGGGCGTTTGGGAACGAGGCGGGATGTTGGGTGGTCGGCCATGGTAGCGTTTGGATAACTATGTTAAGACGCTGGGCAGACTTCCGGATTGAGGAAATGGTGGTGGTCGCGGAGCGAGCGACGTGGGGCTGGGGGCGGATCGGCTGGATGGCGGCCGGTTGGGGTTTAGCGCAGACGAGGCAGGCTTGTGGCTTGAAACGCGACACGGCTTCTTGAGGCGGTGAAGAGTGCTCTGGAATGTGGGTACGGACGCTTCAGGGCAATGGCCCTGCCAAAGGATCTCCGTCGAGCCCTATCTCTGCGGCTCGTGCTTGGAGAAGTCGTTGCCGCGCGGTTGACGAGACACAGAATGGATGCTGAGGACCCGACATCGGCAATCCTCCTCCTTCCCCCACGCATGTCAGATTGGGCGGCAGAGGCTGATACGGCGCCAGCATTCGGAGCCGCGTGATCTCTCGTCACTTCCCGCACCCCCAGCTTTCGTAATGGTGATCTCTACTGATGTCAGCAGAGTGCTGCTGTGGGGTAGCCTCACCTGTTGCTGCTCTCTGCGCCACGGTGCGGCCCAGAACGAGCCCATGACAATGGCCAATACGCGCGTACCGCACTTGGTTGCTGCGGCGCATCTGCGGCCGCAGTCATGGGGCCCCCACCGGCGTACACGCACTGGCTTGCTCTCCATGGCCTCGCGCGTCGTTTCTCAATCGGGATAATGGAGCTTTCAGACGTTTGAACTTGTTCTCTGTCGCCCTGCGCCTGCGTATTTTGGGTTTAGCTGCGAGAATGAGGGCTTGCCAGCCTTCATTTCCTCTTTTGGGCCCTGGGTGACCATGGCGCCTTTGTTGTGCTTTGTGTTGGACCGCTATGAAGACCATTTCGTCAGGGAAAGCAGCGTTGTTGCACAATGGGGGCCAAGCAGCAGCTCACCCACCACGGCTCTTCTCTTAATCATAAGCGTAGTCGAATTGCTGCCTATGGCATCGTCGAGATGGACCACCAGCTTCGCAGCTCACGGGGCTAGCGCAGCCCTCTCGACACCAATCACTTCGAAGAATCGACGTCCAGCCGCGCTGGCACCCCTGCGGCATCAAGGCCCCGCAGAAACAGAGGCGTTCCAAGGCCAAACCCTAAGTCAGACCTACACCTTCCCAACCGGGGCATGTCTAACGCAGCCAAGAGGAAGGCAGCGCGAAATTTACATGTCCTCTGCCGGCACACTTTCCGCGGGCCGCAGCCCTCGGCACCGGGGGCTCTTTCGTTTCGAGATGGATCCCGCCGATCGGCCCTTGACCATGCTTGGTCTAGTCAGCCGTTTGCTGATCCTTGGGTTGTAGGGATGTGGCTTGTCATGTATGCATCGGTTCGCGTCGTGTAGTTCGGGACTTCTGAATAAGTGAAAGGGCTTGGGTGTGACGCACTGGTCCGGGATCGCCGATGGCTCTTGAATCAGTGTGCTCGTAGAATACAATAGCAGATGCTCGAATTCTCCCGGGCCCAGTTGTGTATCTCCTCTCTGGGCTGTCGCCGTGGGGAATCGTTCTGGCATCATCTATGCACAATTAATCAAACAGATGTGTTTCGTACAGCGACATCCCCTGTGCGTTATTATTTATTGTAGGGTTGCAATGTCGAAGGCCAATACCTCTGAGCCCAATGGTTCCCTCCACTTTTGCGGGACGTCGGAATGAACTCCTGATGTCACTACACCAGTACAATCGCCAGAGCACGTGGGACGGGTGTGAGAAGCTTAAGTGCCTGAGTGGACAGAGCGCCAGGGCAAAGTCTGATGTGGCTCAGCCAAACAAGCAAAAAAAATGCCGGGGTCTTGCTCGGACCGAAGCAGGCGTCTTTGCTTCTTTCCTAAAATGGCATTTGCTCAGTCCACCTAGGGCGGAACGACTACAATATGCCGCACCGTCCAGGGGGGGGGGCCCTTTGGCTTTACATAACCCGCGAAGGGTTGGCCAGCAGAGCACCCCAGCGGAATCTGCATTGGCCAAGGTAGTAGAATGCAGTTGCTATTTGCTCGAGACCCTAGTTGATTTTAGACTCTCAGAAAGGTGCACTCACTCCTCCCATCATCCTTTCCTCTCCTTGAACCCCAACCTCAACCTCGGCACCCCCATCGTAAAGTGATCCTTGATGCCGTCCGCCCACTGCGCCAAACTCTCCTCCTCCATCCACACGACGTCGAACCGCGCCACCGTCCGCGCGACCGCGCTGCGCAGCTCCATCATGGCCAAGCCCTTGCCGGGGCACTGGTAGGGCCCGATCAGGAAGGGCATGAAGGCCTCGCGGCGGCGCACCAGGTGCGGCTCCGTCGTCCAGCGCTCCGGGCGGAAGGCGTCCGGGTCGACGAAGTTGCGCGGGTCGCGCGCCACGGCGCACGGCGGGATCGAGACGATCGTGTCGGGCGGGATGTACGTCGTCGTTGTCGTGCCTTGGCCATCATCCCTGGGAATGTGCAGGCCGGCCGGCCCCGTGACGCGCGATGAGGCCCAGGTGACGGGCGGGTGCAGGCGCAGGCACTCGTTGATGGTGGCGTCGAGGAGCGGCAGGGCTGGACGCACGCACGTGTAGGCTCCCGTGGCAAGGGCGGGCGCGACTTCTTCGCGCAGCCGCGAGAGGTGCGCCGGGTGGGCGGCCAGATAGGCGAAGATGATGGCGAGGGCGCCCGACGCCGTGTCGCTGGGACATGTTGTTAGCTTGGTGGAAGTGTCGGACTGAAGTGCTGCTTCCTACCTTCCGGCACCGATGATAAGGCGAGACTCTGCATTGAGGAGCGTTCGGCCTGCCGCATTGTCAGGCGTGTGAGCCATGAGGTGGCCCATAATGTCCGGCTGGGGGTTCTTCATCTGATAGGACCATGCGTCAGTGGCTAAGAGCAGCTGGCTTTGTGCGAGGCGTATCACTTACCTGCCTCCGCAGCTCGACCTTTCTCGCAGACCAATCATTTAGTCTTTTCATTGGTCCTGGAATCATGGAGCAGACCTCAAGGATCTTGATCATCCAAGGCGCGTGCACGAACAGGCCAATGACGTCTAGACTGTCGTGAAGGCTCTTGAAGATTACCTCGTCCTCGACCGTAGTTTTTCCAGTCAGGTAGCCCCTTGCATCTCCAAACGCCAGTGTGCACATGATATCAAAGCTGTACCGCTGGATCATCTGGTTGAACATGACTGGCGTACCGCTTTGGCTGTGCTGCGCCAACACCAAGAGAAGCTCATCGGTAGCCGCCTCAACTCGAGGTGCAAAGTCTTCGAGCGCAGCCTACGTGATGTTGAGTAAACCGCTGCGCTTGTAATTCGGACCACTCTCACCTTGAAGCCGTTGTCCCATACGCGACGTCTCTGGCGGTGGAACTCCTTGTTCAGTGTTGTATGAACCGACTCTTCCAGTGACCCGTAGAAGGGGCCTTTGCTTGTCTTGGCTGACGGACCCAAAATTGGGATTATCGCGTTCGGATCAGTGATCGAAAGATCACGAGGGCCTAAGACTGCGTGAGCCGCTGCGCCTGTCAAGAGCTGCTGGACACATACCGATTCTGACGTAATCTCCGTACTCTGCATGGAGCTGTAGGTTGAACTTGTACCATTGGCCCTGCGTCTTTGCCGCTTGACGCATGGCCCAGAACTTAGATAACCGCGCAGCGAAAGGCCCGGGGAATCGCTTCAGAGGTTGAAATAGCGCGCGATGCACCAAGGTACTGAGACAAAGCCCAAGAAGGTAGGTAGCGATGAGAGCAAAGGAAGCAGAGTAGGACTGCAATGACTTCACGAGAACGACCGAAGAGGCCACGAATACGCCCGCTACCTGCAGCGGGTACCTGTCGAGCTCGAACCGCTTAAACCAGCGGATGTGGGTGATAATGCCATAGAGGATGGACACTGCTATCCAGGCAGCATGGCGATGAGACACGAAGATGTCCATGATGATCTCAACTCCTCGGATGTGAGGTCAATTTGACGATTGGGTTGACTGTCTGCGGGGAATATTAGGCGCCGAAATCCTTGTCGTTAATCAAGCGGCCCCCACTGCCGAGGTGTCTTGATATTGGCTAGCTCGCTAAGGAAGGAATGTGCCTTGAGGACAGTCCAAATCCATGGTAACTCTCTCGATGCGTTAAAAAAAATAAATGAAAAAAAAAGACAACGGTGGGGTTACGGAGAAAAGGTCATTCCTACGACGGCGGTAGATATTGATTACAACATCCATTATACGTTTGGCAAAAAAGGCGTCCCTCACGGCCACGTCGACCGTCTCTTCTGCGGAGGCAATGGCATCACGAAGCATGATGATGACATTTCCCATGCGTGATTTGAATGGTGTAACTTGCAGCAAACATTCCACGTAGGCTTGCAGGCGGTGAGGCAAATTGCCTGCCAGACCCTATGGAACTAAGTGCAGCGGCGGTGGAAGAATGGATGCGGCCACGATCCTTGAGGAATAGTTCGAAATAATGGTCGCGGGAGGGCAAAGGTCTTGTGTGTCTCAGTGGGACAGAAGCAGGAAATCCATTTACAGCCCCTCCGACCGACGGCGAGACCAAAAACAATAAATAGAAAAGAATCTTAGACGCGTCTAATTCTTTGAAAATATATTGAGATTCATGATAACACATAGCTTTACGCCTGATAAACACGCACGGTTAGCTAGCCACGGCCTTCATATCTGTGCAGGAAGTGTGAAAGAGTCCGAGTAGGACAAAAAAAAAAAAAGGTGGATCGACTAAGGAGTAGTTGATTTCTCTTTCCGGCTCAGCAGTAGGCGTGCTTACCATTCTTATTTTTTATTTATTCTTTTACGATATGCGGCAGAGGAGCAACACTTGAGACAGTAAGCCGAATGTGGACGGAAAGTCAAATTCCTGTGACACCATTTCGGAAATCACCTCGTGATTTTGCTTCTTGCTGCCTGTCGTGACATGCAGTTACGAACGTATCGTCAGCTGATTGTTCCATGTAAGTAGTGGGGCTGTCGAGCGATGAGATGCAAGACTTCTTTATGCCGTTTGATAGTACATGACAAAGTCGTCATATAGTACAAGCTTGGTCGAGTCTCCTGGTGCAGTCTTTGTGCAACATGGTAGCACGGGGTATAGATGCGGTAAGACGTTGGCTGTGCCATGGTCAGTGACCGATAGCTCCGCATGAGATTAGGCCAACGCTTACCAGAAACATGCGGTCGGAATTCAATATCAGTCTTCCCATAGTCCTTCCTGCTCTTGTTCGGTTGAGTGAAAATGAGCGGATCGTTTTGCCGTTCGATCTCTGGGCTTGCGGCTTTTCTTGTTTTTGCTGATCAAGGCCTGATTCGAATCCACATCTTCAAGCTCGCGGTGGATGGCCTTGACATCCCAAGTATCGGGCCATTCTCCGGTTGCCATCAAGGATTCGACAAAGGCCGGGCTGCGGTGTTTCCCCTTGGCACAAAAGCAGCCGACCAACAGGACGTCGCTCTGCTCCTCGTCGTCGTGAGTTGGTGGCTCAGTTATTTCTTCTTCTGGGTTGTTCTTTGGAGGCTGACGTCGATGGAGCTCAAACTCTGCCATAGCGGATTTGATGATGCCATGCGCGCGGTCCAACTCAGAGCAAAAGACCGAGTCCTGCAAGAGTTCTTTCTGAAGAGCGCGATGCTTGCCTGTCATGCTTTGACGTAATGCGCGGGAGGGGTTCGGGACAGAGCGAAGATCAAACTTGAGGCGTGGCTCAGGGTGTAACGGCGGGGTCCTTGAGTGCGACACCAGACAGAGGGTGTAGCGAGGCATATCGCTCTGAGGAGAGGTTTCGCGGGACATTTTGACAGAGAGAGTGTGCGGACCGAAGCTTGACGGCGAGATAGATGCGGTATGTATAGATGCAGGTGACTCACTACCGAGGCGGTGCAAGGCAGGAAGGCGCGAGACCGATTTGGGACTGCTCGCTAAGCTTTTAGACGGCCACGGCGGGGTAGAGCTTGTTTGTCAGATTGGCGGCTCAGCGATTACGGTCCCCTCTAGCGTGGATTTGTTTTTTGCTCATGCCATGGGTAGTCGAAGCTATCGTCCGGACGAGAATGTCTAATTAAAAATTCTACATACCGGTCCGGCCGATAGCTTCAGCTACCTACATATGCTCTTTTTTCTAAGGAAGAGCTGGGGCATAGTTACGGCTGCAGCACCCCTCTGTAGATTTATCGTCGGATTGCATCTTCATCCCTGCTGACTGATGGGCTGTCGTCGCTGAGTCGCGCGAGCTAGAGGGCCGAGATGGGGCTGCAACGACGTCATAGCAGACAACAGGCTGCGCAACACCAAAGCTATAAGCTCGGCGCAGGCCGACGAATTGCTCGCGAAAGCTTTCTTTCTGATGCCGCATCCACGCGTCTCAGCCCAAGCGCCCTTTGTTGCACCTCTCGCTCGCCTGAAGCTTATCGGACCCAAGGTCCCCCCCGCCATCGTCCGAGCTCCCCGCTCTTTCCACTCCACCTCAATCATGGCGTCCAAGCAAGACACGAAACACCCCAAGTTCGGCGGCCTTCCGTTGTCGACGTCCGGACCTCTCGACTGCGCCCTCACTGCAAGTTGCCGCAATCCATCTTCGCCCACGCTGCCTGCTGACCCGCCAGGGCTCCGCACTGCTCAACACGCCGTATCTGAACAAGGGCACCGCCTTCACTAAGCGAGAGCGCGATGAATTCAAGCTCCATGGCCTCCTGCCACAGAACATCCAGACTCTTGAAGACCAGGTCAAACGCGCCTATGAACAGTACAGCAGCCGCCCCAACCCCTTGGCCAAAAACACCTTCATGACGAGCATGAAGGAGCAGAACGAGGTGCTTTACTACCGCGTACGCCCCCGACTTCGCCCCCCGCTCTCTCCTCCCCATGCTCATCCACCAACTCGCAGCTCATTCACGACCACTTGAAAGAGATGTTCAGCGTCATCTACACCCCCACCGAAGGCGAAGCAATTGCAAACTACTCACGCCTCTTCCGCCGCCCGGAAGGCTGTTTTCTCAACATCGACGACGCCGACAGGATTCCTGACGACTTGGATCAGTTCGGCCCCTCGGACGAGATAGACCTCATCGTCGTCAGCGACGGCGAACAAGTACCTTCCTTCACGTGACCCATGAGCTGAGCCTTGATCTGACCGAAACTAGATTCTGGGAATCGGTGACCAAGGCGTGGGCGGAATCCTGATCTCTGTCGCAAAGCTGGTCATCTACACGCTGTGTGCCGGTATTCACCCTGCCCGCGTTCTGCCCGTAGTCCTGGACTGCGGAACCGACGTGAGCCTCGCTGATACCTGCCCTCCATCCGCTGTCGCTGACACTGTGCCCAGAATGAGGAATTGCTCAACGACGACCTCTACCTTGGTCTCCGAAAGCCAAGAACACGTGGGCAGAGGTATGATGCTTTCGTCGACAAGTTCATCACCTCGGCCAGGAAGAGGTACCCTAAAGCTTACATCCACTTTGTAAGTCTCTCTGCAGTACGGCCTTGCTGCAATTCCTAATTGGCCCGCTGCAGGAGGACTTCGGACTCCCCAACGCCAGACGTATCCTTGATAAATACACACCAAAGATCCCTTGCTTCAATGACGATGTTCAAGGCACTGGCTGCGTAACTCTCGCTGCTATCATGTCCGCCATGCACATTGCCAATATCGACTACAAGGATTTGAGAGTCGTCATGTTTGGCAGCGGCACGGCTGGCACAGGGATAGCAGACCAGATCAAAGATGCCATCGCCGAATCCTCCGAGAAATCCGTCGAGGAGGCGGCAACACAGATCTGGTAAGCAGTCCGCGCATCGGCGGCCTTCAAATCTGTCTGACATTGCTTAGGTGCGTTGACAAGTCAGGACTCCTCCTGAAATCCAACAAGGACGACCTTACTCCTGCCCAAGTCGGTTACGCTCGCGACGATTCCGAATGGGAGGGCAAGGACCACAGCAACCTTCAGAGCCTGATCAAAGAGGTCAAGCCCCACGTCTTGATCGGCACGTCCACTAAGCCGGGCGCCTTCACCAAGGAAGTCGTCGAGGAGATGGCGAAGCACGTCGAGAGGCCCATCATCTTTCCTCTCAGCAACCCCACCAAGCTGCACGAAGCTAAGCCTGCCGACTTGTTCGAGTGGACCAAGGGCAAATGCCTCGTTGCAACAGGAAGCCCTTTCGATCCTGTGGAATACGGCGGTAAGGAATACGAGATAGGTAAGTCGTGCAACCCTTCGTATTTTTTTTCGGCCCGTCAGAATTCGTTGTCACCTACCTTGCTGGCACTATTAACGCCACCCGCCAGCCGAATGCAACAACTCCACCACCTTCCCTGGCATCGGCCTCGGCGCCGTCCTCAGCCGCACCCGGTTGATGACGCCCTCACTCCTCGTTGCCGCCGTTGGCGCCCTCGCCCAGCAGGCACCCGCCTTGAAGCACGAAAATAAGGGCACCCCGCGCGAACTCGCCCTGCTGCCCGACGTCACCGACGTGCGCGAGATCAGCGTGCACATCGCAAAGGCCGTCATCAAGAAGGCTGTCGAGGAAGGCCTGAACGAGGAGAAGAAGATCCCCGGCGACGATGCCGACCTGGAGGAGTGGATCAGGGAGCAGATGTGGGATCCCGTCTACCGACCGCTGCGCAAGGTCGATCCCGAAGGCGCGAGCAGGCTTGCCAAAGGGGAGGCCGGCGCGTCTAGCGTGCGCAGACCGGGCAGCTTCAGTTATCATTAGATTCAGAGATAGAAAGAGAAGGAGCTTCGCGGTTTTTCGGGTCTTGTGTGATGCTAAGCTGTGAGTGGTAGTGTACGTACGTGGTGTATGAATGCGCATGACCAGTTTCCCAGTGACTCAGCCCATGCCTGTCACACATGGTTATTTCAACATGGCACTGACACAACAGGCGCTGGCCATAATCGAGAATCATGATGGTTTTAAGATCGCAATCTCCCTAAACGTCTAATGCCCGAAAGCTACTCAGTAAGCCGATGAGCTCAGAGCCCACCCGATTCCATACGCTCTTGACCTTGAAAAGGAGAAGATGGGGATATCAAGTATTCCAAGTCGAAGGTTCGGGATACATTGGCGCTGCAGCCCCTTGATGCGGTCCATACTGCGTTGGCGTCGACTGCGGCTCGTATCCCCCCATGTCGCCGCCGAAAAGGCTGGCCAGATCCACGCCCATACCCATGCTGGAGAAATCGAAATCGCCAAAGGCAGCCATGTCCCAGTTGTAGTGGTTTAATGCTTGACCACCCATGCCGTTATCGTAGTAGCCCTGTTGAAGAGGCGGCGCTTGGGCCTGCTGGGCAACTTCTGAGAGGAGATGCAGCGGAGTTTGTGTTGTGGCAACGTTATTCCCGTTAGCTGGAAATGTGTGCCGCGTCTGTTCATGTGCGCCGTTTGCCGTCGAGGTTGTCGCAGCCGGTGCTGAAGGGCCACTGGCGGAAGCTGGAGGCTGTCCAGAGAAGACATCCGCACATGTCTCACCGTTCTTCATCCGGTTGAACTTCTCCCGAAGACGCAGAAGAATACGCGGGAATTTGGTGTGTGGCGATTGCGGATCACGCTCTTCGGTGGTTTGGAAGCGCTGGATAAGGTTGTCGAAGTAGTGCTCCAGACGAAGCGAGTCAGGTGTGATCACGCTACCCAGATCGCCTGGAAATGTTGCGTCTGCCCAAAGTTTCGTAAGGCAGACAGTGGAATACACGCACCGCACGGCTTGATTTCTTAGTCAGTTGAGAAACTGCATGGATCCGGACATGGACTTACAGAACATAAGCGGCAACGCATAAAATGCGTCAAAATCAAGCGAGAGGAAGCTATCGAGGATTCCATGGCAGGACTTCACGCATTCTTTGAGTGAGCTCGTCTGGACCGCACCCAAAGCCTTTTGACGTCCCTCTTCCAAGGCATCGTCCATGTTCTGATTATGATGCATGGCAACTTCATGGGTATAGAGACCGACAACACTTTCTGAGAACTTCAGAACAGCTGTTAAATTGCACGTCAGTAACCATTGCTAAGGCAGCACAACTACTAAAACATACTCTGATTAGCGTTAGATGGTCTTTGAGGCCGAAGCAACTCAAGCTTCGTGTCGTAGTTCCTCAGAGCGATTTCGTTGTATTTCTCGGAGAAATTGGCGCTGGTAGCGGGATCATCCATAGAAAATTGCGAGGCAACGTCTTCCGCGATGGCTGCCAATTTGATATGGTAGCAAAGCACCTTGTCTGATGGGAGTGCGTCGGGTGATGACTCGAGTTCAGAGATGCACTCATCCATGTATTGGTTCCAACGAAGGAGCATGGGTCTGCGAAGTACCATGGCAATGCTGTGATAAATCGTTAGTACGCAGTGTGTGTGCTTCCCGATAAATTTACGACTCACTTGGTTCCTAAGTAGTAGCAGACCTTAGAGGGAAAAAAACGTCAGCAAGCCTTGAAGAACATGTCAACGGCAGGCAACTTACCATGAATGATCTTCTGGCATCTATCCCTCCTGCATTCGGGAGACATCTGCGGAAAGGGCCAAGACCCAGTTTTGCTTTGGCCTTGCCAGCTCTCTTCCCAAGGCCCAGCTCCAGAACCATGGTTATGGCAGCGTTGGTCATCATGTAGAACGCATGGCGCTCGTATACCACGGGGGGACGATACCAGAGCACGCATACAAGCAGGGACTGGACGATTTCGAGTGACTTTTCTTGCCGACGCCAGATAAGCTCCGCAAACCAGCTTTGCAGAAGGTCTGCGAGATATCGCTGAGTCTCTGCTGGAACGAGCGGGTCGCAGCCAAAAGAGGCAGCGCTCAACACTGACAAAAACAACAGCGGCTTTTCTTCCCGGAGATGCTGAGCCGTTGTTTCCTGCGGCAGCGGTACGGCTGGAAAGGCTGGCATTAAAGCATTGGTGTAGCGGCTCACAATACGCTCGGCGACATCTGGACTGATGCACCTGTCGACCTCGTAAGATATGTACGAGTAGTCCGACTGCGGCAGGCGATTTTCAACCCTTTGATGGGCGGCAGCTGCGATTTCAGCGTGTTCGTCGTACATGATTTCTCGCCGTGCTTCATTGGACATCTGTACCGCCATGAATCAAACGGCTCCTCTCTCTCAGATGTAGCGGAACTTACCAGGGCGTCATGCTGGTCGTTAGTCCGGCGGCGCTTCTCGGGCCGAGTCGAGTCCGCAAAATCGACACCGTGAGCACCATCAGGGAGCGGTGGGTGGCTCGCATACGCATAGGATGCGACAGCATCGTCGCCCAAACGAGCGGTCAGTTCGTTCACCTTTTTTTCGAGCTCGGCAACGCGAGTGTCGGCCTTTTTGGTGCGCTTTTTCGTAGGCGCGGTCGTCACGCAAACCTTTTTCGACTTGAGACAACGTTTGCACGGACTTGCCTCTGAAATGAGGCCATTCTCCTCTTGCGGATCGCAGCGCACCTAGCGGTGTTAGTCTGTGCAGGAGAGCGTGAAGCCAGCCTTATACCTTCAAGGCGCGGCAGTGGTCGCACGCGCGCAGGCGCTTGCCATCTGGACCGAGCTTTGTCTGGGCACTGCAGGTTTGTTAGAGCGCTCAACGTTGTCTTGGGTACAAGGTAAGATGCGGAAGCACGACGCGCATGCGCCAGTTGCACAAGGCGTCGGTGGTGGATTGGCGAGCGACGGGGAAATTTTGGCAAAATAGAAGGAGTTGGGCGCACCTCTGAGCATTGGGATCAGCAGCGCCGACTGATGCAGAGCTTGGAGTTGAGGGACGGCGATCCTGAGCAGCGGTCGCGATGGCTTGGAGAGCAGCATCGGCGGAGTCGGCGGGCGTCTGCGACGCAGTCTGTGCCGGCGGCGGGTAGGGCCCGTAGAAGGCGTTGTGGGCGTAAAAAGAGTCCTGCAGACCCTGAAACCGCTGCTTGAAGTCCTGGTCGGAGCGCTCAGGCTGCTGGCCGCCAAACTCGAGGGCGGGATCTATGCGCGGCGGCTCTGACATGTTTGCCTGTAGACTGGTGACGGTCCGTCGGCGAGCGACGTTGTCGGCGTTTTCACTCCCCGACTGCCGCGCCAAGCCCAGCCCTCTTTGGGCCAAGCTCGCCGTCCTGAGTAAGCGCCACTCACGTGCTTTCCTTCCTCCAGCGCGTCACCTCTGCGTAGGTCATCCTCGTGCCGGACGTTGCACGTCGCGTGCACCCATTGGTGCCGCTTTCCCGGTGCGCTATCTTGGCGCAGAATGCATCCCTCCTGTCTGCAAACGGTTACGCCCGCCTGTTCTTGCCTCTCGTACACGACAACATCATCGGGATTCGGAGGCTTCAGGGGACTCTATTTTTGCTCCTATTGTACTCGGAAACGGTCGGCCCGTGATCAGCCAGAAGATTCCAACACTGGTGATCACCAAGTGGTGGATGCGTTCTGCGCACTGCACGGTGAATGATCAGCCCGACGGATGTCCTGCTCCTGTCATTATTAACACCTATGCATTTGGCCAGTCCGCCGGGGAGTCTACCTTTGCTACTATCTGGATCCCGGGGCACAAGCCGTGGTCAGATACGATCTGTGGAAAGTTGACTCGGTCGAAGGACCGTGCGGATCCTATACAGACAGTCTGCGACAAGCGAAGACGGATGCAATGATTGCAGCTCCACCGCGGGCTCGCCGCAGGGTGAGCTTCGACCGCGTTTACGCAATGCGGCTAGCCTCGCCAGCGGAGATCTGCGTGTATCTGAATCGTGTGGAGAAGGGCGCTGGCAGAAGATGGGAACAGAGGGAGCAATGGCTTCAACGGTTCAGGGTCGGCGGGAGCGTGGGGAGCCAAGCACACAGCGGTCACGGTTTTTCAGCCACAGAGCCGGCGGTACGAGGCGCGCCAGCGGCCGTATCGCTTCGTAACTGCGGTTCGGTTCTCGGTAGCACACGTCAGGCTGTCCATAATTTCTGGCATTGACGGGCGGAGGGCAGGGACGTCGCGCTGGTGGGCAAATGGGTCACCGACAAGTGGTCGCATTGTTGACGACGGTGGAGTCGGATCAGCGGCGCAAGGAATATAGAGAAGCGTGCTATCGAGCCGGGCCGGCAGGGTCGTAAGCTCCCGAGGGCCATCAGCAGCGGGAGAACGTGCCAATCAGCGGGCGGGCGGACTCGTCCTGGAGCGGGAAGGCTGCAGAATGTTGTGGTGCGGAGCGTCTCAAGTGTGCATCAATCAGGGCAGAGACACCAAAATAGCAGCGGGTGCACTGCCACTGCACGACGCGCTAGCACGAGATCAGCGTGGGCGAATGGCGCTGCCCTGCCGACACGGAGCAACAGTCCGTTATTACTGCTGCCACCCCTCGTCCCCCGGGATCGCGACTTATGACGCTGCCTGCCCGCCCGCCCGCCTGGCCTAGCTTCTCCTCACGCTCGCTGAGCCGCCGCCTCGCCCTCCGCTCGCTCGCTCGCCCGCCCGACGCGCCCTCGACCACGCCCACGCCCACGACCGCGCCCCTCGGCCAGTAGCACCACCTCGCCACCGCTCGCTGTGGCATGCTCACTTCGCCCGCCGCGTCGCTAAGTCTTGACCAGGCCCTTGGCCGCGGCTCCTCCGCCCGACGCCGCCCCTGCTCCTCTCGGTGTTTCGTCTTGACAAGCATCTTTGCTGCCTCCGCCAAATCGCCGGCCGTCTGATCTGCGCAGCCACTACGGCTGACGTCGACGTCCGCCAGCTGCGCTGCACTTGGATGGAAGCTCCCCTCGCTTCACCGTCGCAAACACACCATGAGGTCGCCCGACTCCGCGTAGGCTCGACCTCCGCTGCCATGGAGCTTCCCCGGCCACGCGGCCCTGCGCCATGGACCACATGCCACCGCCCGCGACGGAAGATGCTGCTATCGAGACCCCCGGCCGCCGTGTCCCTCATGCTGGTGCTTGTCGTGTTCCTGTCGACTGCCAGCGCCGCCTTTATCCGCTTCGAGAACTGCCTCGACCCTGGCATCATACACAACACTCCGAAACAACTCCAATTCACGCCCTACTTCTTCAGCGCCCGCTTCAACACCTCGAGCGACACCCACAACCTCAACATCACAATCTACGGAAATGTTTCGGGTCAGGCGACACAAGGCACCCTCCCAGCTTGGAACAACGAGACATACTGGAACAACCCCAACGAAACCTTTGGCAAAATTGTCGATCTCAGCACTTCCAACAATAAATATTCGACCCTTTTCGCCAAGTCTCAGGTCGTGACGTATACCCCTTGGCAGGCCCAGCCTGCTCGCTTTTGTGACGCCGTGGTCAACGCTTCCTGTCCCATTGGCCCCTCCTTCGACGCGGACCGGTCGGATCCATATGACCTACCCGCTTTTACTGTGGCTCACGACTTCTTCAGCACATATGCCTTCACTACTTTAGCCACGACTGTACGCGTGCAGTCTGGAGACAAGGATGCACCAGATCTAGCTTGTGTTTCGGCCAATATCACTCCAGACCTTGGCAGCACCATTTCCAACGCACTTCGCTACTTGCCGGCTGCCATCCTGATTATGGTTGGGGCTGCCACGGTTTTTGCCGCCATATTCAGCCCCTGGGGCTCGTCTGATCCATTCAGATGGACGAGTAACTACGGCCGCGATGAGGACCTGCTGCGTCTAGTGACCCCTGGATTCGGAGACTGCTTAGCGTACATTCAATTCATCGTCCTCGCTGGAAGCCTCAATTTAAACTATCCGGGATACTACCAGCCGGTTGTCAGCAAGGCCAGCTGGTCGACGCTTCTCTTCAACGCGAGTCTGGTAACACCAGGAGACCTCAGCTACAACAGCCTCGTAGATGGGATGTATGTGGTTAATGGGACTTACGGCCTGTCCAGACTAGCGGAATTGATCGGTATCGCGAAGGACCAGGACATTTGGGCCAACATGGCCATCTGGTACGTAGGGATCACAGTCGGAGCAGTGCTGGCGTGTCAACTATGTTTTATGCTCCGCTGGGCCTATCGCTTCTTGTCGAATATTCAAGAAGAGGATTTGCGCAGCAAAAATCTCCCCTTCTCCACAGGTGTGGTGGTGCGCATGACCTTCAACTTCTTCCTCTTACCGATCATTGCCATCTCGTTTTTCCAGTTGGTTGTTGCGGATGAATCGCCTGCGTCTGTTGTTGCGATGGCTGTCATTCTCTTGGCCGCGGTGATGGGACTTGCAGCGTGGATTTTTCGACTAATCTTCACGACCAAACCACGTGCACATCTTTTCGACGACCTCCCGACTGTTTTAACGTACGGCCCTCTCTACAACACATATTCCGATGATGCGGCGCCCTTCGCTTTTATACCGGTCTTGCTGGCTTTCATCCGCGGTGTAGCGATCGGTGCTATCCAACCTTCCGGGATTGCTCAGATCATTATTCTGGCCATCTGCGAAGTCATCTACATCCTGACGCTCCATGCATTCCGTCCGTTCCAGGCCCCGACATCTATGAACGCATATCACACGTTCTTCTCGGTAGTCAGGCTCATCACGACACTCTTAAGCGTGGCTTTCGTGCCGAATCTTGGTGTGTCGGAAGATTCAAAGGGATGGATAGGATACATTAACCTTTTTCTACATGCCATTGTTCTGGTATTTGGGTTCTTCTTGAACTCGATCCAGACAATCATCGAAGTCACAGCTAGATTGGCCGGAGCCGGCGATGCCAGAGGAGGACTCACCAAGGTCTTTGGCAAGAGGCAACTGTCACGTCGCTCTCACCGTCGTCAACAGGGAAGCAGTATCAATTCCAACGCAGCTATGCTCGCAGCAGACAGAGAGTCCAAGCTAGGAAGTCGTTCACGCAGTTTGTCCGCTAGCTCTGCCGTGCTTCTCAGCCGCCACCCTGGAATGGACAGCCGGATGAGTGGCGGTTTTGATCACTTCAGCTCTGGTGGAGAGATGAGCAATTACGGCGGCACAAGTCCGGAACCAGGCACGCCCGGCGGTTCTGCAACTCCATACACATTCCTGCCAAGCGGGAGCGCATCAGCAGGCTCGCGTAGACCGACCTTGGGCTCGCGCGGATTGGACGCCCAGGATCCGTATTACCGGCCGCCAAGGACGAAGAGGGCAACGCCCGAGGCATACGTTCCGGGCGCGCGCAGCCGGCAGTCAGGGAGCAGCGCTGACTGGGCTAACAAACCTTACGACGATCCCGCGGACCATGCAGAGGCAGGCGATTTGACATCTTTCTCTCCGAACCGAGGAAGCCTCACCCCCGCCTACTTGCGAACTCATAGGGATGATTCAGACCCTGACATTCTGGGACCACGGAGACCTCGGACAGACTACGCCGTAAGGGAATCCGACTTTTATTACGGTGTGACTCGGGGGCCACCTTTGGCTGAAGGCGTACCTACCCGAAAGCTCAAGACGGGCCCTGCGGATCCTATGGGACCAGTATCGTCAGCGGGCGGATGGTTGAAGGGTCTGTTCGGTGGCAAGCGCAAAGAGAAGGGCAAGGGGTTCGAAGTTGTTCGGAGCACAAGAGCACCGCAATTGTTAGCACTCGAAGAGGACGACGAACACTCGCCTGAAGCTCATCACGAACCGTATCGCGACAATCCCGATACGCAAGCCGGGGCGCGACGGGGGTCAGCCACAACGGATAGTTCAGGAGAGGATGGGATAGAGATGGCCCGACGCGACTCGAGAGATTCGCGTGATTCGGACGATAGCAGTGAGGACGACCAGCTCATTGACGACGGAGATTCACTTGACTCAGGAAGGCAAAGAGTGTCGGAAGTGCCTCCCTCGCTAGGGCCCATCGAGACGGGAGGGGGGATCGAGCTGCCGAGCCGGGTTGGATCCAAGGCCAGCTCAAAGGTCTCAAAGGTGGGATCGCTAGGAAGGGCACCGAGCATCCCGCGGAAGAGCTCCAAGCGCAACTCGGGCCATGAAGGCACGTTTCTCAAAGAAGGGTCGCGGCTATCAACAATCGAGCAAGGGCAGGCGGCAGGTGATTACCTACGACCGACGACGAACGAATCAGTACCGCGCCTTCCTTTCGGATCGTCAGAGCCGTCTCCTTCGCCAGAGCGGTCAGCGGCGTCAAGCATCCGTGGCGACGGCTCTCAAGGCGCAGCAGCTGGAGGGGTAATGGCAAGAAGCGCGTCAGATGCGGAACGGCCACTGAGCACTGGATACGTGCATCAGCACAAGACATCGGAACACATCCAGCCAGGGCTCAATGACTCGACACACTTGGGGAGTGCAGCTGAATTTGTGCACACGCCGCTGGGCAGCCGGAGCAGCAGGCGCAGTGAAGAGTAGTTCCCATTCTCTGTGTATTTTTCTGAGAATCACCTTTTATTTTGCAGCAAGCGGAGCGAGATGTAAAAAATTTGGGCGGCGGGACAGGACATAGCGACAGGAGTTGCGGAGGGTACAACTGCATACGGGATGTAATCATTACTAGTAGCGACAAGAAACAAACACACGTAATTCATGCAGTACTGTGTAGTAGAGGCCGATGCTGCAGGGGTGCCGTCGATTGCAAGGCGGGGAGCGGCCACGACTTGCTCCTGGGCGATAAGAGCTGCCTTATCGGCTCGCATGACTACGCTGGTCCACCACCCGCTGCTCCGCCGCCAGCCCTTACCGCAGCTGTACCTTGCAACTGCCCACGCGAGTTGCTAGCTCCGACCCCGCGCTGTTTCTCCGCCGTGCGCCCCTTGCTCTTGTCCCGGCACGCCGCGCCTCCGCACCTCTGCCCGCCCGACCAACGCCAGCGGAGCTCTGGGATGGAACTCTCGTGGCAACACCCATAATCGCCGCACTCAGCCTGTTCCCTGCTCGTCGACGAGCAAGCCTGCGTTCATGGACAGCCCCGTTCCGCCGCCGCCGTCACACTCCACTAGCACATCCGCCATCCCCAACGCCTCGCTCTCCTCCGCCGACGATTCCGCAGCTCCCCCGGCGAACCCCTCTTCTCTGCATCGTGGCTACAGCGACAGCGCCACCCCATCAACCGCTGCGCTTCCGGATACAAACGTATTTCTGCAGGAATATGGCTCCGAGGGCAATGCTGGGCCCCAGGCTGAGAGCAACGATGCCTCGGTCAACGTGAGCCAGTATAGCGATTCTTCCACGACTGATAGGAAGAGGCGTCTCACGGCACCTGAGAGCCCTGAGAGGCGGGGCGGCTATCGATCTGCGTCTGGAGAAGGCTCTTCTCAGGCCACTGCTATCGATCTTACCCTCAGCCCTAATGGGAGCTCTGGCAGTATTGAGAGACGCGACAGCGATATCATGATTCCGCCATGGCAACCTGATTCTGACGTCTCGCATTGTCCTGTTTGTGGCACACAGTTCAGTTTCTGGTACAGGAAACACCATTGCCGGTATGTAATTGTCCACACACGCATTGTTACGTCCGTTTTCCTCAACTAATGTCCCACAGAAAGTGTGGCCGTGTAGTCTGCGCCAATTGTTCCCCCCATCGCATCACCATCCCACGCCAGTACATCGTGCGCGCCCCGGATGAGCTAAGGCTTTCCAGAGCTGGCCTCAGTGATTTGAACGGTGACGATGACGGCTCAGGCTCACGGTTCGATCTTTACTTCAATCCAGCTTTAGGAGGCGGAGAAGAAGTTCGCGTTTGCAACCCCGTGCGCAGCCCAACTCTTTGCAACAAAGCTATATTAGTGCTAACATGTACTTCAGTGTGTCCCCGACCCAAATCTGAGCCCTCCTCCGCGACATGCCTCATCGCAGTTCCCTAGCTTTGATCCGAGCGGCTTCCAGGATCATTTTACCCAGCAACGATTCTCACCACTCCAGCATTCCGGCAGAGCGAGGAACATGACTTACGATAGTTCCCAAGCATACGGACAACGGCAATACTCACACCACCGACCAACTCTCAGTGATGTCAGCCAGCGTTCTACTGACCCATTCCGAAACTCCCGAGTGAGCTTTCAGAATCGCACGTCCATCTCGGATCTCTTTCCTCCACCGCCACCGCCCAATAACTCGAGCGGAGAGATTCCATTTCCTCCATATCAATCGAACCCATCTTCGGCAATTTCGCATTTCGCGCACCACATGCGTCCAAGCCGATCTCCAAGTGCATCTTCCAACTCGCCCCAACCTTCGCGTTACAGGGTAGTTGATACAACCACTCCACCCTATCCCCCTTCAATGCGGCATCCAGGCCCTCCTCCGCGCCGGCAGATTCCCGAAGAAGACGAGTGTCCTGTTTGTCACGAGGAACTGCCGCCAAAAGGCCCAGACGGTAGCACTATTGCCAGAGAACAGCACGTCGAAGAATGCATTTCCGCCAACTTTGCCGGCCCATCCAGCCAGTCACGCACCTCCACACCCTCTGCTGCTATAGATGCTGCAATATCAGCAAATGCCGCACATGCAAGCGATTCACGTGGCACCCCTACTCCTCCCGTGGCCGAGGGCTCACGAAGGCGGAGACACACGCAAGGAATGTTGCGATACAGAGCTACGGAGAAAGACTGTATCGACGATGATGGCAGTCCGCAGGAGTGCATTATATGCTTTGAGGACTTCAAAGAAGGCGACGAGATGGGGCGGCTGGAATGCTTTTGCAAATTCCATAGGGTGAGATATTTCCACTATCTTTCTAATTTTTGAATACTCTCATAGAAAAGTACTGACATATCGGGGCAAACAGGCGTGCATCCGGCAGTGGTGGGACACGAAAGGAGACGGTTCTTGTCCTACTCACCAGGGCGGTTTCGTGCTTGGCGGCTCTTAACGTTTTTTTTTCCCCTCAAGAATTACCTCATACCCAAGATTTCCCTTCCTCGTCAACTACTACCCCTATCTTATCAGATCCATGACCGTTCACTCCATGGCGTTTTGTGCATTATCAAGCGTGGCGTTTGGAACATAGATGTGGAACTTCTTCAAATCATTGATATATATTGAAGACAGAATTGCAGTATTGGCCTGTAGCTTTTTGGCTTCATTTCTGCCAAGCTATAGGGTTTCGCTAGGGGCAGAATATACACTCGATCTGGGCATCATTTCATAAGTACATCATCTTTCCACAATATGCTTGTTTTTCCCCCTTGCTCATCAGAGTTTGGTAGAGACAGATTAGAGAGGAGAATTTTTTTTTTGTTGGGCTAGTCATTCACGACCTAGCGCTATCAGATCATGAGACATCGGTTTATCTTTTTCGTTTTTTTTTTCTTTCCGTGGCCTCAACGTTTTGACTGATTTGGCTTAACAACGATCTACAAATAGTATATACCCTTTAGACATGATCCTACAGTTAACTTCTTTACATCTCCGTACTCCAACATGTGCTTCGTCGCCGCCTCGATCAGAAGTCGATCCAGTCCGGCAGGACCTCCCTGCTGATCAAGCGCAGCGGCTCCGCCCTGACACGACGGTTGTACGTGTCGATCGCGACGATGCGGACCTCCCAGCGGTCGCCGACCTGCGCCTGCTCGACCTTTGGGTAGTCCATGTCGAGATCGAAGCTCATGTCCTGCCAGAGGACGGCGACGCGTTCGTACGAGTCGGCGCCAATGGAGTAGACGATGACCTCGAACGTGTCGGGCAGCTTGGCCTCGCCGTAGTAGAAGGCGCGGAAGAAGAGCTGCGAGAGCCAGAAGGACTGCGACGCGCGCTTCGTCTTGGAGATGAGGCGCTCGCGCGGCGCCAGCCGGTTCATGATGGCTTTGACGTCACTGCGCTTGAAGGCCAGGAAGCTGGCGTCGTAGTCGGCGCGCGGGCTGTCGGCCAAGCTGCCCCCTATCTTGGCCTCGCGCCGCAGCGCCGACTCAATCTGCCAGTGCATGAGCATGTCGCCGTAGCGGCGCAGCGGCGACGTCAGTTTTGTGTACTGCTTGACACCGAGCACCTGGTGCGGCAGCCGCCGCATCGAGGTGACGGACGAGCCGGCATGCGGGAGGTAGTTGAAGGCAATCTTGGCAGGCGGGTTGCCGCTCTCGTCGAGCGTGGGAAGAATGTACTTTTCTCGGTACTCGTGGATCGATATCATGTCTGGGCGCGCCATAGTGCCGCGGTAGATGGTTGGGATTTTGCGTTTATGGCACCACAGCGCACCAACCTCGCCCGCAAGAAGCATCATTTCGCGCACCATCAGATCCGAGCCTGTTCCTCCTGGCTGGAACCAAGACTCTGTCGGCGTCGCCACCATCTGGATGACGGGGTCTCCTTCGGTAAAGCGAGCCACACGGCGAGAAGGATGAGACCATGGAAGGCCCGCGTTGCTGTGGTCGTGGTAGACACTCATATCAGGATAATTCTGGTTCCAAAAGATACCGCCGGCTTCGGTTCTGCGTGCCTGGCGGGCCAGGGCCAGTTTGTGGAGCTTGCGGAGATCCTCCTTTTCAGAATCAGACAATTCATGGGCCTCCGTCATCTTCCTCTGCGGCAGCGACGGAACGGTTCCTCCGACGACAAGGATCTTGTCTGGGTTTGCCTCGGCAGCTTTTGCGCCACTTTCGTCTACGACGCGATGCAGTGTTTGGGGAGTGATAGGGACAAAATTGCGGATGAATCCCGATTGGATCTTGTCGTCCACAACTTCGCCTTTCGCGTTGAGCCTTGTGCTGATTGTCAGACAAGGGCGGTCTTTGCCCAAGCTTAGACGCTCGTCAGACACCCATTTCGGCAACATCGAGTAGGTTCGTTCGGGCATGTAGATGCTCTCGGTCAAGTGCGCGGCCATCTTTGCTATCAAGTGTTCCTTGGGAAGGAAAGCCGTCGGATTGGCAATGTGGACGTGGACCCAGCAATCCTCGGAATCGGCGATGTTCTCTATAGAGACGCCGTCATCGATCTCCTCGGCGGTGGCCGAATCGATGCAGAACACGGGCAAGGCACCCCAGTCCACTCGATAATCTTCCATCCAATCTCGAAGTTTTACGCTCCTGCGGCCCTCGCCCATCTTGACCAGAGCGGTATACATCTCCTCTAGCTGCCTTGAGTGCGAAGCTGTGGGTAGCAGGAGGTGAGGGTCGAATTTGGTCCTGTTCTCATGAGGGGGGATCACGCCTATTTCTTGAAGAAACGTGAATCCGGCCCGAGGGTCCAACTCTTCGTCCTTGTATCTATCCAGAGCACGCAGAACCACTGGTGGAAGGGCGCCTACGCGCGTGCTGGCATGGGTTATGTTCGAGATGCACCATGATTCGATGAATCGAATAAGGACAGCGTCAGCCTCAGTAAATTCAAGAGAGTGGAAGTCCTGCATGGCGTTTGTGGATGTGGTAATCTCGTTGCGAACTTTGCTGATGCCGACGCGACCATGTGGAGTGAAGTCACGCATGCTGCGGCTCTGGTCTATGAGCTTCCTACATTTTTGTACGAACCTTCGGACATTCGCGGCTCCTTCAGTCTCCTTTTTCTTCTCGTCGGTCCTGTTCAGGAACTGTGGGGCGTGCCCAGGTTCTGCCTTTTGAGTCGCACGGCGAGCGAACTCATCCTGGAACTGCCGGATCCATTCCACTGCCAACTCAGTTCGTGTTTTGAGCTCGACTGGCATGATCTGAAAAACCCCGGTCTGTCTGTGGCTGCGCCTATCGAGCTGGAACGCAAGGTTTTGTCGGAGTAGAGCTTTCCGAACGGCGTACTTTATCGTAATTGGGGGGTTCTTGATTTTGAGTAAGTTCTCGGTAATCTTTTGCAGAGTACCGAATCGAAGGTCCGTCGGATGAGCTAGAATCTCGTGAGCACGATCCAAGATTGAAGCGTTCCGACGGTAGGCAGCGTCTGCTTCGTCGGTAAAGTCTTTGAGGCGCTTCAATACAGGGGCAGCTATTTCACGAGGAGCGTTGACGTCCAATGTCTGCATAGTGTCCAGGAGTTCCTCTGAAACCTCGCCTTTCGGTAGGAAGCGAATGATGGGCTCGAGCTCCTTGGGGTCGATGAAACTGGACACAGAGAACAGGATCTGCTTGGCAGTGCGGTGGAACCATTTCCCCTGCATGCTGTAGAACTGGCCTTGCTGACCGTACTGTGCGATGAAGACGGCAATTATGGGCTCACGATCTCCAAGGAAACTACTTGATCGTCAGCGGGCCCACCTCGAGCAGGATAAATGCAGTCAAACATACCTGATCTCAACAAGGTCGCCGACTTTCAACATACGGTCGACGAGATCCTCATCTATTGTATCTTCCGGATCAAGAAAAGCAGCGGTGCTGCGGCTATCTTCATCTTCGTCGCGCAGTTTGATATCGCGGAGATCGTTGGGCGAGCCTAGCCGATTCATGTTCTCCGTGAGCCCGGTGGAATAGGCTTCAATGCCCAGTTCGTCGAGCAGCTCTTTGTTTGGTGTACCGTACTGTTCCTGCCATCGTCTCAGGTACTCTATTGTGGTCATATCGGAGGGTCGTCTCGGCATTATAGCAGCAGCCTGCTGTGGAGTAACAATGGGCGTGGCGGCGACTTCTTGTCTGAGCTACAAGCTTGTTAGATTCAATTGAAGACTGCGGGTGGCGAATGCTCACTCTGCTCGAAGTGTGAAAGGATCGCTTGGACGCTGGCACATTTTGTGAGCTCGAGCGGGCAATGCGGTCTATCGCGTCTTGCTGTTCAGTCGCCTGCCGGCGGTGCTGATCAACCAACTGGGCGAGCAATCGCTCTTCATCTTTGTGGTAATCTTGGATTATTCTTGGTGCTTCTTCTAGAGGAGTTTCGGCGGCTTGCGACAGCTGGCCAGTCTCTCTGCATGGTTTCGGCGGTGCGTCAACGAACTTGTATCGCACTTTACGAGAAGAGGAGCGTAGTGAAGTCTGTGGTAGCGGCGAGACATTGGAGAGCTGTCGGCGCTGGGCGAGAAGACAAGTCCAGCATAGATTGGAGAAATCAGCGGTGCGCAGGGCCTGCGAGCGCCTAGCGAGGGTAGCTAGCGACGGCATGCCGAGCAAACGAGGGAGGCAGGTGGTGGAGGATAGAGACGCAATTGCTGGACTAAAAGTCGCGACGAAGCGTTGCGACGGCCGTCAGGCGTCCGTGCCATCCCTGCCTCCCGACGGCCCACGCACAAAACCCGCGCGCCAGCTTACACCTCCCACTTCTTCTCATCCACCGCCCCCCGCTCTCCCATCGCCCTAGGCATCAGGTACGTATATTCTGCTCTCCCCTGCACTTGATGCATTTATGCATGAAGAGATACAAAAATAGCATGTATTATCCGAGGTCTGCTACCACGCAGCCACCTCTGCGGACCATTTTCTTCACTTTCTGATCGCTCAACCCCACCCCGAACTTTTCGCGTCTCTCCCATCAACACAACCGTACTGACACGCGTATCAGACTCCCATCGTAGAAGAAGCGCAATGGCGTCCGTCAACCCGCCGGCCGGGCACTTCAAGCTGCTCTATTTCGCTGCCGCGTCGACGTACACGAAGAAGAATCACGAGCACTTCGCAGCCCCGCTCCCCGCGTCACAGCTGTTTGGCGTGCTAGAGCGCGCGTATCCGGGCATGACGGTGGCGGTGCTGGACAGCTGTGCCGTGACTGTGAACTTGCAGTACATCGACCTGGAAGATGGCGATGCCGGTCTGACAATCAATGAGGGCGACGAGGTCGCGCTGATCCCGCCGGTCAGCTCTGGCTGAGAGAACATACATGATCGAGCACGTCCTATATGATTGCTGATGCGAGGACCCGATGCTTTCAGATGACCAGACGAGCATCTGATAGTTGGCCATTAGCTGGATCAAGTCCGCTTCGCCCCGTCTTGCGTTTCAACGTAGCCACCGATCGAGCCAGGCTCACAGGACAAGCCTTGTAGCAGGTACTGGAACAAGCATCACTTTCCTTTGCCTGTCAAGCTCGCAGTCCGCACAATTAGCCATTAACGACAATCTTTTGTTATGCTATTCAATTGGCTAGATCAATTTCAATTCTTCGAATTATTAACGCCAGCTTTCCTTCCCGCAATCTAGGTATCTACACGCCCTCCAAGAATAATCCATTACATGACAATTTTCAAGAGAAGAAAGGATTGTAGGAAATCAACCACCCCAACTCTGCCCTGTTCCGTATCCATCCCTAGTTACACCCAGATTCGAGCTGTACCTCCTCAAGCCAGTCCCGCTCATACCGATGGGCACACTCGTCCTCCTCCTTACCGTTTGCACTCGTCCCGACGGCGTTCTGCTGGGATGTGACGGCCGATGAGGCGCCTCGGCTGGCAAGCTCGAGCTGATTGGACTGCCAATCGCCTCGTCGTCCGTATCGCTGATTGCTGCAGATGCGATCGAAGAGTACGTCGTGGTGCGGCTGAGCAGCTCTCCGACGCGGTCATTGTTCTCCTCATCGCCATCCGCCCCTGCTCTAGAAGGTCGTCTCGACGAAGAGCCGCCCTTGGCTGGGATGCTCTCATCGTCTCCCGACGTCTCATCCTCGTCCTCGTCATCCGGGCCAAACCCTTTACCCTCGACGAGGAAAAAGGCTGGCACGGCGCCGACTATGGAAATAGCAGTGAACATCCAGAATGGGGCGATGACGTAGCCGTGCTTGACGCCGAGAGTGAAGAGACTACCACCGACAGCCGGTCCGGCAGCTCTACCTATTGCAGATACGGACGTTGCGATGCCGTTGAGCGTCCCAAGCACGCGGAGCGAGCGAGCGCTGTTGGTCAGAAGAATGGTGCTGCAGGGGAATGCGAATGTTGTGCAGCAACCCTTGATCATCATGATCACGAACATGACAACCTGTTGCGACGTCTGGTCTGGGAGCAGCGCGGTGAAAGGGGTGATCAGGAAGACGACAGGGAAGATGAGCGAGACAACGCGGAAGCAGCGCAGGACACCGTAACGCCGGGCGAGCGGCGGGAAGAAGAAGAGTTGGTAGAGGAAGCAGAGCGCACCATACAAAGTGAACATGGCGCCGATGTTCTTCGACTTGATGCCGAAGCCGTTGGAGAACTTGAGCGGGTTGGCCGGGCTGTACGATGAACCATCAGAGGGGTGAGCGGGATGGTGCATAAAGACAGGAAGGAGCTAGGGAAACATTAGCAAGGTCGCAGCGTATTGAGAGGAGTGATATGCACCTGGTCATAACCGATGGAATGCATGGCCAAGACAGTATATATGACCAAATTGGTCACGGATTGCACCGAAAGTACTTCACGGACCGTGACGGGGCTCTGCTCCGTCGGCTTGCGCGTATCGCCATTCGTTTGGTCATCGTCCTGATTGGTCGTGGAATCGACGTGCTTGAGAAGTGGCTCCGTCTCTTCGCCCTTGGCTTTGTGCCACACGTTCTTCGCCCGCACGATTTGATTGGAGACGGCAGAATTGAGCTTTTCGCCCAGTACCAAACCATAGTCTGTTTCGTCTTTCTTGCTTTCTAGCGTTTCCTTGACAAAGCGTCAGTTTAGTAGCAGAGGGGCGCGAATCGACTCACATGAAGAAAAAGAATGCCGGTAATGATGCCGGTGAGGAAGAGCAGAGCGCCGACAATGTTCGGAAGGGCAAAGGGATATTTCTCGAAGAACGAGTCACCGCGAGGTTTCGTGACATCAACGCCAAGAGGGTTCGACAGCGCTCCACCAATTGCCTGATTGAGAAATGTCAGTAGGTAAGACGATTTGCGGGGTGCAGGGGTCGTCGCGTACCGGGCCGAAGACGCTCCCGATGTTGTAGACCAAAGGCATGATACTGAACGCTCTCGGTTGCAGTTCCTAGACCAAGGTTGTGAGCGACGAGCTGATTTCGTGATGGAGCCGTACGCACTTTCCACGGGCACAGCTCTGCGACCATTGTGCGCAAGATGCCGACGTTGCCGTTGCCGGCGCCCTGGATGGCCCTGGCGACCAAGGCCATGGGCAGCGAGGTGGAGAAGCCCCACACCAAGCTGGTGACCATGGTGTTGAACAGACCCAGCAGGATGATCTTCTTGCGCCCATACGTGTCCGAGGCCCTCCCCCAAAATATGCTCGTCAGGCACTGGCCCAGGCTGAAGATGGCGGAAGCGGCGCCGGCCCATTTCGCGATCTCGTTCTTGGGCACGCCAAAGGACTCAATCATCTCAGGCAGGTAGGGAAACACGCTCGTGAGCGCGATGGGCTCGGCAAAGCGGCATAGTGCTGTGAGGGCGCATCAGTGGCGTGGGCTTGCAAGGAGCGAGGGGGTGGGCGCACAGAGAATGACGAACTGGCGCCAGGGCAGCTTGTGCTCGGCCATGGTGGTTGGGCGCGCGCAGCGCGAGAGTAACGAAAGGGCGAAGTCAGAGAGGAGGAAGGCGGCGGCCTGATTGAATCATTTGGGGAGATCAGTGCAGCGGGCCCTGTCTATCTTTTCCTCGGGCGCAAAATGCAAGCTGCAAGCACGCAAGAGCGAGGAAAGTGGATCCTGCTGGGGCGCGGAGCAGCTTTGAGCAACTGCGGCCGGCAGCGCCTCACAGCGGCGGGGATGTCAGCCGCTGACTCGCTCCGGCCGTCGGAGATGGCCATCATGTGGCCATTGGCCCATCCATGCCCGGTCCCGGCTTCGCGCCGTCCCTCCCGACCTCACATCTCGATGCAGCCTTGTCGAAGCTTGCTTGATGCTCGTTACACGCGCATCATTGCCACACCAACCTCCTGTCCGCCGGAACCCGCACCCCAGCAACTCCCGGAGCTAGCCAGTACACCGCTGAAAAATGTGAACAAGACGCGCCAGCCGGCAGGCTCCCCACGAGCAGCTGACTGAGACAGTCTTTTAGCGACACCGGCAATACCCAGTAAGTGCGGGGTGTGCGGGCACGGTGCTCCAATTGCGATTTACTGCTTGCCACCCATTACTCGATCAAGGCTTCGGGGGCCGTTACATCTTCGGCCAGCTTCGACCACCGGCTTGAATACACTCGCCCGTCCTTGATGACTGCCAGAAGGTGCCTCTCCGGCCTATCGAACACCTCAATATCGTCCAGCGGATTCGCATTGAGAATCAACATGTCGGCCGCGAATCCCTCCTTCAGCTGGCCCAGAAAGCCGTCCTGCCTCAGCATCTTTGCCGGATTGATCGTCGCGCTCTGCAGCACCTGCTTAGCGCTTAGCGCCTTCGCCCTCAACCCAAACTCCTTTGCCTGCTCAATCCCCAGCGGGCCCAACAAGTCCGAGCCGTAGCACATGGTGACGCCCGCCTTGGACGCAATCTCAAGCGCCCGCAAGCCCTGAGCCAACACCTCCTCGTTTTTCACATGGCTTTCCGGGGGCAGGAAGCCTTCGCGGCGGGCCATGGCGTCGTAAGCGATCAGCGTCGGAGTCAGATACACTCCCTTGTCGGCCATGTACTCGGCCGTGGCCTCGTCGATGAAGTTGCCGTGCTCGATGCCCGTGACGCCGTTGGCGACGGCGTGGCGGATGGCCTGCGGCGTGTAGGCATGCGCCGTCACCCACGTGTTGTAGCTGCGCGCGACCTCTGCGATGGCGCGCACCTCGTCGGCCGTGAACTGCGTGTTCTCGAGGGCGTCGGTGGGCGACGCCACGCCGCCGCCGCCCATGATCTTGATGAAGTCGGCCCCGGTCCGCAGCTGCTCGCGCGCCGCCTTGATGCACTCGGGCACGCCGTCGCAGAGCACGCCCAGCCCGTTGACGAGCCCGCCGCAGCACTGCGTGTGGTCGTGGGCGCCGCGAAAGTCGGCATGGCCGCCCGTCTGCGAGAGGGCGTGGTTGGCGATGAACAGGCGCGGTCCGGGAAAGACGCCGTCGCGGATGGCTTCTTTGAGCGCCAGGCCCGCTCCGCCGCAGTCGCGCGCCGTCGTGAAGCCGCGAGAGAGCATCTGCTTGACGACGAAGGGCTGCCGCGTCATGGAGACGGCCGAGTCCATTGCGACGCACTTTGCCAGATCTTTCTCGCCTGGCGTGGCGACAACGTGAACGTGGGCGTCGATCAGACCCGGGCAGATGTATTTGCCGCCGAGGTCGACGGTGAAGTCGGCGCTCGAAGAAGGCGACTCGGACGAGACTGATTCGATCAGCCCGCTCGAGATCTTGACTGTCATGTTTGGCAAGACCGTGCCTTCCACGGGATCGATCAGGTTGGAGTTGGTGAAGATGTACGTCTTCTGGCGGGGAAGCTTCCAGGGCTTGACAAAGTCTTGGGACGCCATTGCTGCGGAGCCAGAACTCTTGGTGTTGACAAACCGGTAAGAACGAAGTGGTCGTGAATCAATTGGCCGGTAGGAGTAGATCAAACTGCGTGCTTTGTCCTGGGACGATGGCTGCTGGGAGATCTTCTCAGGTTAACTGCTGTTACAAGAGCGGGGATCCTGGCTTGGCGGCGCATTCTTCGGGTAGGATGCAACGGTCGGGAGCCGTCCCGCCCGCGGACGGACCTTCTTGATGCAGCTCCTTCGCCAATCAGATCTGGTTGATCATCTGGCGGATGCTCCCAAACATGGTGTTGGCTGATCGGGAGTGTAGGCGTGAGCCGATGCGATAGTGGGGTGGGGTGGGGAGAAGTGGGAGCAAAATCGCATATTACAGTTCAGAAGCTGAGAAAGAGTGGATATAAAATCTCGCGTGCAGATGTCGTTGGATGGATGTCTCAGAGTATTATGATAGACGTCACATGACCATGGATGACATGCAGTATTCGCTTCATATGTTCGGCCGCAAAATACGCTGTTCATCAATTGAAGCGGCTGAAATTTGGATGGCGGGATCCGAAAACAAATAGCTAGTGTAGAGGGATATGGTTTCTTTATTTACTTGCAATTAGCTTGGTTGAAGTATCAAGAGTCGAGCGGACAACCTGATGCGGCACGTTTGTATAGTCGCGCAGACAAGCCAACACCCTACCATTCGGGTGTCCGCATCTGGGTGTCTGGTACAGTCTAAGTTCCTGGATCCGTGGGTCAAGGGGTTTAGCCCGAAGCAACGTCATTCCTTTTCCAGCTCTACGTCGATGCAGGATAAAATCAAACTCCATCGATATCATTCAGTCAGGCAAAGAGCCCCGGTGGTGTCACAGCTAGACTAGATGCTGCTCTTGACTGTAACGTAAAACGATAGATTATTGCATTGCATCTCAGTACTTGAAGTTTCCTCGGCGCATCGCCAATGATGTCAGAGAGCACGGGCCCGCCCGATAGATCTGGCTTCGATCTCGCCCACAGATCGCATCTCACTACCCCAGATCAGATGCGCCATGCGTGCCATTGCTCTTGGCTCAATTGAACAAAAAGGGCCGGTGCCGCGGCTGAGACGACCATGCCTGTGGAAGCGCGTTGCTTTGTCCCTCTTCCATGCTCCCCTTCACACGCGCATTTCTTTGCGCGAGAAACCCATTGAACGTTCGGTCGCTACATTCATCCAATCCGGCCAACATGGCCGCAAAACGGAAGGCAGCGCCCGCTTCGACCGGGTATTCAGACTCGACGGGAAACGCATCCAACAAGCGCTCTGCCGAATCGCAGCCCGCTCGCAAAGCCGCCAAACGTTCCACCAGCAGTCCTTCAGCAGAATCCAAGCCAACCAAGCAATTCGACCACTCGCGCGTTGAAGAGCGCTTCGGGATCGTGCAGCGGGATTTTTATCCGGCCGAAATGTCCAATGAGCGATGCGAGCAATACAACAACAACGAGATCCCGCGGCCAATCGAAGTGCTCGAGAAGACCATGGCCGAGACCAAGGAACAGCGCTCCAAGATCGCTATTGGCAACGCCGTCGTCCACTGGTTCAAGCGGGATCTGCGCATGTCCGATAACAAAGGACTAAGCCTGGCGGCGAAGAAGGCGAAGGACGGCGGTGTCCCACTCATCTGCGTCTTCGTTGTATCGCCCCAGGACTACCAGGCCCACTTCACCGGCACGCCGCGGATTGATTTCGAGTTGCGGACTCTGGCTGTGCTGAAGCAGGACCTAGCGGAGCTGGATATCCCGTTGCTGGTGGAGACGGTCGAGGAGCGTAAAAAAGTGATACCCTACCTGATTGACAAGTGTAACGCGTGGGGCGCAAAACACCTCTTTTGCAACATGGAGTACGAGGTTGACGAACTGCGGCGCGAGGCGCGGTTGACTAAGAAATGCCTGGACGCCGGCATTGACTTCACTGTCGTGCATGACGACGTCATTGTCCCGCCAGGCGCGCTCCAGACTGGCCAAGGCAAGCAGTACGCCGTCTATAGCCCCTGGTTCCGCGCATGGCTCTCTCATGTCCACAAGCACCCTGAACTTCTCGATGAGCATCCCAAGCCGGAGAAGAACCCCAAAGACGCTCGCGAGAAGTTCAAGGATATCTTTGCTTCCAATATACCCGAGGCACCGGAGAACAAGCGTCTAGATTCGGAGACGAAAAAACGGCTGGCCTCCCTGTGGCCGGCAGGTGAGCACGAAGCACGAGAACGGCTGGAGAAGTTTTTGAAGCAGAAAGTCACCAAGTACAAGGACACCCGCAACCTCCCTGCTGCAGGCAGCACTGCTATGGTCAGCGTGCATCACTCAGCCGGCACACTAGCAGCCCGAACAAGCGTGCGACTGGCCAAGGATGCAAATACGACGAAGAAGCTAGACGGGGGAAATGCTGGGATAGCGGGCTGGATCAGTGAGGTCGCCTGGAGGGATTTCTATAAGCATGTGCTGTCGCATTGGCCGTACATCTGGTGAGTTGCTCCACGCACCGAACCTCAGTCACCACATACTGATCTTGATATAGCATGTTCAAGCCTTTCAAGTACGAATACACCAACGTCGAGTGGGAGTATAACGACGAGCAGTTCGCTGCCTGGTATGGCGGTCGCACTGGCTTTCCCATTATCGACGCCGCCATGCGCCAGATGAACCAGATGGCCTACATGCACAACCGCTGCCGCATGATCGTCGCCTCCTTTCTTTCTAAAGATCTGCTTATCGACTGGCGCATGGGTGAGCGCTACTTCATGGAGCACCTCATCGACGGCGACTTTGCCAGCAACAACGGTGGTTGGGGTTTCTCTGCCTCTGTTGGCGTCGATCCCCAGCCGTACTTCCGTATCTTCAATCCTCTGCTGCAGAGCGAAAAGTTTGATCCAGATGGTGAGTACATTAGGAAATGGATCCCGGAGTTGAAGGATGTGAAGGGAAAGGCCATCCATGATCCCTACGGCAGAGGTGCAGAGGACATAGCGAAGAAGAATGGATACCCGAAACCGATGGTGGATCACAAGACCTGTAGGGAAAGAGCATTGGCAAGATATAAGGCTGGAATTGGCAGGAATACGGCCTAATTACGCTGCGTATGCATGTGTACACTGTCTAATTCTAGGACCTCAATAACGGAGTAATGCTTCTGATGTCAATCCTGATGGCACAAACAACTTTAGAATGACTAGTATTTCCTCTAAAGGAGTGCTACCATTTAAAGGCGTATCTTCTCCGGATGGTAAAGAGCCCCTTACCATCTAATTCTATCTACAATTCTCACGTTTAACCCTCACCGGCGTCGAACCAAGCAAATACCTCCCTCTCCGCCACTCCTCCCTTCTTCTGAGCCTCCGTCTCCTCTCCATTCAGCCACATGCGCGCGTAATCCATCCCGCTGTACTCCCAACCCAAGCCCTCGAACGTCTCGACGGCCACCGGGTTCTCGCCCCACGCCTCGGCGACCAGCGACTTCTCAGCCGCGGCGGCGCCGAAGCCCTTGATGGTCTGCATAGCCCGGAGCAGGAGCGTGCTAGCCAAGTCGCGGTTGGGAGCGTAGAGCGGGCCCACGCGGTAGCCATGCTCGCAGGAGCGGACGAGCACGAAGCCCGTGACCTCTCCACCTCCTCCTCCCTCCTTGACCGCGGCGAAGCCCCACGCGTCCTCGCGCTCGACGAGCAGCTCCTTCGTCCACAGGTGCGTGCGGCGCAAGCCCGTCGCCTTCTCGTCGGCCGCCACCAGCGCCGCCGGCTGCACGTCCCTCAGCGCCTTAATCAGAGGCGTATCATCACCGTCCCCCTTCTCTGCTCCCGCGGAAGAAGGAACCTCGAGCTCCTTCACCTTCTTCATCACCATCAGCTTCACGCGGCCCTTTTCGACGAACCCGCGCCGGCCGTACGTGCCCACCTGCTGCAGCACGCCGTCCAGGCCGACGCGCTCGGCGCCCTGGCGCGCGAACTCGTCGAGCGCCGCCTGGAAGAGGAGGCTGCCTCCGCCGCCCGTGCCGCGGTACGCCTCGTTGACGACGAAGAAGCCGACCCAGCCGGTCTTGTTGGGGTAGGTGATGGGGAGGATGATGCCGACCGCCTTCTCTTCCTCTTCGGATGACGAGGGCTCCTTGTGGGTTAGGACGATGTACTTGCCGCGCGAGGATTGCCAGTGCGTTGGGTGGTCTTTGTCGGAGCGGTTCTAGGA
Source organism: Lasiodiplodia theobromae (assembly GCF_012971845.1). Lineage (NCBI taxonomy): Eukaryota > Fungi > Ascomycota > Dothideomycetes > Botryosphaeriales > Botryosphaeriaceae > Lasiodiplodia > Lasiodiplodia theobromae. The sequence goes on from NW_023336526.1 coordinate 190,299, forward strand.
GGGGAGAAGAGTTAGCATTTCGCCGTAAAAGTCATGGGGAGAAGGGTGCTTTTTTCTTTTTTTTTTTTTTTTTTGAAAGTGGAATGTGAATTCGTCGTGGGAAGAAGAAACACCTACCCATCCAAGTGATTGCATTGACGGCCACCAGAGGGACTTGATCTCCTCGGAACTTTTTGGCGGTCGAACGCTGAAGCCGCTTGGGTCCACCATCTTGGAAGAAATAGGCCGAGCCTGTGGAGAGAATGAGAGGATCTTAATCCGTAAGGTCAGCGGAAGCCTTGAACAGACTATTCATAAATTTGGATAAACAAACACGCCAAAACAAATTGTCAAGTGAAGCCAGCGTAGGTTGTTTTAATCGCCAATGGATCATCTGTCGCAAGTATGATCCATAGTAATATAAAAAATGAGGTCAGGAACAGCTGCCCTTAATGGCCTCTCCGGTAAGAATACATCAAGCACGAGAATCCACCAGATGGAATCTTCCATTTGCTTGGGATTGTAGAGGTCTATTGCGGTCTTTCCCATTACAACCGAGATTTTTGGCTGGTCGCACACATATACCAAGATTTGTCATGTTGATGCGACAGAAAAAAAATAAACTTACTGCACTAGACCGTGGGTAGCAAAGCCAAGCTACGCACGCACAAGGATGTTGGCTTAGGCCAAACCAAAGCTCCTTCTAGAGTCTAACAGAGTTTCAGCTAAGGCGACCATATAAGAGTCTCACGGGTGAGGTGAGAATGTTGCTTGCGTTGTGTGTGCGACGTGGTAAGATGTCAGATGCGGGGCAGGCGTTACGTGCTTGGAGGGGCGGGAACGTCGCGGATTGCCGAAGTGGTTGCCCATTTTTGTGACTCAGGCGCTAGCATTGCACATCTTGATATGCGGTGATAGTGTACCTCGATCCCAAGACAGCTTTTCAGGCCAGCATGTAAGCTGAGTAGCCGTCCTTGCAGAATCAACACAATCACCAGTCATTAAACCATGGTGTGATATGATGCGGAGGCATTGAGACATGCAGAGCTGACGGCAAGCACTACTGGGGTAGCACAGTCAGGCCTTGCATAAGGAGCGCCCATTCTCTGCATTGCTTCTAATCGCGGTCTTCAAGCAGTCTGACCTCTCACACCATTGCGAAGAAATCGAAGGTGCGAAGGGGGGAAAATGGTGGCCGCATCCCACTTTCCCTTTTGGGACATCGATGCTTCCGTCCGAACTTGGGCCGGACGAGATGGACCCTGAATTTCTGCCTGAGGCAGCATATCAACCACCAGGACGTGGCTTGCACAGCCTCCCATCTGGATTCCTTCTGGATCCTTTCCCCCACAGTCCGGGCGTACCACAGGACGTCCATTCAAGATCCGCTCCATGCGCGCGCTTGGTTCTCAAACGAGCCAGCACGACGCCAGCCAACGCCAACGCGAGACCGCTTCATCCTCATCATCATCACCCAACACCAACGAGCGGGGACGAGGTGATCGCCGAAAGACCGGACACGCGCGCGCCAGTCAGCACAGAGCCGTGGTCTCCGTAGCCGCGCGGGGAATCAATCATGCGTGCTTGTTGAACCTGCATTATTGACGAACCGGCGGGTCGTGGGCCGAAAGAGAGCTCTCAGCTGGCCGCCACGGCCGGAAACGTCCATGCACGGCGACTTTTTCTTCCCTGAAGGATTCCCGGAATGCGGCATTGTACTGATCGATCGTCAGTTCTCTCACAAGGGACAACGCTGCACCAGCTTCTGTCACGGTTCAGGCCGCCACATCGCATGCCACCAACCTGACCGCCTTTTGCCTTCAAGCATTTCTGTGGACGCCGGCGTCATTTTTCTTGTCATCCACGCCATGCATGCCAGCGAAGAGGAAAATCCACCAGCGAAAACCGGTTTGTTATACTCAAAGCCCGTGCGCACGTTGGGTTGACATTGTAGCCCATGCTTCCCGGCGCCTTATTGCTGTGCACATACGTGGGCGCTGATGACAACAACTGCCGTTGCCGCTGCCAAGCGTGACAAGGCTTAATCTGTTTCTTGTTACTCGTCGCCTCCCACACCACTGTGGCTTGGATCCTTTCCGTGCAACCCAACTCTTATTATTTCCCCCTCCTCCGAGACCCTTCCTTCCCGCACCTTTCCGCTTGCACGCTTTCGTACATGACCACGGGCAACATTCGGTGTGCAACCTCGAAAAACAAGAGGTTGGATAAAGTCGATTGACAGGCATCCCCTTCCTAAATTTAGTCTGTAGGGTGGTAGTAAGGCGCGGGAATAAAGGAGGGGCTGAGAAGAAATGGAGGTTGCACCACATGCTGGGCAAAAATTAGATAGGGGTGTGTGCGTGTCTGCGTGTGTGCACCCGGTGCTACGCTACTGCTACCGCTCGCTGCGCGTGCAAGGATGCGCATGAAAGACTCTGACCGGTAGGTTTGCCGGGGGGCTGGGCGCTGCGTGCCGATCCGTTCAGGATGGATTGAGGTCGTGATGACTCCCAAAACCCGCAGATCGGGCTGGGTACAATGGAGCCGAGCAAAGGGCAGGGCGAACAAAGAAATGGAGCGGAGTGGCTATGCCGTTGCGCGGAAAGAGTTTTCTTAGCCCTCCGCACCTGCATGGCGCTGTCGGTCTCAGACCCTCCGCGAAGGCGTGTGTGCCGCAATGGTCATAGGCTACACCCTTGCGCCGGGCGAAATCTTGTGAAGAGCCTAAGCCTAGGGTGGGTCAATCGAGTGGCTGTTAGCCCGTCAGGCTGTTGCGTGGGCTGTCAGCCACATACCTGAGAACGCCAACCTCAAGGATGTGTGCCTCGGCTGACATGCTGTGCCCCCCTTTTCATGCAGCACGCGCGCAGAATGTCACGAGAAGCGAATTGAAGGGAAGAGTCTTCCTCTATTGGTTTCTTTATCGATCTTCAGCATCGTGATGCTGTCGACAGCAGCCAACTAAAGCCGTGTCTTGTTGTAACTATCCAATCCTCTCGTGAATACCCAAACCGTGCCATGCAGCCCATTGCTTGCCTCTAGATGATGCAAGAGTAAAAGAAAAATTAGATCCAAAATTTTCAACACCAATCCCACCGTAGCCATCTTGGCTCGGTCTGTGAACGCCATCCCAATGCAGCTGAATGCAAAGAAAAGCACAACCAACCAGTGGTATGTGCGACAGGGGTTGTGGGTTGAAGGGAAAAAACCGCCAGAAGACTCAATCAAGTCGTGTCGCTGTCATCCACATCGTTTCGTTCCTTCGTTTGTCGTTCACTTCTCTCTTCGGCCCCTTCATCGCTTGTACGTGACTGTGCTCCGCTCATGCTCGCTCTAAGAATTGCAATCCAAGAGAAAGGAAATGGAAAAATGATAGTCTACGCTCCCAACAGTGGGAAGCACCCGTGAGCAAAAGCTGTTATCCAAAAAATGGTAAATCGTTGAATTTACACCCGGACGCCGGCGTTGCCCAGAAAGCGGGCGAAGAAGCCGCCACTGGTCTTGGGCTTCTTGGACGGCTTCTCGCCATCCACGAGCTGCTGCTCCATCGGAAGAGGAAGCTGCGAGTGGTACATGGCCTTGTACGCCTTGGGCGGCGCCTGCGGCATGTGCACAACCGCTGCACCGGTCATGCTGTCGTAACGGTGGACCGACGGCATCTCCGAGTGGTAGATGGAGCTGGGCGTCGACTCGGTGCTGGACAGATCGGAGTGCGACGAAGCAGCCGACCCGGAACGCTGAGGTGGCGAGAGCGATGGCATGCGGGACGAGGAGCCAGACGTGCTGCTGGTAGAGGGGCGGCTGTCGAGGCGGTACCTCGAGTAAGGGTTGCTGAGCTCGGTAGGCGGCGCGATGGTGCCGTTCTTGAGCTGGTGGGCGCAGTACTCGAGGGAGACGGAGTGGCCAAGCTCCTGGTAGTACGTCTGGATCTCGCGAAGCTGCTTGATCTTCTTGAGGTGCTGGGCGCGCTCGGCCTGGCGGACCTGGTAGTCCCGGATGGGGGCGAGGAAAGGCTCCAGGTGGAAGTACAGATCATCCTGGGTGATGCGGAGGTCCCAGTCGAGAAGGAAGAGGAGCTGCTTCTCCATCAGGTTGACCTCGGTGAGCGAAAAGCCGAAGTGCTCGTAGCCGCGGACGGTGCTGTAGCGGGCCCAGTGCTTGTTCTTGGGAGAGGAGTCGTTGAGGTTCTTGGCGGCGAGGATGAGGGAGGCCAGGAAGATGCGGTGGACAGTGCAGCGCATGCCCTTGGCGACAGGAGGAAGGCGCGCCTTGAGCCTCGCCAGGTAGACAAGGGAGCTCATGAGGGTGGCGACACCGACATGTGACCGGTCAACGAGCGACATGATGAAGGCCTCGACCGAGGGCAGCGCGGGGTCCCGGCCGAAGGGCTGGGCGTGGCCTTGGGGAGGAGTGGAGGGAGGCGTGGGCGGGAGGTTCTTGTTGACGTTGCTTTGCTGCTGGGGAGTCTCGCAGCGAATGACCTCGGATGCCTTGCGTGCCAGGTAGGCGATCATCTCCTTGGAGACGGGGAGCTGGATGAAGTAGTCGAGGGCAGCGGCATTCTGCTCGGGGGTGGCGGAGTAGGAAACCATCTTGAACGACTGTTGCAGGAGGATGGATCTTGTCGGACGGCGAGGTTTTGATGTAGGGCCGTGGAACAATAGGCTATTGTTCTCGACACTGAATAGGGTGGACAATCCTATTGTCTGGTGGTGATCCCCGGGTAGGTGGGAAGTGGCTATTGCGCGGTGGACAATAGCGGGTGGACGGGGATATTAGATTAAGACCTCGAGGCGGTGAGGCGAAGTGAGAGAAGATGCAACGACGGAATAGATGCAATTAGTTCGCAAGGCTCCCCGACCGGCAGAAAGCGATTCGTATGATTAGCTCAAAGATGGAAGGAAACCCGAAGCGGAAAGGCGCAGCGGCAGGCGTTGGCAGACTGCAGGGTTGATTTCGCCGAGGGCTGAGGCTGAGGAAAAGAAGGATGCAGCGGGGCGGAGCTCCAACAACCAGGCGGAGTCTGCGGGGAAGTGAGGGAAGAAACGAACAAAAAAATGGAAGGAAGTGTTGGTTGGCGAGTGCTGAGTTCTGTTGCAGCGACGGCACGCTCGAGTACTTATGTGCGAGAGGTCGCGCGTGTCGCTGGGAATGGGCAGCGGTACGGGTGGGATCCTGGGGTGGGTCCAATGATTGGCTGAGAGGCGTCTACACGCGCAGCAGCCCTGGGCGGCGCCAAAGGCAGGTGGGCGGCAGATCGAATAAAGTGACAGGCTGTCGCGCTGTTTCAGGAGGCCCGTGTTTCAAGCAGCGTAGGCGCGCAGCCAGTCCACCGTCTCCGTTTGCAGAGCTCTCGACCGAGTCTGCCGTGCTGTTTCGCGAATGTGCCCGCTCAGCGCATGCAAGGTCTCTGCGCGCTGCCGGGCGGACAAAGGGCCGTCCAAGCCAGGAGGTGTGTCGGATGATGGTCGCTGTCGGCCTGTCGCTCGGCACGGCTGACTTGCACTGGGGCTTGGCCGTTGCTGCACGCTGCGGCGCTAGGTCTGCCGGCGTGCGGGCTAGGTGAGGGTGTCGGTCGTGGTAGTGGTGGTGTTGCGGATGGCACAAATGGATGCCTGAGAGGTACACGTGCGGGCGAGTGGTGAGAGGGCAGGATCAAGTGCTCAGCGTGCAGCTCGCACGCGGCATCGCAGCGTATAAGTCTGCGCAGGCGCAGGGCGCCGCGCGGGCAGTGGGCTTTGGGTCGCCATCCGTCTCCTTGGTTACGAAGTGTATAGCGTGGTGGTGGGGTCCGAGCAATCCCCAGCCTCCTCTGATCGGCCGAAAATGCCTTTGAGCGGCGGCCACGTACAGAACTCAAGTGGTAGTGGCTGAGAGAGGGCCCAGCTAGCTCTTGATTGGCGCAGTGCGGGGCGACAGCCTGTCTGCCCACGCGAGCATTCCCTCGCACCAGCCGATTGAAATTCGGATTCCACCACCCGCCGCATGCGGACAGGACCGTCGTCCTTGCCTGGCTCCCTCTGAGAGCCTCGTCCGCGCCGGCTGCTGGCGGGCCGCGGCGCGCGGTGTGGCAGTGCCCAAGACATGCTCTGCCATGACGCAGATCCTCCCCTCCATTCAGCCAGGTTCAGGGCCTCGAAAAAAGTGGTTCCAGGGCGTTCACAGCGTTCCCCATGCCGATGCGCCTTCGCATGACTTGCCCCCGGCCGAGCGGCGCCCGTCGCCAGCTCTTTCCACCCTGCACTGCCTGCATGCTTCCGGCCAGCTTCCCTATCTGAGAGCTCTGTAAGCCGCAGCCCTATCCGTCGTCGTCGCCACGCACGTAAGGTCGAGCTGCGCCGGCCTGCGACACGAGATGCTGAATCGTTGCCCAGTTTGCCACGCCTTGATTCAGCTCGTTGACCGACACAACTACATCATCGCCGAGCCTGCAGAAGCTCATTTCCAGCTGCAAGCCACACCTGTGCACGCAATCGACCGCGTAGCAGCCCGCGCCGCAATCCCTTCGTGCGTTCCCCCGCCTGCGGCGCAGCCAAAGCCAGTTGGTCGCATGTCCACCGCTCTTCTCCAGAACTCCGTGCGTCTGTCACTCCGCTCCTCGGGCTCGCGCGCTGCCGCCGCCCGGCCGACTATGGGTCGATGGCAAACACTCTGCTTTGTTGAGGACAAGCCACCTCCCAGAATATCGCCAGCGTCGCGCCCGTCGCTTGGGCCGGCCGCCGCGCGGGAGGCCTAGAATTGCGTGCAGACGGGTGGTGCCTTCCGGGGACCGTTATAGATAGCCGCCCACTGCACCTGCAGGGCAGCGTTTGGCGCTCCCGGGCGCTTACTCACGCACCTTTCCTCACTTCTCATTCGTCCACCGCTCATTGCTGGACTCTAAATCCAGCCATGCGATCTGCTGGCCGGCTCTTCAATATGCCGCTTCATCCCCCCTGTGGACTTCTATTCTGGAACGCTTGCTACGCACCCGCGCTTCTAGAATCGCAATCCCAGCCGAAACGCGCCCTGTTCCTGGCCACCAGCCGCCAGACGCCTGTCCTGAGGCAGGAAACATCGTTTGAAACAAAGCAGTAGCTCTTCGCTGCGCGCATCCGCCGGCAACCCGCGTGGTGGGGACCGCGGAATCCAGAAGCGGGCGCAGCATCAGTAAGCGCCCGCATCACCTTTTTATTAATATGTCCGTACCGGACTTTTCCCTTGCAGAGAGTACCCATGCTTTTTCTTTTTAAGCTTCGGACAGCAGCACGCATTGACGGTCCTGCTGCCCCCGCAAAAAATGCTACTATGCCACCATGAAACGGTAACGCCCGCTTTATTTAGCTGACGATGCACAGCAGCCAGCAATGCGGGTTTCCGTCAAGTATTTTTGGGCGGCGCTTCCCCAACCGCAGAGTGCAAATTTTCTGCGTGTAAGCCATTTGTCCTGAGCGTTGACAACTGCGAGACTGAGCGTCCCACCGCTCCCTTCGAATTGGACCCGCTGGCATCAGACCATGATTATCTGGTCTTCACCTACGCCTGTCTATCTTTGACTTTTTTTTACTTCTTGTTTTATCCCTTTCACCACCATGAAGAGTCATGGAGGCTCACCGCAAGTCTTCTAAGAGCACCGACATGCACATCAGTGGATCAACCTTCCCGTATTGCACGTACGCACGAACCAGTGCTTTATTGATAAACCACAATGTCCCAGACCTTCTATACGACACCGATGAACCCCTCCCAAGTCGACCCTGTCCAACCCGCCGAAAGATAACCAGGCCGCTGTTGGCAAGCCGGCGTATGAATGCTTGAGAAGAATGGTTGCAAGTATGAAATACAGGGTTCGCCCAGAGGCGCGGGGTATTTTCATTGTTGAGAAGAGACGCCTAGGACCCCCGTAAAACACCAAACCATAAAACGCCAGACGAGGGTGAAAAGAGAAAAAAAAAAGCAGAGAGATATGTCTGGGAAAAATTGTACAGTGAGTGCCTCCCACTACTCCCCCAAAAACAAGAAAGAACTCCACGCCCGAATCTAGCTCCATTTGTTGCGCCGCTTTTCCAAAAAAAAAAAGTCAAAATTCCGCGCCAGAAGAAACCGCATGCAGCTTCTGAAAGAATGACGCCCCCAAGAACGCTGTTGACGCGCGTGAAAGTACCGCCCTCCTCTTCATATGCTTCTCAATTCTTTCCTCGCTTGCTCTTAATTCTTTGAAAGAAGCCCCTGACGCTCATTCTCTTCTTCTGCTTGCTTCCCCTCTCCTCGTCATATGCCCTTCCAGTTTCCAGAGGGAGTTTCACTTCACTGGTGTATCCGTCTTCGTTTCCATTCACATAATACCGAGACTGCGCTACGGGCAAGACAGATTGACGCGGCTTCGGCCTTTCTTTCGTGCTCTTGCTCCGTGTAAGATCAAGATCTCGTGTAGGGGCTTCAACTGCACCATCGCTACGACCAGAAGTCGAATGATTCGCCTGCAAGTACGTCGGCGGAACTTGTAGGGTTGCTCGCTGCGGCCTCAGATCCCTCTCCTTTGACGCTTGGCGCGGCGTTGGTTCATCATCGTTGCTGGATGCCAAAGATGAAGCGTATTCTCCCGAGTTCTTGGGAGTGCGGTCTTCGATCATCGGGAGCATGATGTGGGCAGCTTCGGTAACGGTGAATCGATGGGGACGGTCGGTATCTTCGTCCGTGTTGATCCTATACATGTCTTGCCCGGCCGATCCTGACATCCCTTTCGGGCCACTGCTGTGTCGTTTCGGGTTCCTTTTACTGGATGCACGCTGCATGAAGGCGGTTCCGGTGGAGTTTGCGCGACGAGAGCGAGTGCTGCTCGAGGTTTTGGCAGTGGACGGAGGTGTCGAGTCGGATGCATTGTATTCGCCATTGAGCGCTGCCAGCGCGCTGTTCCGGTGCAACAACATCCTGGAAACGCTCCTCAGGCTGTGGTGTTTTTCGCTTTGGTTGTCCGGGATACCGGGAGAGCTAGACCTCGACATGCTGCCATTCATGCTGGCCATGCTGACGGTACGTATAGGAGCACAAGGCATGATTGGTGAGCCGCACAGGGGTGACGCCGGCACACTGTCCCGATCGCGGCCCGGCTTTTGATAACGGAAGACAGTCGACCATTTCTCTCGAAATGCGACCCAGATGGCACTGACCAGGATGAATTTCCTCAGAGTTTCATCCGTAGTCAGCAGAGGGCGAGGCTCAGAGCTGTCGGTCAAGCTCTGAGATGCCGCTGCATCGCTGAAAGTAGGCGAAAGTGGAGAGGCGACATTGGTCTGAGGCGGTATCGAGTACTGATCCCAGACATCAATGCCAGCTTTTGTCATGGTGGCAATAACAGGATGCCGCCGGCGATCCGGGCTGATGGTGCTGAAGGTGAACTTTCGATCCTCAGCAGCATTATCAAGTTGCGAACCATTGGCAGATTTCCGTTTTCCTTGAGCCTTGGGTACCCATCTTGCCTTGGACTGCAGGCCGTGCTCGTCGGTAGCGACAAACTCGTAACCGCCGTTCTGCATGAAGGTCGCCTCCCACACAGTGTCATCGTCCATACAAATCTCCGTCCGCTCGTCTCTGATGTTGAAACAGACAACGCCAATGACTTCACGAGCATCCAGGTCCTCATCGGAATCGCTATGGTCGTCTGCACCACCGTAGTCCCCAGCCCTCACAACCACCACATCGTCTGGACCCAGCCTGTCCCTATGCTTGAATACTCTACGGAACTTACGTTTTAGCCTGGGGGCGAAGGTGGTTGAAGGAACGGCCTCGAAAGCGGGCTTTGGCCTCGAGTTCGCCGAGGACTGGTGTAGCTGAAGGAGGACCTTGGGGCGGAGGTGCAACGGGCCTACACGTGGAGGCGGGTGGGCGAGAGCGTAGTTCGTCTTGGGACGCGCAGGTCGCTTGCGCGAGCGGTCGTCGGTCGAGGTGGTGGTGGTGCTACGGATCGAAGGCGGACGTGACGACGACGCGCTGCTCTCCGGGGGTAGGGCGAACATGATGGACTTCCTGGACGAGGCATGCGAGGGTCGGCCGTCGACGCTAATGCTTTTCCTGGCGGGGAGCGGGGTGACCTGCGGTCTCTGCTGGCGGACGGTCGAGGAGAGGACGTTCAATGGAGAACGAGGGGGAGGAGAGGTGGGATGAAGGGGAGAGGGCGTGCGCGGGGCGGAGAACTCGTGGCCATGCTGTGCGGCAGCGTCCGCGGTCAGCATGGACAGGAACATGGTGCTCAGCCAGGTAGACGAATAGTCGCGGGGGAAATCATCCCAGTGTTGGCGCGTCCGTCCGAGGAGGGCCAAATTGTGGAGTCGGCGTACCGGGCAGGAGGAGCAGGAGTTGCAGAAGCGACTTTGCGTCCCAGGGAGGCTATGCTAAATCTCGTACTGGAATTTGTTTCGACACAGTCGAGACGGGCGGGGAGCAGCAGTCGACAGCTGCGGCAGGACTGCAATGACGGCTCGCGCAGATCATGCACGAGGAGCGCAGGGGTCCGGTCGGTTGCGAGGCGTGGGCGCAGGGGTTGCGGTGTCGGCTGAGCCACCCTACCATGCGTGGCTCGGCGGGTGGAGAGTCGAGAGAAGGCAGCAGGATTGGAGGAGGTGAGGGTGAGGTGGAGGGGCGGGCGGCAAACAGGCGTGCGGACGGCGGCCTGCGGAACCAGCCTTTGTGTAGCCTGCCTTTGTACCGCGGAGACGGCGGAAGCGTCTTTCATTGCGGCTTTCGCAGCACTGATGCTTCACTCGGACTCCAAGTGGTTCCGGTCCGCCTCATCAGCCTAGGCGGCGTAAACTTCGCCCTGCGGGAGCCTGCGCGCGCGCGCTTGCTCATCCATTCGATTCGGCCACGGCCTTTCGGAGCTTGCCTCTCCCGCCCGCGCACAAGGCCCGTCCTGCGGCCCACCGGCCTTCCAACGGCGGCGCTGCTTGCGAGCGCGCTGTCGGCCGACCCGGACAGCGACCACTCCAGCCCACGCTCCAGCGCCTGCTGCAGCTCCCGGCGGTGAGCTCGCCAGCGTGGTTGTCGCTGCCTGCCAGCCACGACTTGCGGGCCTGGTGGAGCCGCAGACGCCTCTCGCCGCCAGCGGAGGGATCTGACGCATTGGCTCGATCGGACCACGGAAACGCGGCACCTTGCACTCGCTGCGCACGGAGTGTTGCGCCCAAAATATCTGTCCAGGATCCGTCACGTGCGCCGCAGAACAGCGCCCCTTCCCCCAGAACGTACGCGAAACCGCCGGCGCTGTGGCTCGCGCTCCCAGGTTGCGCTGCCTCGGACCCGCGCCGTCCCGCTCCTCCAAGCTCATAGAAGCTCCCCCTATGACGCCCCTCCGCGTGACGACCAAGTGCCACCTCCTCCCTGTCCCACCGCCCGGAAAATGGCTCGTTCGGACGTTTACAGTCGCCCGCTCGATCGTCCGTTCAGCGCGCTCGTAATCGTTTTCGCGGCCTGGAAGGCGCTCCTGCTGCTTACGGCCTTCGCCAGCCCTGGCCCTGGCTATGACACGTCGACGACGCTTCTGCTGGGCCAGGATGCTGCTGCCTCCGCGCTGGTGACCACTTCGGTGCCGTGGTCTGCGACGCCCGGCGAGCGCCTCGTCAGCAAGCTTGTCCGTTGGGATGCCATTTATTTCACCGCCGCCGCCGAACGTGGCTACCAGCACGAGCAGGAATGGGCTTTCAGCTGGGCCTTCAGCCACCTGATGGCCAACACCGCCAAGAGTATGCCTGCTCGCTCTCTTTGCCTGTTCCGTCCGGAAGGATGCTTACTCACTGCCAGTTCTACCTCTTGCGGGTGATCATTTGGCCACGCTTGCCTGGTCTGGCGTTATCCTTTCTAATGTCTCACACCTGCTTTCAGTGTTGGTGCTGTACCAGCTGGCTACCCTGCTGTTCCCTGGCCCAACTCTGCGCAAGACCGCGTTTTTGACTGCCACCCTCCACGTGCTTTCTCCCGCCGGCCTGTTTCTCAGCGCGCCTTACGGAGAGGCGCTATTCTCGCTGCTGAATTTCTCAGGAATGCTGTGCTACGCCTACGCTCGCGTGCGGCTCAATGGACATGCTGCGTATTTCCTCTGCATACTTGCTTCAGGACTCTGTTTTGGCCTTGCCACAATGGTGCGCACCAACGGTTTACTCAGTGGCCTCATTCTGCTCTATGATGTTTTCCGGTCTCTGCCTGGGCTCCTTGGCCCGAACCGCGCGATTGTTGACACGTTTGTGAGGCTCACCGGCGCCATTCTGGCGGGATTTATGGTTGCTAGCGGCTTAATCATCCCTCAGTTGGTGGCGTATCAGCAATACTGTACCTTGGTAGGTCTGCCGCGCATTCGACCCAACAAACTTCGGCTCACGCAGACCAGGACCATGCCAGGCCGTGGTGTGCAAAGTTACCACCTAGCATTTATACTTGGGTACAACATCATTATTGGTAGGTTGGTTTCCTTATACATATCCTTTCCTAACAACATAAAGGAACGTGGGCTTCTTGCGTTATTGGACGCTATCCAATATTCCGCTATTTCTGCTAGCTGCCCCTACTCTATGGATTATGGCATGCTCTGCTCTTCGAGTCATTCGTCGGTATGTTTAGAAACTTAAAATATCCTCGCTGCCAGGTTTTCATTTAGCGATTGACGATTGATTTCCAAGCAGATTCTCCGTTCGTTCCGGAACGGCCGAGCTGCTCTCGACCGAGCAGGTTTCCCTACGAACCGAAACGCCTCACCTTCTAGTGGCCTTCGGCATCCCCCAGCTCGCCCTTGCAATGCTAGCCGCGACAAACTTCCATGTCCAGATCGTCAATCGCATATCATCAGGATACCCTATATGGTATCTTGGGATCGCTTCTGGTATGGACTACGTGAGCGATCCACTTAAGATTGCTTTCGCGTCAAAGCATACGTGCAAGTCCATTGTTCGATTGATGATGATCTACGCAATTGTGCAAGGGGCTCTGTTTGCAAGCTTCTTGCCTCCTGCGTGACCTGGATCCACAGTTCTTCGGCTTCCGGAGCATCCGACATGTTTTCCGTCAAGATCCGACGACAAGCGCAGATTGACTCGGCGGCAAGAAATCTCATGCTGGAGGTTTTTATTGTCCGCGCCGTCCGAGGTGCTTACTCACCTCAGAAAATCGGGCGCACCTGTCCCTGTTGCAGCATGATATAAGACGGATCTTCGTCCACCATGAAGGACGCTACCACCCCATCCAAAGCTATCCACTAGTGCTGCTATAAGCAAGGAAGTGCAACTATCTAGAAATATGAGCGAGCTCTGCGGGCGCCTCAATCCTTTCAGCGAATAGGCTTCCGAACAGTCATCCCCGCTGTCCACTAATCAGAATCCAGGTCATCTCAGATAAGCGAATGGAGTGCGTTACCGTCTACATGGTGCCTGCATACAGCTGCAAGGCACGCATGCAAAGTCTTGTCTCAACCTTCTGAATTCGTGCAACAAAGTTCTGCTTGCCAATGACATCGGATTCACTTGTTGCAGTGACAAGTTACACACTACTCGTGTTACACCGTTGGATGGCCGCCAATGTGTTTCGTTTCGGATTCTGCGTGAGAAATTTGCGGGGGGAAAAGGTAGAGATGTAACACAGAAGGATTCTGCTAGAAACCACCTCGCCAAGCCATGCTCAGCAAGGAGGGGACAACGAGGGCCGGGAACTCTTGAGCTGAACTTTTCCTGTCATGAAGAAGATCACCCCACGCAGCGAACCGCACGTTTCCCTAGTCTGTGGTGACTGCATGGGTTGGCCATCGTACCACGTAATAAAACATGCTTTGAAGGTTATTGCAATAAGATGGCGTCACGAGTGGAATTCCAGGCCCCAATTGCTGGCAGTTCTCGTCAGCGTTGATGCCGTAAGGAACCTCTGGTGTCTTCTCTTAAGGTTTACGTAGAGAGAAAGAGTTTCTCAGCGTTTTGCGACTGGAAAAGGTCCCGCTGACACCCTGAAAGCCATGTTCGCCCCATCCCTTCTCAAAGTCGTGGAGATGGCCCCTGCAAGGTACGTGATTCCTGTCAGGAGGCTCTACACGCGTTAGCTCCACCATCCAGACCATTGCAAGCAACGCCCAGCAACATAGATGTCTGTGAATGGAATCATTTGCGCAACATCATCACTCTGTAAGGTCTGCTCCCGCTAATGAGACTGCAGGGTCTCTGGGATATAAAATGACTTGTGATAGCGGGATCGGAGTCTGGGGACAGTCTCTCCCTTCAACTCTATTCGTTCAACTGACAAGCTGTGTTTCGGTGGCATGATGGTTGCTTCGGTGACTTCCTTGCTATGGTTCGCTCACTTCGCCTTTGGTGCACTTCATGGGAGACAGGTGCGGATGAAACGGTGCGGAGACGTCGACAATTGTGCCCAGGCTGTCACCGGGACCAGCGCCTATTCCATCGTCTCGGATGTGCGACCTTCGGACTGTTCTAGTTTCATGACCGATACCATCACTATGGGCGGCGTGGTGTGAGTTGAATGCACAACCCAACCTGTTCCACGGCTAAGTTGAAGAGGACTTTGACAACAACCATCACATCATTTCCAAATGCCAGCGCCTCTCTCGACAAGAGGCAGGATGAGCTTCCCGGAAAGTCTGTACCATGGTACGCGTGGCCATGCGACGTCGAGAGGTACGCGGAAGTATGCTCTTGTGCCGGTTTCCCGCCAGCCACAATAACAGAGAAAGCCATGGTGAAATTGATACGCCCAAAGCGAGGCATAGCATGCTGGGCTAATTACTGAAGCAGACTACCACCAAGACTGTCACTGTTACTCCCCTGCATGGGAACAGTAGTAATTTCCACACCCCAGCTTCTAGAATGTCGGCATCCACAATCACTCCATCCCTAATCCGGCCTAACTCCTCAACATCATCCTTTCCAAGGACCAAACACGCCACTAGCCAACATCCTAATAGAAAGACCACCGCCGACTGGCAACGTTCCAGTACCTTCAACTCCTCTGGTCCAGCGTCTACGACTTCCATCGACTTCACGTTGGTTACGTTATCATGGGGCGACTCTGAGACTTCCACCTCGTCACGGAGATCGGCGGCCCGGATAAGGACTTCTACATTGAATGTCACCACAACAACGGCTACAGTGACTTGTACAGCGGTCGAGGGTCGAACAATCTGTCCCACGTCGACTCCGACGAAGCAGACGTGCGCTCCGCCAACGCCAGACGTTTGTCCTGATGCAGGAAATGGGTGTGTGAATCTCCAAACAGATGCGAAAAATTGCGGTAAATGCGGGCACAAAGTATGTTCCTTCTCAACGAATCCTCGTCGATAATACTGAACCGGTACCAGTGTTCCAGCGGAGCGTGCCAGAACGGGGTTTGCAGCACCGCGAGTTGCACGGGGTCCTCATGTGGGAAGTTCAGCTCCTGCTTGGAAGGCGATAGTACGTGTATCTGTGGCAGTGCGGTTGACGGGACCGGCTTCTGCCTTGATGGGAATATTGCATGCGGGGGCCTGCGTGGCTGCGACTCCAACTCAGATTGCTCGGCCCGCGAAATCTGCGCAGTGGGCACCTGCTGTGATCGAAATGTATGCATCAAGAGCGACACGTGCGAAAACACAAGCGATTCGGCGAGGGGGATTTTCATGTCCAGGCTGACTGGGAAGGAGGCAACGGTTGGTGGAGACTTCATGGATTACCTGGAACAGCCACATATGGAACTAGATGCTTGAGCTCACCACAAACGGCCCTTGTTATCCAATTAAGGATGTTGTCTGGTCTGTAGGGAGTCACTACATTTTCAAGAATGTTGATCGTCACGGCGGAGAGAGATCGGCGGATGCCATTATGAGCAACATGTCTCTAGAAATTTTAAATGATGCTTGACCGGAGTAACTAAACTGCCCGTGATCTCGTCTCACACTCAACTGGAGAGAGCCATTTGTCTGCTACACAACCACGACCTGTCTACTTTTGCTTTCTTTTCGTAACGGTCTGTTTCATCGCCTCCTGGTACCTGGAGAGCTTAGGCAATCCCAAGCATCTCTTACCACATCTTACTTCTGCAGCAGGTACTATAGACGGAAGGGAATCGATATATAGCAGAAATAAATTTCAAACCCTGAAAAAAACAGTAGTGTTTGCAAAGCTACTTTGGAAGCGGCGGGGCGTAGTCTTGGCACACGCAACTGGTCGAAGCTCCGAGAAGCCGCGGCCTTCCAGAACAAACGCAGAAGCAACAATTTCTCAACACCCAGCCGCAAGCTTCCTTGCCCGATAATGCTCGATCCTGCATACACGACCTTCTACCCGGCCTGATGCCGCCCTCTTACTTTTACCACCTGGCCTTTGAATTGTACCCTCACCCGCCAAAACCCCACGCCGCCGTTGCAGACGTTGAACCGCTCTTCGTTCCGCCGCCTGGCACCGATATATTCGCCAGCGACCTCCCTGTGCACCGCATTTCCTCCTGGGCGTCGCCGCCCCGCTCGCGCAAGAACGTACGCCGCAGCAAGACGGCCTACAGCGTCGACCTCAGCAACAACCGGCCAGCCGTGACGCAGAGGCCCTCGTACAGCGAACGCAGGAACAGCCATCTCGACAGCAGCGCCCCCGGTAGCGAGGCGCTTTACCTCCCCCCAAAGAAGCCCGCGGGCAGCACTGCGGCAACAGCGACGAAGGACTGGCGCTTCGACCGCGTGTCGATCCAGAGCATCGACATGGAGGAAGCGCGGGCCGCTCCGAAGGACGACGCTGGAGCTCGCGGCAAGTCCGTGGGCAATACTGCGCGCGCGGCAGGCTCTGGCCTGGCAACCAAAGGCAAATTCATCCCGGCCGACCCGAAGAACACAGAGGTGGGGTGGGGGGTGGTGCACCTGTACCGCGATGCCCAGGAGACGCCTGGTCTCTACGATGACACGGCTTCGAGCGCTGGCTCGGACGGTGGCGGGGTGGGAAACGATGGCGAGAAGCAGACCTTCAACGAAGAGGATTGCACTACCTTGTGCATTCTGGCAGTGCCATCGTACATGACGCCGTCTGATTTTCTGGGCTATGTCGGAGAGCAGACGAGAGAAGACGTCAGTCACTTCAGGCTGATTAGAACGGGTCGCGCCAATAAGTACATGGTTTTGATGAAGTTCAGGGAAGCTAAGAAGGCTAGGCTATGGCGGAAGGAGTGGAACGGAAAGCTGTTCAATAGCATGGAGGTACGTTTGACTCTGCGTGTCCCGGGCCTGGCACCCATCGAACTAACATCGAGTCCACAGCCTGAGAACTGTCATGTTGTCTTTGTCAAATCAATTGAGTTCCAACCATCTGGAGGAGACAACGACCCTTCAAGCTTCCCTAACATGAACAATGACCCCTTCACCCCTTCCGCTAGACCGACCCCATCGGCACCCATCCCCGCGGGTTCTTCATCTGCAGTTGACTCTGGCTCACTAGCGTCATTGAGCACAAAGCCTCTCCCGCCACCTACCTCATCGCTGGTGGAGCTACCTACATGCCCTGTGTGCTTGGAACGCATGGACGAGACTACTGGACTCCTGACGATCCTCTGTCAGCACGTCTTCCACTGCGCGTGCCTGGAAAAATGGCGCGGCAGTGGATGCCCCGTTTGCCGGTACACGCAAAATGACTCCCTGATCGCCCGCGGATATGCGTCTGACGGTGAGGGCCCCGAGAACGAGTGCTCGGTGTGCGGCACGTCGTCGAACCTCTGGATATGCTTGATCTGCGGCAACATCGGCTGCGGGCGGTACGATTCCGCCCACGCCTTCCAGCACTACGAGGCCACGAGCCACAGCTATGCCATGGACATCGCAACGCAGCATGTGTGGGACTACGCTGGCGATGGCTACGTGCACCGGCTCATCCAGAACAAGGCCGACGGCAAGCTCGTCGACCTGCCCGCCGCGCACGCTAATTCGCAGCATCCTAACAACAGTATGACGGGCATGGGCGCCGACACGGTGCCGCGCGAGAAGCTGGACAACATGGGCGCCGAGTACGCGTACCTGCTGACCAGCCAGCTCGACAGCCAGCGACTGTATTTCGAGGAACAAGTCGAACGCGCGGTCGACAAGGCTGCCAAAGCATCGGCTGCGGCCGAGGAGGCGGCCGCGGCGGCGACGGCCATCGCGCAGCAGCTTCGTGAGTTGCAGACGCAGCACAAGGACGCGAAGGCTACTATTGCTTCGTTGGAGAAGGACGTCCAGCGCCTAACGACACGTGCGACGAAATCTGATGAGCTGGCGCGCTCGATGACGAAGCAGTTTCAGGAGGAGAAGAGCGTCAGCGGGGCGCTGATGCAGCGAATCAAACACCTCGATGCCAAGTTCGCCGAGGTGGAAGAGAGGAACAAGGCCCTCGAGGCGGAGAAGAGGGATCTCGAGGAGCAGAATCGGGATTTGAGCTTCTTCATCTCCGGGCAAGAGAAGCTCAGAGAGTTGGGTGAAGAAGGCGCTGAAGGGGGGCTGAACGAGGATGAGGTCAGAGAAGGAAGGGTCGAGGTTGGCGCTACCCCAGAGGAAAGGGGGAAGCGGAGGAAAGGGAAGGGCAGAAAATGATGAGGTTGCGCATTGTTCTGACGAGACTCGGACTCAGACGGTCGGCATGGGACATGGACGACAGCTTTATACCCCCCATTGATTTTGATTGCATTCGCTGGTTATTGCGTAGGTTTAGAGATAGTATTACAACGTAGTCGTGGATACTGCATTGCTCTCAACATGATGTTGTATCTGTTCTTTGGCGGTGTCGACGTCAGCACTGCATGGATACTGATACAGAATCCATATGGCGGTCGTGAGCCAAGACAGCGACGTGAAGAGGCGGGCGAATGGCGTCATTTGTCGTCAACTGCCCAGCCAAGGATGGGCCCACAGGGATATCTGTAACAAGAGTATTTGATGGCATGATCGCACTGGATGAGTTTGTCTTGGCACCGTGATTGGTGTTGTTCATTCGCAGCTGCAACTGGCTCGTATCCATAGCGTGACGTCACTTGTGACCTTCCTCTTTTAGCCTAGCTCTAGTTGTTATTATAGCTGCCTGGCACAGCTTCACGAGCTCCTCACTCCTCTCTCCACCATAAAAACTCACGGAAAGGTCGTACACATTCGGGCCCCAAGAACCAGTTCTCTGGAGTTGCACCCGCCATCATGGACCAGTACCCAGCCAAGCTATCCCAGCCACACCCAACGGCCGCCTCACCCCCGCCCGACTGTGGCGTAAACCCAGCTCTTCACGAACCTCTGCCTTACCCTCCCACCAGCTTCGATCCCCAATCTTTCACCTGCATCACGCCCCCTTACGGATCCCGCGCTGCTCCGCTCTTCGCGGAATGTTGCGACAGTCCGGTCGTTAACTTCACGACCGTACACCTCACTTCCGAAGGGCCCTCTTCCTGCGCTGCTTACTGCAACGTCAAGCCTGACCGCCTTCTCGTCAGCGATTACCAATCGAGCGACTTCTACACGTGCGTGTTCGGCGGGCCGAAGGAAGATAAGGATGTCTATGTCCAGCTTGAGTGTTGGGATGGTGAAGGCTTCGTCGGAGATCTGGATTGGGCGGATCGCTTCGCGGTGAAAGACGGTGACAGCAGCAACCTCAAGAAGCGAAATGCGCAAGAGAACACGGACGCTCCGGCATCTTCGTCGGTGAGCACCACCACGTATGATCCGTCCTTCTGGAGCAGCTTGATCTCTGCTGCGGCGACGGAGACGGCCAGCATCGTCCTGCCGACCGAGCCCATGACCCCGGTGCTGACCACGACCCCGACGGCCACCGCCGCCAACGGAACCGCCGCATCGTCGTCGGATGCGAGCTTGGCCTCCGGAACCTTCGTGTCGGTGAGCGAAGTCTCCGGGACGAGAACCTCGACCGGCCCGGCCGAGACGTCCGCTTCGGCTACGTCCGGCGCGGCAAGCTCGGGAGGCTCTTCTGCATCCTCGAGCGCGAGCGCGAGCGCGAGCGCAGCAGCGTCTTCCTCAACTTCTGGGGCTGGTGCCCAGTTCCAGGGCGGATATGGCAAGTGGCTGTGCACCGGTCTCCTTCTCAGTGTTGTCTTTGCATCCCTTCAGTGATTTACGTTGTTTATGGCATCACGTTGTATCTGAGCACGATATGATATACCCAATCATCAGCTATGAAAGTAATCCATAATTGGGGGCGCGAGGGCGTTGTCTATAATATTGGGCTTACAAATGTCACATATAGGTTAAACCTACCCAGTAAATCTTACGCTATAGTATGTGGTATATAGCAGAATCCAAGCTGAATGCTTTTTCTGAACATCTCGGCCTCATCCCGTCCCGCATCCCAGTCTCTCTCATATCCAGTCCTGGCCTCTTGCTTTCCGTCCAGCCGCCGAGCTCCGGTACACGCCGCTCTTGGCCGTCCTCCCGCCCATGCGGACCAGGCCGGACAAGTGCTGCACGCCGGCCAAGACGCCATCGATGACCTGCACATCCTCGCCCACGGCCTCCTCGACGGCGGCCTTGAGGGGCGTCATGCCGGCGCAGCCCAGCGTCAAGACGTCGGCGCCCCTGGCCACCAGGTCCCTCGCGACCTCGCACATGCGGGCGACGACCTCGTCCTGGCTCTTCTCGTGCAGGTCGAGCACGGTGAGGTCGCAGCTGGCGACGCCGGCGCAGAAGCCGTCGAGGCCGTAGTGGCGCACGGCGTCCTCGTGCATGACGCGCGAGCGCGGGCTGACGGCGACGACGCCGAAGCGGCCGCCGAGGGCGCGCGCGGCGAAGTACAGCGACGACTCCATGATGCCGACGACGGGTTGATGTGGTAGCTCCTCGCGCAGCATGCGGATCAGCGCGTGGTCCGAGTAGCACGCGACCAGCACGGCGTCGTGCGTGGCGGCGAGCGGCAGCACGGCGCGGGCGGCTGCTGCCGACGACATGACGTTGTCGAAGTTGCCCTCGACGGCGGACGGCGCGGGCCGCGGCGAGGTGAAGCCCGTTACGGTGACGTCGGGGGGTAGCTGGGTCTGGCACATGGCTACGCAGGCGTCGGTCATGGATTTGGTGCTGTTGGGGTTGACGAGGAGGATGCGGATCTTCTTGTCAGTGGAGGTGCCGTTTGTTGTAACGCCATTTGGCTCGCCAGAGAGCTTGGGAGGCTCGACGACGCCGGTTTGGTTGGTGATGCGAGCATAGTGCTCAACGCGGCGGTGGCGGTCGAAGTCGAATGTCCGCTCCTTGCCCGGCCGGCAGGCATCGAGATCACAGTCGGCGATGATGACTTCGTCTTGGTCTGGGGTCGTCGCCTCGGCCAGCAGCTCGCCTTCGGGACCGGTGATGCAGCTGCCGCCGATCAAGTCGTAGCGGCCGTCGTCCAGGCCGCAGCGGGCGGCGCTGACGGAGAAGCAGGCGTTGGTGTAGCTGTGGGCCTGCATGACGAGCTTGTGGTGGAACAGGGCCTTGCGGCGGGCCTCCTCCGGGTCCATGGCCTTGTCCGACCCCCACAGGTGCGGCGCGAAGCCGGCCGTGTTGTAGCCGCAGTACACGACCTCGACGCCCTGCAGACCCAGCACCCGCCAGCTCTCGGCCCAGCGGCGGTCGTTGCAGATCATCATGCCGAAAATGGGGTCGCCGCGCTCCGGGGGCGATTCGACCAGGCCCGGCACGCGGAAGGCGTTGAAGCCAAGGTCGCCCGGCTTGAAGTAGCGCTTCTCCAGCTGGTTCGTGGCTTCGGGATCGGCGAAGGGCTCGAAGTCACCGGGCAGATGGACCTTTCTGTATTTGGACAGCACCGAGCCTGTCTGGGCGTGGTAGTAGATGCAGGCATTGAACGTCTCGCCCTCGTCCGTCTTCTCGGCGAAGCCTACGGCCACGTCGACGCCCAGTTCGCGCGCCCGGTCAAACAGCGGCTTTGTCTGCGCCTGCGTGGTGATGTCGCCATGCTCGAAGAAGGAGTCCAACTCGACCGGGTCGGTGATCAGGTGACGTGGAAAGAAGGTGGTGAACGCCGTCTCCGGGAAGAGCACCGACTTGGCACCTTTGGCCGCTGCTGAGTCCAGCAGGGCGAGCATGCGGTCGAGGGTTTTGGACCGCGAGTCCTTGTAGTGGGTGGCGCCCATCTGGGCCGCGGCAAGGCGGATTACGCGAGGCATGGTGATGGTGTTGGTCAGTTGCGCGTGAATTGACGATAGATGCAGGGCTCTCTAAGACATATAGGTAGCGGCTTCTGCAACTTTTTTTCAGCGGGTCTTCTCGGTAACTCGTGGCAGAAGACAACACGGCGGCAAGTAGGTGGCTCACGATAGGCGCGGGAATGGACACAGTCGTGGAGCTATCACGAACCAGCCGACGACCCCGCGCCGGGCAGCGTCGATCACTAGTTTCAGTCTCGGGATCGACCCAGCGGCGCGGTCCATGATAGCCGATAAGGCACGTTTGAGGGGTGCGGTTGGTGATGCCGGGCAGCCTTCGGCCAGGGCGACGCTTGCCCGAGCGATAGCATGGCCTATCTGCTTATCGCGCCTGCCCGCTCCACCACTCGTTACGACCAACACCATGCATTCAGACACGCTCCCCGGCGCGACCATCGGGCGCTGCGCTGTCGCTGTCTATACTAACATGTGTCCGCTCCCCTGCATCAGCTGCTACAGGCAGCCCAAATCTTGCCCACCAGCCAAAGATGATTGCAAAGGTTGACATCGACCTCCTCATTGTGAACGCTACTGTGGTGGGTAGCTGAAGACTCCCAAGTCATCTCGAGTTAAATCTGACTCGCCTGCCAGGTCACGGCTTCAGATGTCCTCCCTCAGCAAGAGATTGCCATCCGGGATGGCAAGATTCTACTTCTCGGACAGAGCCTGACCTCTCTGTTCTCCGCCGCTTCCATCATCGATGCCCAGGGTGCATTCGTGACTCCGGGAGGCGTCGACTCGCACGTGCATCTTCACCAGGACAATTCTCCCACTGGTGACAATTTCGAGACCGGATCCCGTTCAGCCATTGCGGGTGGCACCACGACCGTCCTGGCATTTGCCTCTCAGAGCCGCAAGGATGAGTCCCTTTACCCTGTCGTGGACGAATACCACAACAGGGCACGTGGCCAGTCCTATTGCGACTACGGATTCCATCTCATTCTCACCAATCCAACCAAGAAGATCGTGGACGAGGAACTGCCTGTCCTGGTCAAAGACGGCATCAGCTCGGTCAAGATTTACATGACTTACGAGCCCTTGAAGCTAGGCGACCGCGAGATCCTCGACATCATGATGAGCACGCGTGCACTGGGCATGACGACCATGGTGCACGCTGAGAACAGCGACATGATATCCTGGATCACCGACCGCCTGGCCGAGCAGAACCTCACTGCCCCTTATTACCACGCTGTCAGCCGGCCGTCAATCGCCGAGGACGAGGCTACCTACCGCATCATCGCCCTCTCGGAGCTCATCGACATCCCCATCCTGATCGTGCACATGTCCAGCCGCACCGCCGCGTCACACGTCCGCGCCGCCCAGACACGCCTGCTGCCCATCCACGCAGAGACGTGCCCGCACTACCTTTACCTCACCTCGGACGCACTGAAGTCCCACGACGACGACCCCTTCTCCGGCGCGAAGCACATCTGCAGCCCGCCGCTGCGTGCCGACCGCATGGACCTGGACGCCATGTGGGCCGGCCTGGTCAACGGCACCTTCACCACCTTCTCCTCGGACCACGCGCCCTCCAAGTACGACCACCCCTGCGGCAAGAAGCTCGGCCTCTCCCCAACCGACGGCTCCATGCACTACGACAAGGTGCCCAACGGCCTTCCAGGCCTCGAGACACGCATGCCAACCCTCTTCGAGGGCGGCGTGCTGACGGGCCGCGTCTCGCCCCCCAAGTTCGTCGAGCTGACGGCCGCGAATCCGGCCAAGCTGTACGGCCTGGGCGACCGCAAAGGCGCCATCGCTCCCGGATTCGACGCCGATCTGGTCATCTGGTACCCCACCCCTTCGCAGGTGCCGAGCGGTTCGGCCATGGGCGGTGCCGGTGCCGCCGCGAAGGGCTCCGAGTCGTCCACGACGATGGAGCCGTTCGCGCTGACGAACGCCATGCTGCACCACGACATCGACTACACGCCCTTCGAGGGCATGCGCTTCTCCAACTGGCCCCGCTACACGATCCTGCGGGGCAAGGTCGTGTGGGACAGGGACAACGGCGGCGTCGTCGGCGAGAAGGGCTTCGGCGACTTTCTGAAGCGCGGGAAGAGCACCCTGAGCAAGCCGCGGGACGAGTGGGTCAATGAGTTTAGGCCCGGTGGGAAGGTCAGGGTGGCCATGGAAGGGGGGAGAACGGCACCGGCGTTGGATTAGTAGGGCTTCGATTTAGATTGAGAATTGTGATTTTGGGCTTTGATGGGAAAGTCCATGTGGTTAAGAAAGAATGATATGGCTAAGACAAGAGAAGTCTTCTGTAGGTTCATGAGTCTAGATAGACATTTCGGAACTTCTGCCTCTTGCTGTTGTTTGTGTTGTAAAGCTGTGAAGATGGCTCGTGATTTAGTACCGAGCACTGCTTGCTTCTAGCAGTGGCAGTATTCGCCGTAGTCGTACATAACGTCAATAACAGCATCCTCTATAAAGTCATTGCGAATCTGGTACAAAAGTGGCCAGACTTATTCCGAGTCGTAGTCGAGAATTGGCTTAAAAGGCCTGGACACTTCTTACTCTATTAAGCCGAATTATGTGTGGTTTCACGTTGAATACTTCAAGACAACCTTGACGACCCTGAGGAATGTTTAAAATATCCAATACCGGCCTTTTCCTTTCCACCGCCTTGACTCGATTTTATATAGGCGTTCAGTAGCGGATATTAGCGTGCAATGCAATAGGAAATGGAATCCAATGCCAACAACGGGTGACACTGCAAGTATTACTTGTGTCCGAAAGCAGAGTGATCTAACTGCATCGCCACAGCCTTCGGAATCAGCTCCAGCGGGTCTCGTTTCCAGGGACCGGAGGGACGACCGCATGTTAAGACATACGAGAACTTCCTCAGCTGGATCGTCTTGGTGCACAACCACACCAATGGTGCCAAACCAGCACCGTCAATGAAACAACAAAATCAAGAGCAGAGGACAGAGATATGGAAAGGTCAGGTCTCAAGACGGACCTGGCCCCGCTAAGCAATTTTCAATTTGCCGCCAATCGAATCCCATGACTGGGAATGGATGGGACGGTGTTTGAGATCTAAACGCGCGCAGTCTGTTGTCTAAGCTATGCATTCTGGTCTGATCCCCCTTCATGACGTCTTCCAAAATATCACCACCGCCGTCATCATCGTTCTCATCACCTCATGCTGGACTTCCACCATCGACCGATTGTGATAATCCAAAGCCGGAAAAACTCCCAGAAACATTAAATGAGTAACAGATTAACAAGAAACTCCTCGGCAGAGAAAGGAAATAATATGCGGCGACTTGCATGTCACACACCCGAACCACAGGAAAAGAGTGGGATAAGGATGTGGGGACAGATTGACTTGGCTCGCACCCAAGGAGACAGTCAAGAGAAGAAATAGCCATTATGCAAAGGCCACAAGCGTCATAGAAATCGCCACGCAAAGACACCGCAATTAAAGATAGTTCCCAAAACCATGCCGATAAAATGAAAACATCAGAATGGTAAAGATGAAAAAGACGCAAGGAGGCAATCAGCAGCACCCAGGACGCAGATACGACCCGGCAGCTGGCTTGTCAGCTTCCCTTCGTTTTATGTAAGTGAGAAATCTAGAACAGACCCTGTAAGAATATGAGGGTGAATAATTTTCAAGTTAACGGCAACTCTCAACATCATGTCTCTCCACTCAATAATTTTGCTCTCTTCTTCTCGACCAATTTTTTGAGCTCGGCAAATTTGACCGGCTTAGGAAGGTAGTCATCGATACCACTGCCCATTGCCTCTTCCTGAGCTTGAGCAGACGCCAGACCAGTCAATGCCACAATTTTGGCTGGCATAACTCCTTTCTCATGCTCATATCTCCGAATCTCTCGAGTGCTTGCAAGGCCATCCATGACAGGCATCGAGATATCCATGAGAACGAAGTCGAAGCTCTTGCGCGTACTTGAAGGGTTGTACGAAGGGGATTTGATTGTTGTCGTGGCATCCTTGTAACGTTCAAATGCCTCGAGGCCGTTTGTAGCCTCGGTATAGGCAAATTTATGCTTCTTCATGAACATGACCAAGAGCTGCAAGTTGATGGGGTTATCATCGACGACAAGGATCCGCAGATGCGGATTCTCAATCGAACTAGGGTCGCGGTTGAGCGCGTTTTCAGACGGAGTCGGTGCGATAGCGGTAGCGGAGCTGGCAGAAGAAGTGGTGATAGCATCTCTCAGAAGTGATCTTTCTGGGACCTCAAGACCGGAATCTTCCTCGCTCCCACTCATACTGCGAATCGCCAAGTTGCGATGAGGTACGGGAGGTGACTCGTCAGATTGGTAGCTGGCCTCTTGGTCATGTAGAACTGCTGGCGCTGAGATCGCTCGGCCGACTGGCGGTTTAGACCTCGCGTCTTCGATGTGCTTTAAGCAACCCATTATTATCCTTGCAAGTTTGCGTGGACCACATCTGGCACCTGTCAGCTCCAAGCCCATCACGCCAGTCTATGACAGGGGGTGAAAACTTACGGTTGTGAAACTACATTAACATGCCGCCCAAGGGCCTGCAGTCGATGATCTTCTCTGGCCTTCAATGCAATTTCCTCGCTCGGATTCCTGCACACTATCACCAGAGGCGCGGTGCCACTCTTGCTTGCATGAAACTCGAACAATTTATCCACCAAAGACGGTTCGGTCACAAAATATATGTCTGCATCAATGCCTTGCATCGTCGTAGATTCAATGACATCCATCTCAAACCAGTTATAGCAGGTATCTCGGAAGGAGGCGATAAGGCGATTGTCGTCTCCAGTAGGGTCTAGGTGCCTAGAGACCTCAGGGATGAGAAGACAGGTGCTCATACCTCTCGTCGAAATGGTGGCAGGCATGATAGTGCTCTCCGGATCCTTTGCTTGATGCCCTGATAGGGGCAATGTGAGAAAGACGTCCACTTCAGTGCCGACATTTTTGGTGCTTTTCACGTCTATCGTTCCGCCAAGCGAATCTATGATCTGTCGAACGATGCTGAGTCCCAATCCGGTGCCAACGGCGAAAGGATCCTCCTGGGAAAATGGCGAGAATAGGCGTGTCCTTTGGTATTCGACAGACATTCCAATCCCGGTGTCCACAATGCGGAGATGAGCTTCAAGTCGCGTCGGATCGATACTCCTTGATGCTGACAAGTTCACAGTGACGTGTCCAGAAGTGGTATATTTGAGGGCATTTCCTAAGAGGTTCATGACGATCCGCCGCAAAGCTCCAGGCTGCGTCTTGACGTTCCACCCGCCAGTAGGATGCACGTTGAGGAGAATCGTAACTCTGCCTTCGCTGGTTGGCGTGACGTCCACAGAGTCTTTGACAAACGCGTCAGACGTCGAGCGAAATGCTTTGATTGCTGGGCCTGAATCATGGAATGCTCCGGCATGGGCCTTCTTGAACGCATCTCCAGCACAAACGGCCTCAACCACTTCCTCGACAAGCGCACTAAGGTCGAATTCGGTGGTAACCCCCATGACTGAGTTGTCGGTTCCATTAGGGATGTGCTTATGGCGAGTTTCGTGCTTTTTCCTCTTATGAGTTCTCCCCAGCTTGTTGATTTTGGCATAGTCGAGGACGTGATCGATAGTGTCCAGCAAAGTCTTGCCGCAGATTTCAATGGACGTGAAAAGCGATGCCTGATATGTTGTGCTTGCAGTTTCGTGCAAGAACTCAACACTTCCTAGAATTCCATGAAGGGGTGAGCGCAGTTCGTGGCTGATCGAGGCAATAAATGTCGTCTTTGCCCGGTCTGCCCTTTGTGCATTGACTCTAGCAACTTCGCTCATGATGCTGTTGCCAAATGCCTTCAGGTAAGGCAACTCATTGTCCGGGCTCATCAAACGGCCAGCCGTTGACGTCCAGATGAAAGCGCCGGCAACCCATCGTTCGACGGTCGGATCCCACATGGGCAGGAAAATCAAGCTTCTAATGCCGGGCAAAACTTTCAGCAGCTCGGTAGGGATCAGCTTCTCTTTCTTTTTCGTCTTTTTAGGGTACTCTGCAGTTGAGCCTGCGCCACGGCTTGCCTGCATGTGCTCAGGGTCTGATTTTTCATCTGACGAGATACCTGCTCCTTGGTCTGTGAAGCTGAAGAATTTGCCGTGGGGAAATCTTTTGATGTAACGTTCCATGCTGCGTTCTGAGAAATTGAAACTTTTCTCGGTGAGTGGTTCTTCCCTCATGGTATAGGGATCTAAAGACAGCCCCACTACTTCGCAAATCTTGTCCAAACGGGCGTTCTGCTCTCCTTCCATGGCAGCGACGGTTTCCTTGGATATGCTTGAGACAGACCCAGGCGACTTTCTAGACCTCCGAGGAAGCCTTTGATCACCTGAGCTTGAAGGCGGTCCACTATCAGAGGTCTGCGAATCATCACTTGGGTCGGCAAGGCCACTAGGAGGGTCGTTTGGAGAAGTTTGGATGTCGCTCGAGAAAGTCGTGAAGAAAACGACACCATCTGCCGATGTACTTGCACGAATTATGTTCGCTGCTCGGTAGAAAACGTTACCAACGTCATCCTCGGGCTCAGCTCTGTCGGGTTTCGCCATGCTCGCTGGCAAGGTCGACGAGGAGAACGACGGACCGCGAACAGGCTTGGGGAATTCCTTGTCCTCAATGCGCGAGTTCTCAGTCTGCCTCTTCAGCGTGGACGAGTGGCTACGGAATGAGGGGGTGCGCATTATGGAGCTGCTTCCAAAGATCTCGTCGGACGGATTCGATGCAGTTGTCGGGCTGAGGTGCGCCGGTTCAGGACTGTCCGGTTCTATCGTCACACCCTCGATGAAGTCGGCCAGCCCTCGCACCATTCTCTCTCCCTTATTCCTATCATCCCTGTCCTTTGCCATTTCCAAATGTTCCATCACAGTGGTGGCCACGTCCTGCATGAACTTGAACTCGTCGACGGTCAGACCAGGGCGAGGATTCTCGTCGGACACGGAATATGCGCCAATGCGGTGGCCAGCCTTGGTTCTGATAGGAACTCCTGCGTAGAAACGGACGGCGGGTTCGGACTTGACGTAGTCGCGATCCTTGAAGCGGTCGTCGAAGCGCAGGTCGGGGATGACGAGACCCTCGCCGGTGTAGGTGCTTCCGTCTTCGTCTGTGGCAGTGTACCTCGAGCCGAAGAGGTTCTCTTCAACGCCGTCGTGTCGCGCAATGACGGTCTGGCCGAGCCAGATGCTGTCGCCGGGGCCATGGCGGAGGTCGTCAATTAGCGAGAGGGTCTTGGTGGCTTCGGCAAGAATGTACTGCTGTTGCGCGTCAACGAGAGACACCATGGCGCGGCGCACGCCCAGGCGCAGGGCAGCCAGCTGGGCGAAGGCCGTGAGGGCCTTGTCGCGCGAGGGCTGGGCGCGAAAGCCCTTGTAGGTGAGGGCGAGGCTGGCGCCCTGGTTGTTGACATTTACGAGGCTCTGGGCATCGAGCCAGGGCTGGTAGTACCTGTATGGGCATCATTAGCGTTGATCGGCTGCCCCAGGTGTTGATCAAAACGTCACGCACCTGTGCAGGTCCCGTTCTCTGGCCGCCTCCGGATATACGGCAGACATGGCGCTGGCTGCTCTGCGTGCATCAAGAGGGTTGCAGAGAGGCTCAGGAAGGATTCGGGGTGGCGCAGAGGAGCAGGCAGTTGCGCAAAGGTCGGCGGTTTAGTCTTCTTCAGTGTGTGCTCAGCCGGGCGTTAGGCCGTTGGCGGTGGGCCGGCGAACGACCCCCCGGCCGGCAACGACGCAGTCTCGAAGCCGCCCCCGATCGAGCCTCGCCGGAGCAGATTTCTCGCATCGGTGCTCGTCAAACTGCCGAGGCGGGCAACGTCAGCGTGGCGGCGCCAGCGCGCCACGGGCCGCCGCCGAAATGTGCTAACGTTACCTAGCAGACGTTGCGAGCACATGTCTCGCAGTCCCCGGAAGCGTCCCCCCTTCTCTCGCAGCAGTTTGTGCAACCGGCAGGCCCTGCATTGCACTGCTGCGCGGGCCGACTGTGCTGATGACCGCGACTCAGGCGGCGGAGTGCGCAACTGCGGCGGCAAGCAGGCCGGAGTGTGTACGGGAGCATCCTTGTGCCTGAACGGCTGTTCGGCGCCGGCTGCTCCCCACGTTCGCTGGCCGCTTGCTGGCCGTGCTGGTCGGCTGCGAGTCATGGCCGCGTCCGGGGGCCGTGCCTTCTTATCGCCGCCGGTAATATCCAGTCCACCACTGAACCAACACCATCGCCCATCTGCCCCGCGCCATGCTGGCCCTTCATGGCCGACCAGCAGTCCGACGACCGCGCTCGCCCCTACAAGAGCCGGAGCAAGCGCCCCTGTGACTTCTGCCGCTACAAGCGAGCCGCCTGTCTGCTCGCCGCCGCCCCGCCGTGCGAGCTGTGCAGCCGCTACGGCCGGCCATGCACTTTCCTCGAGAATCCCGCCAAGCGCAGGAGGTGCAACCCAGACCACGACACCGACATTGACCTCGCCCACACCGACGCCGCCGTCTCGCCTGTCGCCGCCTCTCCCGATTCCTCGCGACCGCACAGGAGTCCCCCAGAGCTAGCCCCACCCCTCGCCTCTGACTCCGCGCCCGATCCTTCTCATGAGCCCCCATCGCTGGATGCCGGATCCAGTCACAATGCGCAGATCGTCGGCCTGAGCGGCGAGGCGGATCCCTATCTCTTGCGTCTCTACCGCTTTGACACCAACGACCAGTGTTCCTTCCAGCAGCTGAGCATAAGGAATGTGGGATTGAGTGACGGCGTGCCGGTGCAGTTCATGGTGCAAGACAACTCCCTGGCCAGCAAAGCACAACCAGGCGACTTTGGCAAGAGCGTGTCCGCTATCCGAGCCGAGGTCACAGGAATGGTAGAGGATGCCGTGGGGAAGAGGCTCATTAGATTGTGAGTAGGGTGGAATAGTCCCCATTCTCCGGGTGGCCACGTGCATTGAAATCTTGGGGACGCCACAGCTCATTCTGCAGGTTCTTCCGCTATGTCCAGCCATACTTTCCAGTCCTGTCGTACGAGCGCATTGTTCGAACTATGGATTGCGATCCCAGCACTATTCCCACTTGCCTATTGGCTGCAATCTACGGTCATGCGCTGCCGTTTTGTGTCTTTGATGACAGACTCTGCGTTGAGGTCTACAAGCCTCCGTCTTCAGACGATCTGTTCCAGCTGGCCTGGCAATCTGCACTCCCTCAATATCACACCCCATCCTTGTCCGTAGTTCAGACCCTTTTGCTCCTTGTGCAGCGGCGACCAACAAATCGACACGTGGCCGACACCCCTTTTAAGTGGACCATGATGGCCGAGATATTCGCTCTGGCCCAAACGCTGGGGCTCAACATTGATCCTTCGAACTGGTCTATCCCGCACTGGGAGAGAAGGCTCAGACGACGTCTTGCATGGGCGGTATACGTCCAGGACAAGTGGCTTAGCCTAAACTTCGGACGGAGTTCGCATATTCAGATGGATGACTGGGATGTTGAGCCCCTGAGTCAGGACGACTTTGACAGTTCAGATTCTCCCACTCAATCCGTTCTCTGTGAACACTTCCTACATTTGGTATCTCTCACGCAGATCGTTGCCCAGATACAGTCGAATCTGTTGTAAGGACACTCCTCGAGCCTGGGTTCGTATATCGAGTTTTGACGCTTGAGTAGTTCTCTCAGAGCCACGCGCCATCTTTCCAGATCATTGGAAGCGACTTTCGACGCAGCGAAGCCGCTCCGAATAGCTCTTGCGGAGTGGTCTCAAGCGCGTCCGCTCATTGCAGCTCAGCCTTCACGAACACTTGCGTCGCAAGACCTAGATGGCAATGGCAGCCTTCGTCTTGCCTACATTACAGCTAAGATTAGTATATTCCGCGCCCTTCTGAGACCCCAGATTTCGGAGGCATCTCCGGAAGCAAGAGCTGCATTACGGACAGGCGCCATCAGCGTGGCGCGCGAGATGTATGACTTCGCCACAGGACTGGAAACACACCATCTCGAGGCGTTTTGGCCTTCTTGTATGTCCCTTGCTTGATGGTTGAGGACTCGACTGATTCAGGGATAGATTCACGTGTGAATTTCGCAATCGCCAGTAACTTCATGGTGTTGCTTTTCGCCTCGTCTTTGACCGAACCAGATGCTCGGGAATCTCTTGCTCTACTCAACAGATGGCGCAGCCTCCTCAGGATCAAATCAAGAAGCTGCAATATGCTGAACCTCAGTCTCCTGCGATTGGATGCCATGTACGTCGCTGGATTGAGTCAGCTTGTGGAGCTGTCTCCGGCCGCATCCTCAGCTTTCATAAACCAATGACACTGCCGGATTTTAATGCTTGGGTTCTACGCATTGTGCAATGCAATACTGTTGGGCGACCCCTTGTCACTGGCCCCTCCGCGGACAGTGCCTCGGTAACCCACGGTCGTGCGTCTCATGGGTTGTCGTCGATCTTGCACTGGATCCTACAAACGGTGGATACTGCCATCTTCCTCTTTGGGGTTCAGGAACAGGTCCCTGAATGATTCAGGCCATACCGAATTTGACACTCGTCCGCAGTGTTTCAAAGTGATGGAAAACATTAATCGGGACTCACCAATTTTCGGGTGGGCTTCGGGCTTTCTTCGCCACCCTTCTGCCGCTTGCCCGTGCATACCCACGTGTGAGCAACTCGGATCTCTTCCGTAAACCGGCCGGCTGGTCAGCTAGGTAACTAGCTCTTCGGACTAAACTCCGCTAATCTGAGATTGCCGGTGGAGATTGCCGAGGAGAAATTTGACTTTGACTGCGATGCAGTCTGTTGCGTCAGCCATGACAAAAGATTTCTACAATCCTCAGACGAGTCTTGGATCTGGCCTAGCCGTTTCATTACATATATTTGCTTGCTTATAGAATACCTACACCCCAGGTCCCGTGGAGATTTTTGCATCCGGTGCTTTGCCGGTCACGGAATTGGTCTCCTCCGGCGCGTATATTTCCGCCTCGCTGCCCTCGATGTATAGCTCTCTCTTCTCGTCAATTGGGAATGGCTTAATCTTCCAACCTGCCCAGTAGACAAAGCCTGCAACAAGAGTGCTCACCAACCAGCTCAAACTGTAGAGGTACGTGGCACCTTTCGGAACTCCGCTCTGGCCGCAGGCAGCTGCCAAACCAGGCATATTTGGTGCGATACCGCAGACAAAAGCAATCACAGCACGAAAGTTTACCCCGCCAGTATACCAATGGGTACCACGAGTATTGTAGAGGGACGTGACCGAGAGGCGACGCGAACGGCAAATCCAGAAATCCACGCAAATAATGCCAGCAATGGCACCAAGAAATAGCGAGTAGCCGCCAAGGAACGAGGAGAAAGACTTGGCACTGTGAGCGATGCTGTTAGCCAGAGCTATGCGAAGAGTCTCTATAGGAGTTGTGCATACTTGTACTGAATGTTCCAGGGAACGGCGCATATCCCAAGGATGGCGCATATGTAAGCTCCGCGGCGGTTGTTAATATATTTAGGGAACCACAGCGCCAAGTCATTCGAGAAGGAGACGCTGTTTGCCGAAATGTTTGTTCCAATGACGGCGAAGGCCCAGCACAGGCCGGCGAAAAACTGGGCGGCGCGATTGTTCCAGAGTACGGCCACTTCCAGCGGATTCCACGTCACTTCTCCGTAAATGACCTCAGCCGCAGACGACACTGTGGCACCGAGGACACCACACATGGTGACGAGTACTATGAGGCCAACAGCCTGTGTCCAGAAGACTTGGCGCGGGTATTTGGCGTATCTTGTAAAGTCGGGCATGTTGAGCGCCAGCGTCGCCTTGGGGCCGATGGCGGTTGTCACGCATTGTAAGAAGACGACAGCGGCCGGCGTGCCGTCCTTTATGTGCGTAGGCTTCGAAAACGTAGGACCGAAGCCGTGAGCTAGGGCTAAATTAGCAGAAGCAAAGCATTTGGCACGGATGGTACTCACCAGCAACAAGAGCCCAGATGAACAGAGTCAAGCCAAATATCGGCATCACAATCGTCTTGGCCATGAACATGTACCGGAGACTTGATACATGCAGCCACAGCAGCGGTAGCTGGACGATGATGAACAGAAAGAAGCACAGAAGTTCGGCACTCGTGACATGGGCGCTCTCAGGCAAGTGGTTGGGAAAGCTGTTAAAGCTTGGCCAGATTGCTGAGATCATGATCTGAAGACACTGACCACCCTGGAAGGACTGGGTTCCAAACCAGATGCAGGCGACGACTCCGCGCACGAAGACGGCGAAGTACGAACCTCGCATGCCCCAGCTGGCGCGTGTAAAGACGGGGAAGTTGATTCCAAAGACGCTACCGACGTAGCCATCCAGCATGGCGGGAATGCATACCAAGGCGTGCCCGATGAGGACGGCGACAATGGCGAGACCTGGATTCAAGCCTTTGGAAACGGATGTTGATGAGACTGTTTTGCTTTTTTGTCAGACTGTCTGAATTCTCACGTAGGCTCTCCTCGAGTCACTCACCTTGATACATGGAAATGGAAAAGGCCTCAGCAATCCAGAATCCCAGCAGACTGGGCCAAGTCCATGTTCGTTCTGGTGATCCTAGAGGGACAGGGTCAAGATCCTTGTTCGACACAGGACCTTCTGCCTCGGATCCAAGCTCAGGGTTGTCCGAGTACAGTTCGAGGCGCTTGCGGAGCCCCATTTTCGCTGTCAGTCTGTCGCTCCGGTGGAGAATTGAAGGGGTGACAGTGGGTGGATAGAGCAATTCAGCGAGCAAGGCATTCGCAACTTTTTGACCATTGATTACAAGCTCTAGGCCTTATCGACATTATCGCGGGACTCTTTGCTGAGCACCCAAGTACAGTGCCGGGCGGGCTCGGACGTGGATACCGCTACTGCTCACTTGGCGTTGGTGTGGCAAGGGTTGGCCTATCGCTTCTGCCGCCAACACGGGTAGCCGGGCGATAAGCCGAGAGATAACTATCAACTGCGTATCAGCTGTTAAAGAAGGGCAAACACGTAGATTATGGAGATGCGGAGATGCTGTTTAGTGTTTCGATCGGTCAAATTCCGAGTTGGCCAGTAGTGTTTCTGAGCAAGGTGTAGTTGCTACTTTCTCTATTGCGAGCCGGCAGTGCAGCCTGACGCCATTCCGGGGTTGTAAATAGAGGCGCGTTTTCATCTCTCAACGCGCTTGCTCGTATCTTCCATTCATCATCTCATCATGGCGCCTGTTGCATTGTCCGATCTTGCGGCAGAGCCCGTGCCTTCTATCACAGACGCCAGCGTTCTTCCCCCAGACCAAGCTGATGAAAGGATTAAGAAACTATGGAATTTGCATGGTCACCCGCACAGCAAGAGGTCCGCGGCTTAAATCTCTACATCACGGAGGGTCTGTCATGCTCACGCCAATCAGGTTCGCCAACCCGGAGCTCACGAGCCTAGCCGCATTGGTTAAGCACAACGCAACCACCCAGCCATCGCAAGCAGCATTCTTGCATCCGGCCGGGGAGTCGTTTGACACGATTGACTGGGCCACGTTCCATGAACTCGTCACCACTGCAGCTGCGCACTATTCAGTCAAGTTGCGGGCCGAGATCGACGCGGCGAACGAGCGCTCACAGCAGCCCACGATTGCTCTTCTAGGCACCGGCAACACCATCAACTATCTAGTTACGCA
Source organism: Lasiodiplodia theobromae (assembly GCF_012971845.1). NCBI lineage: Eukaryota > Fungi > Ascomycota > Dothideomycetes > Botryosphaeriales > Botryosphaeriaceae > Lasiodiplodia > Lasiodiplodia theobromae. Next base: position 226,018 of record NW_023336526.1, read on the forward strand.
GATCGCACTTGTCAAACTCCACATCCGCATCCTGCTACTGAGCAACAAGAATGCCCCTACTGCGCGAGATCATTTGCTGAAAGTCTGTGATGCCGTCGGAATAATCGCTGACGAAAGCAACGCGGCCATTCTCTCTGCTGAGGGCGTCCCTTTGCCATGCGTCTCACTGCTTACATTGAAAGAGCTGGAAAGCCTGGAACGTCCAGCAGAAGAAGACGTCGAGGGTTTCTTCGCCGAAGAAGAATGGGAACTTCAGGCCATGATCATCCACTCATCTGGATCAACAGGCCTGCCCAAGCCCATCATACACACGAATAGGAGCCTATGCCTCATTGCGAGGATGTACCGGCTATTTCCAGACTTTGTCGTGGAAAACTGGTACCTCTGCTTCCCGCTGTAAGTTTGTGTCTTAACCAGGTCCATCGTCCTCTGTTCACACCTTTCAAGATTCCACATCGCCGGCGTCTCCATCGCCCTCAGCGGCCTCCCCAACGGCCTCCCCACCACTCTCCCGCCCGCCAACTGGCCGCCGGCCCCCAGCGCCATCCTCTCCGCCTTCCAGGCCCTCGCCGCGCTGGGCCGTCCGGCCGACTGCCTGCACTGCGCGCCCAGCGTCATCGACGACCTCTACGCCTACATCTCGGCGACGACCAACGACTTCACGCCGCTCACAGCGCTCAAGGTCCTCCAGCCCGGCGGCGCGCCGCTCTCGCCGACGCTGCTGGCCAAGCTGACGGCGCTGGGCGCCAACGTCAAGACGACGTACGGCTCGACCGAGATCGGGCCCCCCTTCCGCACCATCCCGCACACGCGCGACAACCCGCACTGCTACCGCGTGCGCAACCTGTACCCGGAATCGCCGTTCGTGCGGATGGAGCCCCTGGGTGGTGGTGATGCCGGCAGCAGCGATGGCGGCGATGGCGACCGTCTCTTCGAGTGCGTCGTGCACAAGGGCTTCGAGCTGGCCGCCGAGCTCTGGCTCAGCCCCGACGCGCCCGACCCCTACCGCACCGGCGACCTGTTCGTCGAGGTCGGCCCGCCGGGGAGCGGCTCCTTCGAGCTGCTCGGCCGCGCCGACGACGTGCTCGTGCACGACAACGGCGAGAAGACGCACGCGGCCGCGCTGCAGACGGCGCTGGAGGAGCGCGGCGCCGGAGTCATTGCGAAGGCGGCCGTCTTCGGGAGCGGCAAGCCTTGTACTGCGGCAGTGGTGGAGGTGGCCGCTCCGGTTCAGCAGTTAGATGCTGCTGCCGTCGAGGAGAGGGTGTGGGAGGCGGTGCGGAGGTGCAACGACGAGACCGCGCGCCACTCGCAGATCGACCGCGCTTTGCTGCTGATCCTGGACCCGGGCGAGAGCTTGCCCGTCACGCCCAAGGGGAACGTGCGGCGGAAGGAGGCGTGGAGGCTCTTTGGAGAGCGAGTGGAGGCCATGTACGAACGGCATCTGCAAGGATGCAGCAGCGTGCAGGATGATGGCGGGCTTGTAGACGGTGCGGACGGCGCGTTGTCCGATATCGACTTCATCAGGAGTTGCGTGGCTGAAGTGTGCCGGAAGGAGGTTGCGGACGTCGAGCCGGAAACGAGCTTCTACCATCTGGGGCTCGATTCTCAGTGTGCCGTAAGGCTCCGGTCGAGGCTCGTTAAGAGATTCGGCGCCTTCCCGCTCATGTTCATCTTTGAGTATTCGTCGTTGAAGAAGCTCCACGGCTATCTGACAACGACGAAGTCAGACTCGGAGGCTGTTGATGCGGAAAAGGAGAGGCTTTCATGGATCATGACGAAGATCGAGGAGTACAAGGGCGTCATTGACTCCCTTGGACTTACCCAACCTCAGTCCCCGGTCCCGCAGAACACAGAAGGCGAAGTCATTTACCTGACCGGCGCGAGCGGAGCTCTGGGCAATGCTTTGCTGGAAGAATTCGTTCGGAGACCAAGCGTCAAAAGGGTGTACTGCGCCATTCGCGGCCAGGATCCGCAGGCAAAACTCCAGGAAGCGCTGCGGAAAAGAGGCTACGCGAAAGAGATCTACACGAGCAGTAAGATCTGTGCAGTTCCATACGACATGAAGGATGAGAAACTTGGTTTGGCTTCCAACGAATATGACCGACTTCTGAAGGAAGTTTCAACGGTGATTCACAATGCTTGGAAGATGGACTTCAACCAACGCGTTGAGATGTTCGAAGAAGACTGCTTGCGCGGTAAGTCTAAGATCAGCACGATGTTCATTTCACCCTCAGACTGATGCTGTTTCAGGAACCATGAATCTGTTGTCGTTCTGCCGCACTGGCACGCAAAAGACATTCTCCTTTATGAGCAGTGTTGCCGCCTGTATGGGCCAGGCCGCCGCCGGCCAGCTGATACCAGAAGCACCGGTCTCCAACGATCCGCTAATGGCACTCAGCACTGGCTATGCACAGAGCAAATTCATAGGTCAGTCAGTCCCAAAGTAATGATGGACGAATTCAAACTCACCCGGTAATAGTGGAGAAAATAACCCAACACTACGCAACCGCCCTCTCAGCGCCGGTCAAGCTCTTCCGCGTCGGCCAGCTCTGCGGTCACTCTTCGCTCGGCGTGTGGAACAGCACTGAAATGTACGCTTCGTTCCCCACCCACTTCTCATTACCCGCTTAGATTCCCTCAAGAGCACGATTTTGACTAACGTCATGAACCAGGTGGCCCATCATGATCTCCACCGGCCTCAAACACCTGCACGCTCTGCCCTCTCTGCCTTCGACATCCGTCAACTGGCTCCCCGTCGACATCTGTGCGTCCAGCATCGCCTCCGCTCTATCGGCCGCCAGCCACTCCACCTACACCGTCCACAACCTCGTCAACCCGTCCACCATCTCATGGTCAACCTTCCTGTCTGCCCTCGCCGCGGCAGCCCCCTCCACTTCTGCCTCCACCCAACCTTTCCAAACGGTTAGCATGCACGAGTGGGTGGCGATGCTCGAAAAGGCGGCCGACGAGGAAGGGCGGTCCGGAGAGGTCCCAGGACTGAAGCTCCTCGGTTTCTTCCAAGAGATGGCTGGGGCGGGGTTGGAGGGTTCCGACGCTGAGACAGAGAGTAGAGGCAAAAATGGCGAGGGTGTTGAGTTTGCGACCTCGAGCGTGCGCGAAGCGAGACCTGTAGATGTGGAGATGGTGAGGTTGTGGTTGAAGAGATGGATCGACGAAGGGTTCGTCTAGATTCTTATTGATCGTCATTTTCATTTTGGGACAAGCGTTGAGCTCAAGAGCATGATACTGTTTGGAGACCCCCAGAAACTTTTAATGATTTCAAACGTGGGTATGTATGGACCATCTTCCTGGCTACATTCCGTAGCGAACGGAACGAAGATGGTAAGAGAAAAGCCCGTCCTCCTATCTACTCCGAATGCCGACAAATAAAATAATAAAACTAAGACAAAGGCTCCGCGCAACAAAACATGCATCTCAGTGTATTCGTAATAGGAAATAAGAAAAAAGAAAGGATCTCGCGCTTTGCCGACGCCAAGGACCAACTGTTGGCCGTTCAAAACCTGAAGTAAAGGTCTTCTTGATTCCACAAAATAGGTGCCGGTGTCACGATCTCCCGTGAGTCGTGCGAAAAAAGTCATAGCCATGTATTGGGTATAAAGTTGAAGTAAAAGAAAACACGACACAGTAATTTATGCTGGTGAATGGAAGGGCGCTTGTAGGCGAGTAGAAAAAAAGAGGCCAAGTGTTGATGCAGCGCGTCATGCTTGAGGCTCAACAAGCTCAGCTGATTCATCGACGTCCTCGATCTCGCGACCTCGACTGTCAACGACGATGCGGCGACCGCGCTGATCTTCAGGCGCACCGTCACGAGAGGCGCCAAAGTCCAATACCTGACATAAGTTAGCTAGAGTTCGCAGTAGTTAGTAGAGAAAAACCTACCTCAATGTATGTCAGGCTGTTTCTCTGAACAGCTGCGACACATCTCCTCTCGTTAAATTTAACTTGCCAGACGCCGCTCAAGTCTGTCAAAAGGTCTTTCACACACTCTCCCGTCTTTACGTTCCACATCTTCAAAGTCCGGTCGCTGCCGCTGATGACCTTCTGGCCGTCGTGTTGGAAGCAAGTAATTGCGCCCGTGTGTGCCGTGAGAGTCGCCTTGCACTGGCCATTTTCAGGATCCCAGATGCGAAGCGTCGAGTCGGCGGCGGCGGAAACCAACCGCTCATGTGAGAGGTCAAGCAATCCAACGAGTGAGGTGTGGCCTTCGAGGTTGAAAAGGCATGCGCCCGTTTCGAGCGACCACACCTTCACAAGGTTGTCCATGGAACCAGAAATGCATCGGTTACGAGCATGATCCAAAACAACGCTGTAAACCTTTTGCGTGTGGCCGTTCAAACGGTGGAGTACTTCGCCTGTAGATATCTTCCAGACACGCACACTCGTGTCATACGAACCGCTGACCAAAGTATCGCCATGGGCAGCAATGGCGCGGACTGAGTGGTGGTGTCCGGTAAGAGCGCGGATGAAGTATGGGTTTTCACGATCATTGGTCGGCGCACCGGTCTGGAAAACGGAAGGATCCTCGATATTTGGCAATTTCCAGACGCGCAGGCTAGAATCACGGGAGCCGGTGATGATGAGCGGGCGTTCGGGCATCATGATAGGCTTGCCTTCCGCATCTTTGCCGATCTCGGTCGGCTGGAGGATCACAAGACAACGAACGGTCGAGGTGTGGCCTTGGAATACTTGCAAGCACTTGCCTTTCTCGATGTCCCACACTCGCACCGATCGGTCCGTAGAACCTGAGACCAGGATATTTCCCCAGTATTGCAGAGCCCAGACACCTCCTTCATGTCCGCTGAGCCGGTTGCGGAGCGCACCAGTCTTCGTGTCATAAACGTTAATGTTCGTGTCGTCACTGCCGGTAAGAATCTTGTCCGTGTCGAACTGCAGACATGTTACTACATGCCGCTGATGAGCGCGGAACGCGATATGCTTCGGCTTCGTGTCGACGTCCATCCAGCTTTTCCGAATAAGATGGTGTCGTTGGTAAAGCGACTTGAACAAGTGAAGATTTCTCAAGGTGGGGAGACCAATGTTGGGGTTCGGGACAGCTAAGGCAGCAGCGTTGGCGTAAGCAATCGGCCCGTGTGCGCTGGCGAATGACGACAGAACACCCGAGGTCTGAGGCTGAGACTTGGGGGGCGACGCACTCGGGCCCTTCACGCGGCGCCTCTTGCTGCTGGTTGCGTATTTGCTCGACGCCTTGCGCTTTGGACGTGTAGAGCCGGCAATGGTCAGCGCATTCTGAGGTGATGACAGGGCAGAGGTCTCGCTGTCCGATACAGCCCCCAGCATCGACGAGCCACTGAGATCCCGCTCCCAGCTGTCCTGCCCGAACTGCCAACCCCAGCCTTCTCTTATAGCACGCTCCAATTCGCCTTCCGGAAGCACGTATCCATCCTTGTCCAGCAAGTTTTTCCATGCTTTCTCGTCCGAGTTGATCACCTGCCGCCACTTCTTCGACACCTGTGCTGCTCTGCACAGGCTTTGCGCATCAAGATGCAAAATAATGTTCAAACTCAGCTCCAACGGAAGAAGGCCAAGGAAATCAATCTTCAGCGCCGGGTTGACCGTGTTGGCAACGAAATGTAGAGTCGGCTTGGCGCATCGTCGAAGAAATTGGTACATAACGTATGTCTTTAAGTCGTCGGGCATGGCATCAAAGGCATCAACCATGGTTGGAATGTCCATAATCGTCGGTCCCACAAGCTCCTGGTCGCTGTCCTCGCGTTTGAGAGCATATGTCGACTCCGCCGAGTTCTGGCGCTTCAGGTCCAGTTCGAGGCTCTTCGGATCCACTTTCTCCTCCCCTTTCTCACGCTCGATGTCCAAGCTCGAGACATCATTCTCGTCATCATCGTCCTCAACCCCGTGTAGGCCTGGGAAGTTCGCATGATGAGCTAGATTAGCGGCTGCAGTGATCGGAGAAAGAGAGGGGCTGGGAAGGCTAGCGTCTTGCGCAGCCAGATTCTGAAGCGAATTAGGACGTGCGGTCCTGGGACGTCTTTCCGCTTCCTCCTCGACAGGCACAATCGGCTCCAGGTCCGTTTCGGCAATAGGTGGTGTAGCCGAGACCCCTGTAATCGCTTCCTCGATTCCCAGGCCAGCAGATTGGGTGTCTCGCGCATCGGACGACTCCTTTGCGCCTACCGAAGCATCGTTCGATGAGCGGGATCCTGAATCTCTGGCCTGCGATCGCCACTCCTCTGACATGCTCTGCAAGCTCGATAGCCGCTGAGCAGCATGGTCCCGAATCGTTCCTGCCCTTGAGCCAGGTCTCCTTAACCCTGCCCGTACCTTAGGTATCTTCAACTGTCCCGAGCTACCAGCATCAGTGTCCGGCGTGGCAGGTGCGGTTGTATCGAGGCACCTTGCTGTCTGGGAAGAATTATTGCGGGTGAGAGGAGGAAGATCCGCCGAGCCTGCAGCGGACCGAGGCATACTCTGACGTGGTCTCTTTCGGCGGGACAAACTGGCTAGCTCGGCTGCTTCGGCGATGGACACGGGCGATGCGGATCGTTTCTTGGGGTTGCGAGCAGGGGGTTCCGGCGCTTCGGTGATGGCCTTCCGCTTCGTTGCTCGGCTCGGAGTGTCAAGCTTCGATTCCGAAGCTTCTGCCCCGGACAGCGTGCCGTTGGCGGATTGCAAAGCTGCATAGTAATGGGTATACTGATGAGACCCCGAATTAGCCATATACGGTCAGATCAGGCAACACGCTCCGTGTGCGACACGGCCAACGTGATTCTGCCAGCAGCTGAGGGCATACCTCGTCAAGAGTACTCTGGGCGTCGTCTGCCTCACGGAAGCGAGCCTCCCTCCCTCCGATGCTGAAGCTAAAATCCCTGATTGCCTGCGGCGTGGGAGAGGCGGCCAGGGGGTATTGTTTGGGGTCGCGCTCGCGGAGGTGGCGAGGGGCGTTGAGAATCAAAGGGGGGAAAGACGTCGTTGTTGTGGTGGTGGTTGTGACAACGGTTGTCTGGGTCGTCGGAGCGTACGAGAGCTGGCCAAGGGCGGCGAAGGGATCCAGCAGTTGGGTCTGCACGGTTTTCGAGACTTCGTGGTGGGCAGGCATGGTGGGCGCAGTCGAGGTATTCGAGGGCTTGGCGGATGGCGAGGCGGACGGCGGTACAGCAGCCGTCGAGGCAAACGAAGAAAAGGCCGACGTGTCTTGGGATGTGGCCGTCCCGCTCAGCGTGGAGGCAGCATCCATGACGGCGGGAGGAGAGTGGGAGGCGGAACGCGAGGGTGACACGGACTACGGACGGCGAGGAGAGCGAGCAAACTTGGGGCCGGCGACGCGGTGAGACAGGGCCGCACTGATCATCAGCCCCGAGGCTTGCAGGCGCGCAGTGCGTGCAAGTGGGTGCGGGAGTGGGCCGTGGTGAGGCTGGTGTCTGCAGGGGCGAAGTTGGGGTGGTGTCGTCAGTCTAGTCGGTCATGGCGGCCAAAACAAGCGGTCCGGGAGGATGCAGAGTCGAGCAGGCCAGCACGCTTGGGGGAAGAGCGGATGTTGTGTGCGGCACAGTGTGGCCGGAGAGGGGTTGGCGGCTGGAAGGGCGAAGGCGATCTGACGCCGGGCCGGCTGAGGCGACAGCACAGGCGAGGCAGGCAGGCACACAGGCAAGACCGCTGCTCCGAGCTTCCCCAGCCAACAGTGGTGTTGGCCGCCGCCCGCCAGCTCGCTTGCGCCTGCGATGCTTTTGAGCGTCACGCATATATTGTTCCGCATCTCTGCCCGCCCCGCCCTCCAGCTGAGGAAGCGACTGGTGGACTCTCGCCCGCGCCCTCGAGCGGGAGTCCTCGCCCGTAGCACAGCATGAAGAGTATCACCTCGGCGGAATGCTCGATTTGTCACATGCCTAATTACCCGTTTCCAATCTCCTTTCTGCGTGTACAATAGCTCTTCCTGCACGCGTCCGACGCGTCGCCATCGGAATGCCCGATCGCCACTGTTGGCGGCTTCAGGGTCCGAGCCAACAGCGTTCCGGCTTCGACAACGGCACGAAGATGGAAATATTTCCCCAGATGGTCGCAAGTTTGTCCGACGCGAGTATCACAACATACCCCACACTGAACCTCATCTAGCGACACTCGCATGATCGGAGGGCCCCTATTGTAGAGCCTCAGGCTCCGGCTCCGACGAACTCGCGGCGCAGAGCTTGCAGAAGCCGACGCGATCCGGATGCCCACGCAGAAGGTAACGTAATTTTCAGCAGGGCCATCCATCTGCCGCCTTGATGGCTGCTGCTTCAGCCTGCCGATGTCGTCACAACCTCGGAAAACACGACTCGTGTCCGCCCGTCCGCCAAAGCGGATGTTTTATTTGCAAATAACTTGGCCATGGAAGCGTGGGCCCTGGTCTTGGTATCCATGCCGTGCGTCGAATAAAGCAGACGTGAAGAGGAGTTGTGCAGCATGATGAGGCGTCGCCATCAGCATGACGACCCAATGGCTTAAGGATCGGGAATCGAAGCGATCGGATGGCCAAAACAAAAGCTCGGCTTTTGACGTGCGCCCTTCGTACCGTGCGTTGCTGCTGACTACGTGTGTAAGCACAGGCATTCCTCGCCCTCTGCACAGCCGCTCATCCCCCAGCCGGAACCAGGTACCGGCCAGCCGCTTTCTGTCCCGTGCTGCTGCTCCCGACGACATATCATGGCGTAGTGTCATGGACCCGTGCGCCAGCAGCATTCTGTTTGTTTCTGATGTGTTAACGTGCTGACCCTTTCAAATCGTCGTGAAATTCGGTGGTTCTGCACGATCAGAGGAAATGCACAATTCTACTCATTCTGTGCCTGTCACTGTACGAGTATCGAAAAGAAAACCACACAAACAGGAGTTGGTAACCAGACAAGATATACGCTGGCCAAAGGATAGGTTTCTCACGTTCATGTTCTCTGTCAATTGCAATGCACATGTCGGTTGCTCAGCTTTTCCATGGCTCGAGGAACGTCTATACTGGGGTGCAATGGAGAAAGCACGGTTTTGCTTTGATGCTGATGGTATACGACTGTGGTGGTGCATGAGTTTCCTTTTTTCTCACAATCTCGATATTCCCCAAGCTGACTTGCATATCACGCGGTCCAGCAGATGCACGACTTCTTCGCAGTAGGATTTCTTGCCGGGTTTCTAGCGTAACTATACCGCTTGGTCCAGCCTTTGTCATGATTAAGATGCTGCCCGAGGACAGCGGTGGTGTCGCGCCTTCCGCAACCGATGGGTTGGTCGTGCCTTCCGCGACGGACATGTCTTGCCTCGCTGGGTTCAAATTCGCCACCCACAATACTTTCCTCTTGCCATCCAACTCCACGCTCGCTGAGGCGGAGGATCGTATCCGACAGGTGCCTATTTTCTCTCACATCCCACACGCCTTACCGAACACCGCGCAACACAATCCTCGAAATGCCCCCGAAGAAGTCGGGCACAGCAACCACAGCGCTCAAGAAACTGCGCGGAAGACCGCCACGGAAACAAGCACAGAGCCATTCACAGACACAGACTCAACAACAATCCAAGACAGCTGAAGCTACGACTATTGTCACGCAGCAGCAGAGCCAAGAGCTGACACAATCACTACTACTAGCCTCGGTACTCCATCTTCTCACTCATCAGCTCCATTCGCATCGCTAATGCTTTCCGTACAGATATCTTCAATTCTCCATCTCAGGTGCGTACCGCCATATTCGTGATGCCCGCATCTGCTGATCTAATCCCAGAGATTTGATAAACCCCGCATGTTTCAAGCTGGCACACTTCGATGTTAGCTCTTCCGAGCTATGGTCATATGAAGACTGGAAGACCGGCGACGTGACAACAGAGCATAACAACCATACTCAATCCCTACATTTGTTGCAGAGAGGAGATAGTGCCAAGACACAAGCATTCATGGACTACATTGTATGTTCTTTTCCGATACGCTGTGGCTGGCTTCACCTCACTTGGGCGTTTCCTACTTAGTTGGACTTCAGGCTCACAGCCTTGCTTATCTCGGTATAGGAAAATGGTGCCTTCGATGCAATCCAGCGAGGCTTCCTCCGTTCGTTTCAGCTGAAAATCTTCGCGGATCCTGACCATCAAGAGAATGTCTTGGAAACGCATACGCTGAATTTCAGTTATCACCGTCCCGCCGGATCCACTAATCGTGTGGTAAGTGGCATGGAAATGACAGGCCCAGATGGAAGACGCCTTAGCCTTGTGAACTTGAAGATTGGGTTTGCAGAATTCGTTCGCAGTCTTTCCACATACGTGAGCAACCTACCGGAGCTTCCGGGTAAGTCCTTTTCAATCTGCTACTGCAGTCACTATTAAGGTCACGAACTTATTTGGAACAGAACAACGGTTTTTCAAACCAAAGCTCTTCTACACAGATGATTGTCCAGACGACTATCAAGCCCCTGGCTTCTGCGCACCAAAGTCAACTGTCGTCAATTTCCCCAGGAACGAAGAGCTAGAGAAGAAAACCTACCAGCTGAACAGCTACAACGGAGGGTTTCACGAGTAAGTCCAGAGTTTCTCCGAGCAAGATCAATGTTGCTGATTCTCTCAGTGTCAACATGACCATTTCCCACATGCAGTGGTCGAATCAGAGCGATGGCGCCATCCCTCCTGAATCTGATTTGATATATTCTGAGTCGGTTTCCTCCACATCTGATGTAGCTGATGAGACTGCGAAATCGACATCATCTTTTCAAGACCAAGCAGCACTCAGCACTGGTAGTCATAGGAAGACACCGACCAAGGTAGGACTCGCTCAACAAAACTTGCCAGCACAGTCTCAGATACGCCGTCCTCGGTCCCGTTCATTCTTACCAGGTGGTACTTTTGGAGAAACACCGCAGGAGGAGGAAATCCACGACACGATATCAGTGCAAAGCCCTTCATGGGTGGATCATGAAGGAAACAGTCAAATCATCAGCAACAGCCCAGAAAATCGGAAACAGAACCACGCATCCTCTCGAAACAGTACTCGGGTTTCTGCGCTGGCCCGAGACGATCAAACGGTATTGCAGGATGCAGCCCGGGCCGAGCTGAATAGTCAAGACAGGCAAGAAAGGCGGACGCTGGAGAAGCTGGTAAGTTTGAGAACTCACCAGATGACCTTGGTTTCCCTCCCCCACGTGGTAACATTTTATTTCATAGAGACAGCAATCAGAATCCCAAGCTCATGACACCCAACTTGAGGAGAACAACCGTGCAGCATTCGAGGTTGCAAATGTGAAAACTCAAGAGCCCATTAGGCCAAAACTCAAGCAAACGAAAGTCGAAGAGCTCAATAAGAAAAAGCGCCTGAGAGACGCAGATGGAAAAGACCAAAGCAACAAGACCGACCAGATATCGTGTCAATGCGGATGGAACGAGGAAGAAGAGGAAAATATGGTAAGTTCGACTTCTGCATTGCGTTTCCAGACCAAATTATCTGAATGAACTAGGTCTATTGTAACTGGTGCAATACTTGGCAACATTGCTCTTGCTACGGCTTTCAAGGCGCTTCAGATCCCCGAATTCCTCGTCAACACGCGTGCTATCGCTGCTTGGAAGAGGTTGCAGCCGGCGGTCCAGCCGGCGGTCCAGAACGAAGAAGGCTCAGGGAGCTTAAAAGCTTTACACTGCTTCGGAGGGCCATCCGCGTCATCGAAACTCATGGGTTCCATGACGATGCTTCGTTCGCTAAGGATCTCGGAGGTTAGTATTGTTGAATCTTCTGCTACATTAGATCAACTAACGTGGCTTTTAGGCTGTGATCTCCAAACCGCTTCCGATGTATTCGTGAGGCTTCTTTCTGAGAAGGTGGTGATCACATCAGACGGCAGCAGGACGAAATCCCTGAAGAAGACGAAGGGATCTCGCTACCATATTGCGCCAGAACATTCGGAAATGATGGAAAAATTCTTCAATCCACTTTATAATATTGAAGACTACGTGAGCAGGAAAGACGACATGATATGACGTCCGGTTTGAAACTAACTGAGTTGTGCAGTATGAAGTTGTCGAGTCTCCTGAGTACCCCAAGGTGGAAAATCCCACAAGAGCCGCGTCTCAAAAAGACGGAGGTGGTTACAGTAAGTTGCCTTGAAAATTGAATAAGTTCGTCTGTTGACTTGATACTAAACAATACCACAGCTGGAAAACTGCAAACCTTCCACAAAGCTGCGATTCCTGAAGATTCCACTGGCGGATATTCTCTTCTTCCCGAAAGGGGTCCACAGCACCGATCTCGACCAGAGCCGCACGAGGATCTTGATAGTGATACTCTGGTAAGGCAAGCAACCAAGCGAAAAATAGGTACGGAGAATGCAAAAGACAGCTCAAAACCACGACGATCGACTAAACGCATCAATCATGGATCTCCCATGGTCTTCACACGTGGTATGAGTGCAGATCACTAAGGGTTCGGGACTGCAGACCAAAGACGATCGAGATTTACTTGTTCGCTTAGGTGGCTACCTTCTATCAAGCATCTGGTATTCTTACTTGATCACGTAGCTTTGAAGTCGTTTGAGAGACAATCTTGCTGGGAAATTTGCAACGTACACAATCAGTTCTGTGGAGAGGATGGGTGAACATGAAGAGATAATATGATTGTTTCAGGTGCGGACCATAGAAGGCTGCATTGTGCTTGTTCGTAAAACAATTTGGCACCCAAGTCAAGCCTTTAAGCGGTCCTTTCCAAGCGCGTCACGCTAAATTCGAGTGAAATTACCACGCTTTAGACCGTCCATGATTTGGAAGCAACCGGCAACGAATTTGGATTACATGTCACATGCTTGCGCGACGTCGCGTGGCACCCTGACTCGCGCAGCAAAACACCCACACGACAACGTCACCACCAACGAGCTCCAAATTACCGTCGTATTCCGCAATGTCATCCTCGCAACATCTGTCGTCCTCGCGTACCAGCGCCTCACGAACGTCGGCATCTGCAACCAGCAAGCGCGCATCATCGTCGTTGCCCAAAGCGCCCGCAACCATCCACCCATCGGCAATCATCGCCAGCCATGCAGTGTTGACAGGTCACCACGCTATCACCATCGCTGCTGGCGCGGTCATCCATCCAAACGCCAAGATTACGTCACTGCATGGCCCTGTTGTGATCGGCGAGGGGTGTATTGTGTACGAGAAAGCTACCGTTGGAATCCCGGAGCTGGAAGGCGGCCAGGGCAGGGGCGTGGTGCTGGACAAGAACGTGGTCGTCGAGGCCAGCGCGGTGGTTCAGGCGGCCCTAGTAGGCGAGGGCACGATCATCGGGACGGATGCAAAAGTAGGCTTGGGGAGTGCCGTAGGAATGGTAATGTTTTCCTGAATTCCCCTACCTTCTTCCCCAACGCTGACGCCTCTCACCACGCGTAGTTTTGCCAACTCGCCCCGCGCACAGAGCTCCCACCTCATTCCGAGCTTCCCGACTACATGGTTGTGTATGGATCGAACCAGCGCCGGCTGAACCATTCGTTGCAGACTCGCCCGGCGGTCATGGAGCTCGTGAAGCGCGCGCACGAGAAGAAGCTCCACGCCTTGATGCGACTCATTCCGAACAACGCGGCGAAATGGCAGTAATATTGGCCGCGAGAACGGGTCGGTATGCTGCCGATATGCAAGCCACATATGCGTATACACTTCACCGGGTCGTCATGGTGGGCGTCGCGGGAACCCGAAAGCGGCAGCATGCGATAAACCTTCTACCTTGCCCACCAGTGCCGCGCTACGGGGTACGAACGGACTTTCCGTTAGTGCCTCGCGCTGCTCGGAAAATAAAATGATCGACGATTTTTCCATACGGGCCATGACTCGGCGCGGAGGCTCTTCCAGGTACTTCAGGTAGACCCAAAAGCGGTGCGTCCCGTCGTGCGCTAACCCTGACGTCGTAGCCATGTGCGTGTGCGATTACCAAATTGGGTTCTTGGATGACGTCTCTCGCTGCGCGGCATGGCAGGACCACGTACGAAGAAGGAAAGGGGAAAGAGTGCGGGCGTTTCACCATCGCGAGGGGCGCCAAACTTCAAACGTGTGGGACGGGCACTGGAAGGCAGAGGCAACAAGGACGAACGCGGACGGATGGGTCCGTAAGGATTCAGTCACGGGTTGCTCGGTGCTCGATGAGAACCAAGTCTTCTCCGAAAGGGCTGTTTCAGAAAGTCTTTCTCACACAGCTCTCTCGCTCGTATTTGCCTTTGGTGTTCGGTTGCCGTGCGTGAGACGGGTCAAACTCTAGATGACCCGAGCTCATGGGTGGCTCCGCTAATAACCTTGTTCCTCGCGTTCCGTGGGGTTAATCAATTCTAGAGTACAAAATGCTTATGAAGGTCGCCGATAAGGCATCACTTTCGGCATGTGGGCACTCGGTATGCCTTGGGACAGTGACGGAAGCCGCTGGCATGTCTGAAACACGCCATCGTCTTTTGTTTGACTTGCAAGTAACCACCTTGCTAGCCGCCCCGGTTCGGGAGAAAGGAAAATCAGGGCACCGGAGGTCTTACCTTTTAAAATATCTTCTGAATCTTTTTTTGTACGCACTGCTAAGCTTTGGCGGGAGCTTCCCCGAGATGTGGAGAACTTTATGTTCCTTCGGAATGCAGGCCCGCGGCTTTGCGCGCTGCACAGTCACCGGGATTCATGACAAAGAGAAACAAAAAAAAAAGGAGAAGGAAAAAGGGTCACAACTGGTGAGCATTGCTGAGGAATGTCGGTGAGCGTGTCTGCCCATCTTTGCCGTTGGTCTCCATAGCCGGTGAGCTCGGCTAAGGTCATATAAAGTTCTGACTATAATGGGGCTCCCGTCGAAGGAGAACAGGACCAGCTGGCCGGGTCAAGGAGGAAGGTAGAGGCGTACAAAAGACTTCGTACTTTGAGTTCTGTCCCTTGGCTTCCGCGCGCTAGCGGTGATAGAGATTGCATAAGTCCCTTCTCGTTCGCCGTGAACAAGGCATACGGTTTAGAATAGAGGAACCCGTAGCTGGACTCCGAGGAGCTCGAGGTACGTAACCCCGAGAATGTGGGTACGTGCAAATCCGAGCCGATCAACAATGCGTCAGGGTCCTGTCAATTTGATTTTCTTTTCTCCCTTTTTCTGGGTTGTTGAGAGTCCACTTGGCTGCATGTGCGGCGCGCGCAAAACGTGAAAGGAACCGTTGTTTGAGAAAATGCGGCGCTGGGGGCTTGTTGAGGTCTGCGAGGTGGCTATGTAAGCTGGCGATCAGCACGGGGGTGCAGGTCTGTGTGTTCGGAGGACGGCTGTTGGTCGGTCGACCGGTCAGTAGGTCTGTTTTTTCCCAATTCGGATAAGCAAGCGGGAGCTGGGATCTCGTTGGCTGAAACAGTGCTTTTTTGCCTTTTGATATTACAACGCCTATAGCTATTTCTGGACCTGCCGCATCGAGGAACGTGGTGTGAGAAAAAAGAAATGCTGGTACAGTACTGCGGCAGTTGGAGGGCGTGTTGGTGTAGTACACGGCTATCAAGAAAGATAAAGGCTCACTCTCCACATGAGCTCGCCAAAACGGCCCTCTTGGCCGAGACCGCGCTGCAGCCGCAAGATCTGGGATCATGGGTGAAGATGACTGCGACGCTTACGCATGGTACCCGCCTCGATAAACGACCTCTGCTTGCCGAACAGCAAGCCACATATGGAGTGCAGCTGTCAAACCGCACTCTTGTCACGTCTGCATGCGATGAACAGGCGGTCTCCTTGCACGGGACTCCGGCAGATGGCTAGTGACAAACGCTCTTGCGTATCGTCAAGTTGTGAAGAAGAGTGAAGGTGGGACGAAGAACGGCGGTGCAATGTGGGTTTGTCAATGGAACCGGAAGCAACGTCCGAAGCTAATGACCGGAGTTCTGCATGCCCCGTCGACTTTACTCGGTTGATTGGCCAGCATTGCTCCATCCTTCGCTTCAGTGAGATATCAAACACTCGCGGATGCTAGAGAGACGGAGGCAATTTCCACGGAATGGAGCGCTGCATGGGGGTGGAGGGCCGCCGAGTCCTGACACTGTAGCGGTGAAACCCGCTATAGCGGCATGTAGATGCATAGGAACGCTGGCAACAAAGGACAATCACCGTGGGGACCGGGGCAGTCCAGCTCGCCGGGAAGATAAGTGGAGCACCGCGGTGTTGGTATCATTGCATACGAAAATGAAGACGTGGAAATGATGTGCGTATGGAGGGTAAGCCGTAAGCTGTGAGCGGGAAGCGTGGAAGCTGGCGATGAGAAGGATCATGACGCTTTTGGGAAGAGGGCCGTTGGGGTGCGGAACGACCAAGGTGGATGCCCCAGAGTGAGCTCGCCTTCATGTCCACATGGTGCGGTGGCGGGCACGGGTGCGCTGAGCGCTTGGCCGCACATGCGGAGTCGCGTGTATGCGTGCTGTCGTGGAACATTGGGCAGGGGATGGTGGAACGGGTGGGCGGGCGGTGAGGGCGAGACAAACATGAACGAAGCTGTGCAGCGCGGGGATCCAGTGGTGGCGACTCAGGAAGGGACGTTGCAACCGCAAGAGGGACGTTGTTTTTTTCCGTTGGTGTCCATGTGACGGCATTGAACGAGCATGGTGTAGTGCCAGATCTCAGTGATATTTCCTTTTTCCAGGGACGCAAGATTAGGGTTGCCCGATTAGGTAGCCACGAATGCACGTGGGGCGGACCCGATGGGGCTCGAGGCATTGGACTGTGGGGTAGCGACGAAAAGGAGCATGAAGCAATGAAGAGGTGGTGATGGATGAGTCGGCGCACGTACGGTGTCCTCTGTCGTCATTGGCAGTGGCTTTTGACAGCGCGATGATCCCTGTCCGGAGCAAAATGAGATTTACGCGCAGAGGCGATCTGCTCGGGACTATCGACTCAATCGGAGATCATAGGAGGCGTGATATGATCAGTCTGGAAAGCCAGCTGCCGGCGGCATCGGCAGGCCAGCTCCAGGGGTTACGCGGCGGCCGTTGATGTAGGCAGGTCGAGCAGGAGATGGCATTTGTGGCGGCCGCCTCGCTGGCCGAGGCCTGCCGAGAAGAGCTTCCCTCGCGACTCACGGGCCCGGAGCCAAAGATTTGGATTTGTGGAGTGGCTTTGGCGACGGCGTCATTTCGCATACGAGGATCGCGCAGCAGGCGGGAGTCCGGCGGCGCGCGACGGGGAGCGATCTTCAGAATCAGCGATAGCAGGCGCACAGGGCTGTTGGTGCTGCCCTTTTGGCGCCGGAGCGTCTGGCGGTCGACTGCGCAGCGGCCGTGGAGTGGTAGCGATGGCAGTTGGCGGCAGCGCCGGCACAGGCTGACACCGACAGGGCGGACGGCGAATCAGCGGGCGCGGCTGGCTGCTAACGCAAGGGACGGCCGGCGCAGACCTAGTGTGCGGCTGGCTTCGTGAGGTGGGAGCGCAGTGCAGCAGAGGTGGCACGGCAGGTGCGGCGCAGGGAATGGCCTGGCAGGCGGGAGTGCATGTGCGGCGCTTGGACTCGGCGATCCGCGGCTGCGTGCCCCTGAGCCCCAGGCGCGGGCTGCTCGGCTCTCTATATTGATCAATTTGAGCGCTCTATTGCTTCAATGCGCCCGCGAGCCCTGCGAGCCCTGCCGCCCTGCGCCCGTCGATCCAGCGCGCATCAGGCCCGCGCCCGCCCACCCCGGCTGCTGCTCCTCCAGGACAGCGCATTGTGCATTGTTAAGCAGCAGCTTCTGCACCTGCTCCTGCACCTGCTGTCCCCACTAGCTTCCGCCTTCGTCAGATTGCGTCCAAGCTCGTCGCATCCTCGTCCTCGGGTCGGGGTCCATCTCTCCCCATCGTACAGACATGCGCGCCGTTCCCATCGTTCGAGCCTGACCTGCCGCCGGTGTCACCCTTCGAGAAGCAGGTCTGCGAAAATGCACGTCCAGTCCAGGTATGTCCGACTCGCGCAACGGCCGCACTGCACCCTGCTGAAACGCGACCAGAGCCTGAACCGTACTTGATATCTACACGCTCGTTTCCACTCTGCTTTCATTCTGCCATCGCTCTCTCCCCCAATGGGTCGCGCCTCGAAGTTCGCCTTCCCCTTGCCCGGCCGCCGCGCCCACGGCGAGCGGGACCATCACTTGGAGCCCGCCGCCGCTCCCGACTATGACTACCAACAACCCTCCTCCAAGGCAGAGCGTCTCTTGGGCACCGGCCTGCCGGGCCACCGCCAAGGGAGCTACTCGTCTGCCAGCGGCGTCCCCCGCAACAATTCGGCCACTCCGTCGCTGGAGACCAAGAAAAGCTACATGAGCTTCACCCTCGCCGACGAACGCAAGGGCTCGCTTTACAATGACGACGGCCACCTCGTACCACCCAATCCCCGCTTCCACCAGGATCAACCCTCCACCCGCAGCAAGGACCGTTCCGCTTCCGTCACCAGTTCCACGCACAGCAGGAAGTTGCAATCCCGAGGCTCTTCTTCCACCATGCGCTCCCACCACGATGGTGTGTTACGCAAAGGTCACCCTGCCTTGCACTCCTCGCAGAGCCTGGACCAGGAGAGTCTGCGCGAGTCCATCCGTAGCGGCGACCTTGAGTCGGGCAAGAAGAAGAGAATCCCCGCCCGCCTCGATCTGTCCAAGCTGTTCCCCAAAGCCCCCAAGTCCAGAGACAACAATGATCAACAGCTTCTCTCCCCTACCAAGTTCGTTAGCTCTCCCATGCCCATGTCGAGCACCTCGACGCATTTCTCGCGCCCTCTGACCTCGCCTACCACGTCGTCCCACAATAGAGCTCCTTCTGTCTCGAGCACCAAGACCAGCGACACCCTTCGTGAAGGGAGAGCCCAGGCTGCCAAGGACCGCGCTTACAAGGCTCCGTTCGACAACGCCAAGGTCAACAGGCGAAGACCCCCGCCAGGCATTCAGCATTGGTTCGATGGCATTAGTGACGACGACGAAGAGGAGGAAGAGGAGGAGGTGGAGACGCCACCGGTGCGAGCGAGCGCAAGGCCTCAAGAATCTCGATCCTTGCCCCAGCGACAGCCATCACAGCACGATCACCGACGACGAGAGTCTCCCCCTCGGCACGGCCGTAAGCCTTCACACAACAAGGCCGCGCCCAAGCAACCCTCCTATCCAGCCGACGACCGTGCTTATGCCGCGGACCGCTCGTATGCTTCAAAGCATGGATATTCAAACGAGCTGCACGCAGACCACCAAAGCTACCGCTATCGCTCCGACTATCATCAGACTGGTGTGGATAGCCGGTCTTCCGACAAGCCTCATGTCCGGGCTCAACCTAGTCAGGCTTCTCTGGCGAGCCACAAAACGGGCCGGACCAACACGAGCAAAATATCCAGCAGGGACCTGAAAGGTGACAGCGTTCTGTCACTTTCTTCGTCAGAAGACGAGAGTGATCCTAGGAGCAGCGGTACCAGTCTGCCAATCATCCGCGACAGTCTTGCCATGTCTACCGACACCGAAGGCGAGATCTTGATTGGTAGGGCCCAAGCGTTCGATATCAGACCCCGTCAAACCCGCACCGGAAGACGCATGACTACGGCATCTGGGACTAGTGTGCAGTCCTCAGGGACCGGTACCACTATCGATGTCATGCTGTCCCCGACTACTGCCGCCTCCAGCCAGACGAACTTGCTTCTCCCCAGACATTCCAATTCCCGAAGTGCCGGCAGACGCGGCTCTCGACACGCCCGGCAGGTTTCTGCAATCCCAGAGGATCTGGACGGCGATTCGAAACGCTACAGTGGAAGCATTAGCAATGTGTCCTTCGAGGACAAGGACACGAGTAGCATTAGGAGCGGAAGGACATCCAAGAGCGAGCCCAGACATCTGGGTCACAAGCTCATGGCTGTCACTGAAGAAGAGGAGGTGCTCTTGGAACTCATGCGTAGGAAACGTGCCGCCATGGCAAAGCAGAGCTTCACGGATGGTTATCGATCGGCCATCAGGGCTGAACACCACTACATGTCGATGGATAGCCCCATTTCGGAATACTCGAGCAAGCAGAGCCTCGCCGACAGTGACCGGAGGCATTCTAAGAAGTCGTTTCACTCTCAGACCACGGCGGCAGAAACAGAGACTTCTTCATCGACTTTGGAAACGCTTTCTAATGCAACCTACGTGCCGCAATCACGGTCTGATAAGAAGAACCGGGCCCCACCTACGGCGAACGAAGCACTACTCAGGTCACCTGCTTCGAGTTCAATCACGTCCGCCTCCTCGGTTTTCTCTTCGCCGCGATCGCGCCCTGTGCAGCGAATCATGTCGCAAGCCCCTCAGCTGTCTCCTGCTCTTTTCTCTCCGCTGGAGGTCTTCCCTTCGCCACCTGACTCTCCTAATTTCCCCGCCACTGCCTCGCACACTGACACGATTCCCTCGCCCGTCACGCCGGGTCCCGGCCCCCACGGCGACCTTCACGTCAAGGTTGCTGGCAGCTCTATCGGTGGCAGTGAAGCCAGTTTCGGTACTGACCAGGACTCGATTCACAATGCCCACCACCACCATCATCCGTCGTCTGATTTCACCATGATCCACAAGGGCAAGGAGAGAGCGCGCGTAGTTACCAAGCACGCCGAAGACATGGACGGCGCCCGTGCTACCCACGGTATCGATAGGGCCCGTAGCCACAGCCGCCGGCGCACTGCTAGCTCTGGAGCCAATATCGCCGCCCCTTGCGCAGAAACGACGGGAGAGACAGCAGCCTCCAACTTTGTTGTCCCGCCCCGCACGTCCTCGATCATGGCGTTCCCCAAGCCTGGAATTTCGATTCAGCAGGATGATGTGCACTCGGTGTCTTCGGCGGCGTCAAGCAAGAGCCGTGCTCGGCCTGGTGAGGGTGAATGGGACTGGGACGCCGAGGTTGACGTAGGCGCAGTCATCAGCCAAGTCCGCAAATCGCGCTCTTCGCACATTTTGGGCAGCTCGCGCACCTCGGTTTCGTCGACCACGAAGCAGCGTTTGAGCAGGCAGAACAGCACCACGAGCCACGTCAGCAGCAAGAGTGGCGCCAGGAGTGATGCTGGAGACAGGCTTTCGGTGACTCCCATGTCTAGTGCTGCTATTGCTCAGAGGAGCAGCGTTTGCGATGACGTCCTTGCTGCGTGGAGCAGCCTTGGTGGCTCCCGCGGTGAATTCTACGGTTGATTTCGCGACCGCTCGATTTTCTTCGTATACCTTTCTCTCTTGATGATTTTTTTATGAAGTGGTCTTGGTTGCGGTAATTCACGTTGGAACGAAAACAGGAGATTGCATTTAGCAGCAAGATGATTGGCTTTTTGCACGATTGAGGATGTTGAGGGGCTTTCTACTCTTGAAAGCGAGGCAGGATCTGCCTGCTGCAGCCCGCACCACCACCACGATTTCTTTCCCTTTTGTTTTGCATTCTGCATTTGATGTCTTTCAGTTACTGATTTTGTAACGTCTCTCGGGATACCACATCTCCCGCCTGTTTTCATTTGATCCTCGGCGGGATCACTTTTCCTTACCAATTTCCTTGCACACTCTTTTCTAATTTTGCCTCGTGGCATAGACACTGCGTTTCTTCTTCAGCGATGGCGTCATGTGGGATACTATTTAGTGAGGCTTCTTCCGAGACTCTCTTTTTCCCTTTGCTTGGATCGCCCTTTTTTCTGCGCATTTCGGCACTATATTACCATCGTAGGTGTTCTATTTGAGCAAGACATGTCAGTTGACATGCATCTGATCCACAGGGCCCTTTCGGGGTTTGGATCACGAAAAGTAGCTAGGACTTATTTTCCTTGGTGTGCAATCTAATGTAGCAATATCAATAACTTTACACGGTATTCAATGTCACATTTTGTGAGAGCAGAGCAAAGTAACCGAAATTGTTCAATCTGATCGCACCTACCGGACTTGTCCTTTATACTAATGCACGCTAGACCATCGCACCTTTGTCACGCATGTCCCATCTACGGCTTCCCTATCACTTACGCCTCCACAGCTGGAACCCTAGAACGGCAGGAAGATAGCCCACACAATACTCAGTATCATAGTCTGCATCAGCCGCACGGGATAGGTCAGCAGTCAGAGGCAGTATGCTCTGTCTTCTTTATCTTCTCCTCCCCCCTCCCCCCTCCTTCCTCTCCGCCTTCCTTCGTTCCTTCGTCCCCTTCCTTCCTTCCTCCCTCCCTCCTTCCTTCCTTCCTTCTTTAGACACAGATCCCCATGCAATCCGCGCCGCCGGACAGGGGGTCGCAGCCGTCGTCCGGATCGTCGACGCAGGTGCGCCCGGGCTCGCTGCACGGGATGCCGGCGAAGCCGCCGCAGCGCTCCGGCACGATGCACACGCCCAGCTCGCCGCAGGCCGGCCCGCAGCCGCCCGTCGGGCTCTCAGCGGTGGCGTCCAGGTCGCGCACGCACGTGAAGCCGGACGGGCACGTCTCGTTGGTGGGGCCGCCGCACTGCAGCGTCGTAGGGGCTGGCTCGGTCGGGGTGGAGGCTGGGGGGCTGGATGCTACTGGGCTGGAGCCGGGGCCGATGGGGGGAGGGACGATGGGGTAGGGGACGATGTTTGGGTGGGCGCCGCCGTTGGGGACTGGGGCGAGGGCCGGGGAGGAGGCGGCGGCGGGTGACGCTTCTTCGGTGGAGGAGGAGGGGTGGTAGTTGGAGAGGCCGACGGGGCCCGGGCCGAACATTGGGTACAGCGTCGTTATCGGGCCAGGCCAGGCGGTGTCGGGCCACGGGTAGTGTGTGGGACTGGGGGCGTTGTCGCTGTCCAGAGAAGCGATCGGGGAGGAGGCGAGCGGGGATGACGGAGGGGACACGTCGCCAGGGGTCACGGCGGCGCAGTAGCTGCGCTTCTCGGCGAAGCCGATGCCGCTGACGAAGATGTCGACGCACTGGAGGCCCGGGTCGCACGGCGGGTAGCCCTCGCCGCAAGGGATCGGCGGGAATACGCTCGTCGCCGTGCTTGCTGGCTCTTCCGTTCCCACTGATTCCGGGGCGGCCACTTGGCGGGGCGGAAGCATCACGTTGCCCCTCCTGGAGGTGACGAGGGTGTTGGTGGGATAGAAATCCGTGATCTGGCTGAACTCCAGAGGGGTGGTGTTGTCGCTTTGGGTCGATGTCGCCGCGTCGGCCAGAAGAGTGACGCCGTTGAGCACGTCGACGCAGTATCCACCGCAGTCGAGCTCCGGACCGCAGCTCGCACCGGGTCGTCTGACGCAGTTGTAGCCAGTCGGACACGGTACTGCAGCACGATGTCCGCAGACGTGGTAGTTCTCAGCAGCGGCCCCGCTGATGCTTGGTGCAGCCGCCGCTCTTTCTTCGTTGGGGAATGTTAGCGGCGCATCGGGAAGACCTGTGAATGCTGGGGCAATGTTCGAAGCGAGCTGGTCAATGAGCGACGTCGCTGCGGGCGTGAAGAAGGAATACCAAGTATGCGTCTCGGACCAGGGTTCGTCATCTGTGAGGTCGTTGATGTAATCGGGAAGGTTCTCCAGGTACAACGGAAGCTCCAAAGGATCCGGAAGGTCTGGGATGAGGTTGGTGAAGATGATTGGAATGTCGTTTGGATCGGGGATCATGTCGAATAGGTCAGGGAGGGTCGCGTCGAGGGTTTCCGGATCAGCTGCATTGCAGTCCTGTATCCTAGTCAGGATGCGAGTGAAGAGCTGAATTGCAAAAACTCACCAATAATTGTGGTGTAGGCCGGCCACACAGTGCCGCGCAATCACTGGCAGCTTGGTTACTGCATAGGCAGCTCTAGGTCGAGTCAATACTATAACTTTCTTTTTCAGGAGCCCAAGTACCCACAAGAGGCCAGCTTTGAGCACAGAATACTGGATGACATTGTTGGCATTCGGCCTGTGGTGTCACAGCCGTATCTGGCGGAATTCCCGCGGGAGTAACCTGGGGCAAATCTTCCAGGCTAGGAGGCGAAAAGGCGTTGGGATCAGCGCCGCAGTCCTATTATTATTACGTCAGTGCACCTATTAAAGTGCCGTTGAAAACGTGCAACATACCTGTAGCGTAGGATACGTTCCCCCACACTTGTCGTAACAGTCAAGTGCGCCTCTGTTCTGACAGTGACACCCCTGAGACAATTTGTCAGCCCACCAATTCCAATAATTGCTAGCGGCGAACATACAGCAGGCCAGGATGCGACGCAGAACGTCGGCTCACATTGACATGAAGGTTCCTCCGGCTCAGAAGGGGGCGATGGAATTGTAGATGGTCGTTCAAAGCTCAAGGTAGATTCCGAGACCTCTGATGACGATGATGATAGCATTGACTCCACAGCCGGCAAAGAAGAAACTAAGACGGGGCCCGGGTTCGTTGGAAAGACTGGTGCCGTTTGCGATGGTTGGGCGAATGCACCATACAACACAGCACTTTGTTCTGGAGTGTCGCCACAGTTCTGAAGTGCTGGTGCAACCCCGCCACAACTCTGGTAACAGCTGACTTTCGCGCTGTTGGAGCAGCGGCATGACTGGCACCGTTAATACCATTTCCTGAACCCGGTGAGGCTGCCAGACGTACTTGAGGCCAAATTTGCGCACAAAAGACCGGCTCGCATGAACAACTTGCTGATGGTGCTGCCACTAGCTCGCGGCGGGCCGGGGATGTCGGTAGAGTGCTAGTTGAGAGTGACGTGGAGATAGAGCCGCAGTCCTGTTGATTGTGAGCAAGCTGAAAGATGAAACATTGCGGCTTACCTTCAGAGCAGGCGCTGGACAGACTTTGCCCTCGCTGAGCTGGTTGTCCCAGCAGGCCGAAATCGCTGCATTCTGGCACTCACAGCGCTAGGATACAGTCAGAAAAGCGCGGGTAAGCATGAGGCAAGCTGCGTACTTCTGGTTGACTAGGCGGGCATAGAGGCATAGGGCACGCGCATTCGGCGTCAGGTTCCGCTGGCACGGCCGGCGCAGCCAGGGACAACTGAAACGATGCCAAGACGAAATAGAGCGCTTTCATGATGGAAACTCTTCTCCGGGTGATGGAGGAGGATAGTCCTGCATGGCATCGAGATATAAGAGGGCGAAGGATGAGGAATGGAAAGCTAATTTCGAATTTTTGCCCCTACCCAACTCGAAAGTCATCCGCACCCCGACAACTCGCATCGAACGATTCCTTGGATTCTGTCATACAACGCCAACTGCCAGACTTGTGCCTCCTTGCTTCCGCCATCCAGTGTCGTGAGAAGCAAATGGACGTTTCAAAACGCTCCCGAGGGGGGGGGGGGGGGGGGAATCCAACACTTCCAAGCCGTCGATGCGTCTGTAGCTGCGCCACTTACGATTGGATGGCGGTCTGTCTGGGAGGGATGACGTTTGCAGACAGATGTGCTTGGCAGGAATCAAGAATGTGGGGGTCAAGGTTGTGAATGCCGGGGTTCCAGTCTATTCTGACGCCTGCTGTTACACACAGGGGAGGGGAGTGCTGCCGTCGCCTTTTCCGGTATATTTGGTCTATATTTGTGCACCCCATGCTTGGCTAGTGCGAGGTCCATCCCGTCGGCGTGGTCTCTCCTTCTTTCCCACGCGACGCAGAAGCTAGGCTCGCGACCCAGGGCGAGGGAAAATGAAGTTAAGGTAAACAGTGGGTACCATTCTTCACGGGAAGATAGATATCTGCTCATTTCTTGCCCTTCTTGGCCCGAGAAGCCGTCCGCTGGAACGCTTCCTCGGGTGGCTCGTCCAACGGCGGGGCTCGCTTCTTGCCCTTTTTGGAATCAGGTGCATACTTTGCCTCTAGCTGGTCGAAGAAGGATTCGGAGCGACCTTTCTGACGCTGCTGGATCAGAGCTGCGAGGTCGCCCAGATCGCCGCCCTGTGCCTTCTTCTGCTTCTTTTTGGGGCCCGCCATTTCCTTTGCAGCATCGTCAGCTTCTTCGGCCTCTTTCTTTGCCTTCTTAATCCTGTCCCGACGGCTCTTCTCCGACTCCTCGGTGTACTTCTTGAGGGCAGGCACGGTTCCATCTGCGATGGCGGCGTCAAGGATATCTCGGAAGCGATCTTCATCCTCGAGCGGGTTGCTGAGCATGACAACTTCGTAGATTTTGTTCATATTGCCCTTGAACTTGTTGTAGGCATCGATGAGGTCATTCCTCTCCTCATCACCGCCTTTGTACTCGTTCTTGAACTTCTCAATGGCCTCGGCCGTCACTATGCCCTCGAACTGCTCCTTGTAGTATTGGACCCAGTTGAAGTCGTCATCCTCCAGGTCGACGGTTTCTTCGGTGCGACCGGTGGTATCGTAGCGTGAGCGACGACGAGGATCGGAGAGAATAGCGTAAGCGAAAGCTATTTCCTGGAACTTTGTGTGCGCGGCCTGCTTGTCCTCGGCCTTGTCTGACAGATCATTAGAAGGATGCATCTCGTGCAGCGTGCATACTGACCTGGATGATGCTTCAGGGCAGCTTTGCGGTATGCGCTCTTGATGTGGTCGGGTGTTGCATCTTTAGCAACGCCCAAAACATCGTACGGATCGATGGATTTGGGCGGCTCCTCATCTATGAGGTCCTCGATATCCTCGGTTTGCTTCTTCTGCTTCCTAGGCATGCTGACAAGTGTGAGGATGGATGTGGTGGGGATGCGGTCGGTGCGTTGTGGATGAGATGAGGAAGACGCGTCGCGCGGTCCGATCGACGTAATCATCAAAACGCGTCTCAACCGCCTGACCCCCGCAGAACCACTACAACATCGTAATAAAAGTCGTTCTTCACCACTCATCATGTCGATCAAACCGTCCTCGCCGACCGATTACTCGGCATACATGCGATTGGCCCTCGCCGAAGCAAAGAAGTCTCCCCCAAAGCCCACCAACTTCTGTGTTGGCGCCGTTCTCGTCGACGAGAGCGACGGGAGCATTTTAGCCACTGGCTACACCCTCGAGCTTGAGGGAAACACGCATGCAGAGCAATGCGCCCTGCAAAAGTTTGCCTCGGCCCACAACCTCTCTGAGGAGCGTGTAGGCGAGGTGCTCCCAGACCATGCTGTCATCTACACTACAATGGAGCCGTGCGGAGTGAGGCTGAGCGGGAACCTTCCGTGCGTCGACCGCATCCTCCGAACCAAGAGCGCGGGCAAGGGCATAAGAAAGGTTTACCTCGGCGTTAAGGAGCCCGAGAAGTTCGTCGGAGAAAATGTCGGAAGAGCAAAGCTGGAGGAGCAGGGCATTGAATGCGTCCATGTCCCAGGGTTAGAAGAGGACATCCTGGCTGTTGCTACGGCTGGCCACGAGAAAGCCTGATCCCGCCAGTAAGTGAGCAGCCACGACGATACCATCAAATGAACATTTGATTTTTTTTACGCCAAAAACGCCCGTTTGGATCCTGCCCTTGAGTCTGTATTCAATACGTGCGGAAATTCCGCTGCGGAGAGCAGAATTGCGTCACGACTTTCCTTTGGCCTAATCCATTTTCGGCAATCAGCTCTGCCCCTCTGACGTACAGCACAAAGGGAGTATAACTCTGTCACGCCTCTTACTCCCTTGACTCTTCACCGTCTACTCAACCATCCTGCCCGATGCGCCCATTCGTACAACGGCCCCTCCGAACTTTTGCAAGATCCCTTGTCCTGCCCATCCGAGTGCAATACGCGCCTATATCGCAAGCTCGCACCATGGCAACTAGTTCGTAAACCCCAGAAAGGGATACCATCTCAGCTCATACTGACTGATCTTCCTTGAAGACGACCTGAAAATCGAAAATACTGACATCAAAACTGCACCGGGCGTCGAGTTGTCGTCCGAACAGAAGGTCATCGTCGGTAGTATTCTCGACCTCTTTGCCGGCAAGCCATCCCTACCGAAGCTCCGCCTGTGGTCCGATGAAGCCGTCTTCGAGGATCCCATCACCCAGGCACGTGGCAGGAAGCAATATGAGCCACAATGGGTAAATTCCTCCTGTCTCTCACCTCCCCTTTCTCCTTGAAACAAAAGGAACAAGCACAAGCAACGCTTTCCACTTCCAAGCCTTGAAGACTAACCTCTTCCTCTCCCTTCTCTCCCCGCTGCAGTACGGCCTCAAAGCCGCTTTCAGCGAGATCGAGCGGCTGCATCACGAAGTGACGTCGGCGGGCAACCCCATCCTGATGTCGCTGAAGACGCGCTACGTGGTCAAGGGCATCCAGAAAGAGACGACCATCAACTCGGTCGTCAGCATCGCCACCGACAGCGCCGGCACCATCACCAAGGTCGAGGACCGCTGGGACGGCAGCCTGCCCGACAGCAGCATCGCCAATGTGAGTACCGTCTGGCAGTTGGCCAGCCCCTTCTGGTGGGCCAACTACGCCTTCGCCTGGGCTTGGTGGACGGCCAGCTGGGCGTGGTGGTCGACACCGTGGTTGGTGCGTACGGCGACGGCCGCTGTTAAGACCCTTTTCTTGTCTCTGTGAGGTGAATGTTGCTGTACTGACCTCTCTCCTTTCTCCGCGCAGGCTTTCCGTCGACTCAACGCAGTCAGCGTCCCGAAAATGGTCGGCGTTCCGAAGAACGACGAGGAGGACGCAAAGATGGGAAACCAATGAGACTGACCCAGAGCAGCAGCATGGACCTGTCCTGTATGAGAAAGCGTCTACGGCATTTGTTCCCCACTATTAACTTGTATTTACCACGAATTTCTTCGCGTTGTTCATGAAGTCATAATCTCATCAGAATTACCTCCCAAGCCTCATGGACATTTCGCATAACGCCAGCAGCCTCCCACCTCTTGACACGGATCCCGTGGAAAAACTCAACGAGCTTCGTGCATTGCTTTCCTTCTATTCGATCAAGCCCCTCATACTATACACCGGCTCCCACTCTCCTCGCACCCGCCAACCATGCGCCGAGGAACACGTTCGCAACCACCGCAACCGGCACTCCCCACCCGTACCAGCCCCTACCTACGTGCACCCCCCTCCACGCATCACTGACTATGAGAATGGTCCCACAGCTGCCGGCGCGCGTGGTTGGCAAGCCGGGACCGTCAGCGGTTAGTGTCGAGCAGTATCCGGCGTACACGGCGCCACCGTCATTGTTATCGTTGTTATTGTTGTTGTTATTTCCCGCAGCGCCAACATAAGCGGTCGTCGTAGTAGGTTGGACGTAGCCTCCACCAACATATTGCGTCTGCGTCTGGATGATGGTAACAGTGACGGTCGAAATCGCCTGCGCGTTGACGGTGCCGCTGCAGGTGGAGCCGGCGGGGCAGCAGCCGACGACGTTCGAGGTGCTGATATACTGGCAGGTGTGGTCGGTGGGGCAACACCTTCATCAATCAGCTATAGTCCTTGTGCGCTTAACATTTTTGAAGATGAGGGAGGGATGTAACAGGAAAGTGCGTCTGGCAACGAAAGATCCCCTACCGCTAAAGAAGGGATGATGTTTTCGTTTCCTACTTTTCCTTATTACTTATTTTCACAAATAGATCACTCACCAGTTTGGATAGCCGATACCGCTGCAACTCAGCGCAGCATACTGCGGACAGTACGCGGGTGACGCCTGAGTAATTTGCACGCCGTCGGCGCCAACAATATAGATGGCGCCAGAGAAGGGCGCGTATACGTCCTGTGCCGCCGCCCTGGGGAGATGCTCAAGCACGTTCAGGAGTAGTAGCGTGATCAAGACGGCGACAGTGTAACTGCGGGGGAATTGGAAGAGGAGGGATGGTATTGGTCTCCGAATGCGTTGCGGCAGCGCTGTTATCTCTGTAGCCGGTTCTACGGTCCTGCTCTTCCAAAGCGCCATGATGTTCCTCTCAGAGGGCCTCTGCGGTCTTATTTGGCGTTCAGAGCTGGTCAAGTCGAGCGATTGCGCGCTGTGGAAGATAAAATATCTCGTTTTACGTTGCGCCGATGGGAGAGCTTATGCGCGCAGTGGCATGGCAACGCTTTAAGTTGGTCCGACACAGGAATCCAAGCTCTACAGCGCGAGGCGCAAAGCGGCGCGAGGCTCGCCAGCGGTGTAGTTACGAGCCCCACACCTGATGAGCTGGGGGTGGAGACAGGTCCTGTGCTTTGCCAATACTTGTGAAGGCCTGTGTATAGAACAAATAAAGATGAGGATCTTGGGGAGCGAACGGTAGGGAGGATAAAAAAGAAGAAAGTTGAGGCAAAAGGCAATCGAAGGAAGGAGGGGAGAGAAGAGAAGGCGAGTGGGAAGGTGCCCCGCGGCGGGTGACTGCAGAGACACCAGACCGCTGGTGAGACAAGGCCGGGGGGAAAGAGAAAGAAAGAAACGAAAGCTGGGAAGGCGCCATGTCAGGCCAGCAAGCTGTCCAGATTTGGTAACGAGCTCGACGGTGGAGGGGGATCGAGCTTCGGTGGGGGGGAGAGAAGCTGCAGCTGGAGCTTTGACGCGGTGCCGAAACCGACCGGGATTGCTGCAGCTCATGCATGCCGCAGCTGCTCTCCCGCCAGCAAATCCCGCGTGCCTCCGATCGAGAGCTGACCAAGTAGCCGGGAGGAAAGCGAGCAATCACTCGTCCCGTCAGCAGCCGCCTGTCGTCATCGCATGCATGTCCCGGCACCTGATGAAGCCCAGCCTGGGTCTCTTCTGCACATTCCAGCCGCGTCGCCCGCATTTGGCCACCTCGCAAACGGCCCAACGTGCCGCTCGATACTTGGGCAAAGTATACGCCTCACCTTGCTGCACGGCCACCGGTGAGCCTTGCGTGCGCTCGCCTCACCGTCGACTGACTGCCAGCTCGACGCTTGCTCGCTTGTTTGCTTGCCACCCGAGCTGCGTTTGCCAGCTGGATGGCCGGAGCGAGGCCGGAGACCATATAGAAACTTCCAGTTATAATAGCAGACCGATAGAAATAGTAACGGATTTTTCGCGGTCATGTGGCGGACTTCTCCGGTGGCAGCTGGGCTGAGTGCGGCGCAGAAACCTGTCCGACATTTTCGCTCTTTAGCCTGCTTGAAATATGGTCAGCGTTTTCTAGGCGATCAAAGAAGCAGGAAGCATCTCCGTCTTACAGGCTTCCATTTGCAGCGAAGACAAGGCTCTTCCCTGGTTGGCGTCGGAAACAGCTGCTGCTGTGATTTGCTGAGTTGGCTATTTCCCCCCACCAAGCAGCAAGGCCTGACCTTTGCGCGTTCCGAGATCCGGACCATGAGGAAATTCCATAGTCGTTGCTGACTTCCTATCACGCTCCTTACAATTTGTAGTCATCACATGGGCTTAAATGCTCGAATGAGCATGCACCTTCCGGCAAGATACCTTGCAATTACTACGTACGAATTATGACCATCCATTCATGCGGCACGAATGCGCTCAAGGAGGGAAAAAATACTAAAAGTACACCACATCACACTTCACATCTTCCACTCTATAACCATGAATGCGACCTCATTCACTGCACTCTATAGCTCTCAGGCGGGCCCAAGTAGCTGTCCCTGACGCCGCCCAAATCCAGCACTACCTTCTGCACGACGACTCCCGGCTCAAGCGCCCACACCTTGACCGTGTGCGCGCCGGCCGTGCCCAGCGCCGAGTGGTTGCCCGTGGTGCTGATCCACGCTGCATCCGCGACGGCAGCCTCCCAGTCCACCGGCAGCTGACCCTCGGGCTGGTCCGTCACGAACGCAACCTCCTGCGGCTCGTCGTCGTCGACGGCGACGGCGTAGCGCAGCGGCCGCTGCGGATTCGTGTTGAGCGAGGGCGAGAGATAGAGCGTCAGGTTGGCGGTTTGGCTGTTGTTGTTTTCGGCCAGGGAGGTGAAGGTGTAGATGTCGTACTCGAGGGCCGGGGCGCCGTCGGAGATGGACAGAGAAGGGGAGAGCACGTCGCCCAGATGGACGCCGGAGAGGGTGCGGCCGTACGAAGGGATGACTTGGTACGCGTCTGCAGATCCGTCCGAGGCGCCGCTGACGCGTGTGTAATGGGCGGCTTCGATGGAGATGTGCTTGTCGGATTCAACAAAGCCGGCCGTAAAGGAAGAAGGGACGACGGTGTGATTGTATGGGAGGATGACGGTCGGCATGCCGTATTGCGTGCCGTAGTTGGTGCTCGAGCTGACCTTGATGGTGGTCGTGTTGGAGCCGGCGGGGGCGTTGGCCCAATCGATGGATACGTAGATACGCACGTCGGTGTCATTGCCGGTGGGTGAAAGAGTGCCCGAGCTCTGCGAGAACTTGACCCAGGATGCTGCAGATATGTTCCAAGAGAACTCGTTTGTTCCGGAAGCGTAGATATCGATCCACCGCTCTGAGCTGTAAGGGTCGATAGGCGGAAGCGTAAGACTATTGGATGAGAGGCTGTGGTATTGGTCGTCGCCAGGAACCGACGCATTACTCCCCTCCACTGACACGCCCATGTCGCCCCTGAGGGAACGTTCGAACAATTGGACATACTGAAGTGGTGGGGTGACTTGGCGCATCGGCTGCTGCCAATAGACATATCCCAAATGCGTCTGATCCATCATGTGGGTCCATTTACCTCCCAAAAGCTCATTGTATCGCTGCGTTAGCTCATGGTCAAAGTTGAATTTGTCCAGTACTCTCTGGGCCCACGCGTTCGCGCTTGTACGTCCTTGTCCCGCGTAAAGTCGGTTCTTTGCGGCACTGATGTGAAGATCATGTACGTTACCGCCGGCCAGAACGGGATGCAGAACCATTTGGAAAAAGGCGGGTTGTGCATTAGCCGGTAGAGAGTCATAGATGCTTTGAGCGTCATTGGCAAGGGTCTGCCACTCGGCTAGCACGTTGTCTGCCTCCTCGTAATTGATGAGGCTGTAAATGCTCGGATCAATGAGCTCGTACTTTCTCTTCGCAACCAACGTGCCGTACTTTTGGAGGACCTCGGCGGTTCTTTGGGAGACGCTGGAGCCGAACTCCCTAGCAGCGAATTGCTCTGTCCATTTCGAGACGCTATTGACATCCCAGAGGTCAATGTCGTAAGCCAGGTCGAACAAATGGCTGATGGGGATTTCCTGTTTTTGTTAGGCAAAGTCTGTTGGGCCACATTTGGGTGCGCTTACCAAAGGCTTGATGTCTCCAACATTGACAATCCACATCTCCTTCGCTCCCCGTTCGTACGCCATGTGCATCTGTTCCCAGGTATGCTCAAGCTGTACCGCGTTGATCCACTTGTGGTTTCTTGGGTCACCCACATAGTCGAAGTGGTAGTAGACACCGGCACCGCCTGGCCTGTCGGTCTCATTGCCAACAGGTAGCCTCCTGTTATTTCCCCAGTTATCATCAGCCCACAACAAGATGACATCGTCAGGCACCCTCATTCCAGCTTCGTAGTAGCCTTGGACTTCTTTGTACAAGCACCACATCTGAGGGACAGCGCTATCGCTACCGTAGACGTCAGTCAAGATTTGCCGCTGAGTATCGACAATGTCTTCAAGCATCGACGTCTGGACAGTATCACTCATGGCCGTGTCATGGCTACCGCGCATACCAATAGTCACCACGCCCTCATATGGCTTGGCACGCTCGACGCCTTCGACGAAAAAGGGGTAGATGGACGCATTGTTGGTGTTCCACTGCCACTGGCCCTTGCCGAAGGTGCCCCATTCGTTTGTAGCACGCATCATGGGCTCGGTGTGAGAAGTGCCCATTACGATCCCATATGCGTCGGCAAGCGGTTGGTTGCGTGGATCATCGACGTTGAACATGGATCCCCACATGGCAGGCCAGAGATAGTTCGCACGCAAGCGGAGCAGCAATTCGAAAACCATGACATAGAACTCGGCGCCGAAGGCCGAGCCGTACTTGCTCTTCGGGTAGCGTTCGTTCATCCAGCCAGTCAAGGCGGGGGCTTCATCGTTGATGAAAAAACCACGGTACTTGACAGAGGGTGGGCCTTGCGTTTTCGTCGTATCCATGGCATAGATGGCGGCGTGGCTGGCGGGCGGCGAGTCGGCCATAAAATACCACGGAGAGACACCAATCTGCTCGGAAATGTCATAGAGGCCGTAAATGGTTCCACGCTTGTCACTTCCTGGGAGCATGCATTAGCCACGCCCAAACAATCGCAAAGGGTAGCATACCGGCAATCACGAGAGCCTTCGACACCCCATCCATAGGAGAGTCGACGAGCTGCGAAGTGAAGGATTCCCATTGACCATCAATCGCAGAGACGTCAATCTTGCCAGAATCAATGAGGCTTTGGATGAGAGTCGAATTCCCGAGCGTTCCGGCAATAATAACACCAGAGCTGCTGTTGTTAGCTGCGGAAGTTGCAGTTGTCCAGCTCGATCTCCCAGTGACATTAAAGATGACCGAGGCGTTTGCGGTGGGGGCATCGCTGTTGACAAGCGAAAGCGAACCATTGAGGCCGGTGACTCGTCCAAAGTCGAGAGCAAGGTCGTCGGCGACTCTCAGTACACCAGGCCAGTCTGCAGCATCAAGAACGAGGCGCACGGACGAAGACCTGGACGCAAGCTGATAGCTGCTAGTGGAGGCGTTGAAAGCAAGGGTGGCATTTTGACCAATGGCAAAGACGGACCTGGTCAGCAGCAGGAAGGACAGGAGACGCATCAGGAGCCACATGTTGGGCAAACAAGAGGGAGAGAAGGAGGCTCAACCAGGGGAGAGCACATTATGGGAGGCAGGGTAAATATATGCCGACATGCAGTACGCGTGACGTTGACCTACATCGGCCCCCCACAGCTCTTCGATTCAGGAACAGGCACAGCGCCGCTTTGCTACGCCGGCAATATTGAGCAGGATAAATACAAAGGGATCGCCTTGGCCGAGCCGGGCTTCTTGTCTGCTCACTATGGTGCGAGTCAATTGCAGCTGGATTTACCCCGGATGCGGAGTCCGGGGGAGAGGGCACACGCCAGAGCTTTGCCTGTACCGGTCGTCATTTCATCGTGGTGCCGCGAGCTATTCACCCGAGCACCGGGTAAATGCGAGCGTGACTGAGGGCGCGGTTCCACGGCTCGCGAAAAGGCGGAGAAGGGTTGATCGTCCCCGCCTGCCCGCAGATGCCGGCGAGCCAAGAAAACAGAGCGGTGAGCGACAGGCGGCAGAAACATTTTGGCCCTGTCTCGCCGAGCTTCACCTCGCCAATTTGCTCAGCAATATTGCCGTACCGCCAGTCTCCTCTCTCGCCGCCAGCCCGAGTCGCATATCCTAAGATGGCCCAAGGAACTATCAAGCAGAAGGCGAAGCCCGCCGCCGGCAATGCGAAGAAGTAGGTCGATGCCGTTTCTGCGCCGGTGCTTTGCTGACTTTTGTTTCCCGGCAGAGGCAGCCAGGCACTGAAGCCCCGTGGAAGCCGCCAGATCGCCCCGAAGAAGCAGAAACTCATCCAGCAGAAGAAGCTGTTGAAGAAGCACTCGGCCGGATTGGCTGCTCTGACTGAGAAGCAACTTGCTGAGAAGGCCGGGCACCTGGAAATGCTGAGGGGCGGAAAGAAAGACAAGAAGGAAAAGGAAAAGAAATAGAGTGTCAGGTCGAATACTCAGTTTGGGCGCATCAAACACTGCATGGGAGGCGTTCGTCGGGGTGATCATCTGGCCTGGGCATTGTATGGCGTTTGGGAATACCAAGAAGCGTGAAACCCGAGGGCTGCATTCGGGATAGATCAAGAACATATGGTTCCTTCGAGGACATTCAATTTCTGTCGTATTTGATATCTAATCAATGCTCATACAACAGTTATGGGAATCTGACCAAACCACAGGCGCCTAGATAACCCTCATGAAGACAGTGCATGCCATGTCTGCCCAGCAACCGTCATGACCTTCGTACTTCCTTTCATGATATCCCTATGCTTAAATAGCCCGTGCTGCTTCTCCGCCGCCGCTCTCCTCCGCTCTCTGGCGGGCCTTGCCTCTTCCAATTCCGCCCTCGCCGACGCCCATTCTCCTCGCTACGTATCGCTGAGCAACAACTCCAACAGCTAGTTGGATCACCTCTTCCATCCACTCAGCGACCCACTCACGCGGGTCCACTCCGCCGCTCTCGATGATCTCCTTGATCTCCACTGGCAGCGTCGCCACTGGGTCCGTGCTATCCTCCGACGCCGGGGCGGGCGACGCGTCCAACCAGTCCGCCCATTTCTGCGGGAAGCTCTGGGACAAGCTGTGAAATGTGATGCTGTGGATGGGGTCGTGCAGGTAGAATGCAAATGTGATGAGATCGTCCGCCTCGGCCGGCTCCTCGACGCCGCCCGTCTCCGCTTTCTGCTCGTTGGTTGAGCCTCCAAAGAGATCGGCGGGGGCACTGTGGCTGATTGCTTGGATTGAGAGGAATATGTCGGAGCTCCTCACGGGGTTTGATTCGGAAAGGACCTCACTGGCTGCCTTTGCAGCTTCCTCGACGCCGCCCTTGCTAGCAAAGAAGTCGGAAGCATAGCTCTCGGCGCTGACGCGCGCAAGCTTAGTTCCCTCGACGAGACCCTTGACGGCGCCGAGGTCACGCTTGACGCCGATGTCACGCCACCAGGGTCCGTCGGTCCAACCAGCTGTGCTACCACCAGTGAAACCAGAGTCAGGGCCCTGTCGGGCTTCAGAGCCCTTCTGGATCACCATGAGATCGCCGCCTTCAACTTGCGACATGACACGCGAGAAGGTGGCGTAGATGATGGGATCGAGTGCCGGGTAGTTGTGCAGGTCATGGGTGATATGGATCAGGAGGCGCTCGTGCTGGGAGATGGGAGGCGCTAACGTGTGGAGAAGCTGTGTGAAAGTAGGGACGGCGCGCGAGCGGAGTTCGTCGCCTGTTGCGAATAGTCAGTCATCTGGATTGGAGCTGGAGCAAACAGGCACTCACCATAAGAGCGCAAAAGACCAACATTGCCCTTGACCTGGTCGGCCCACTTCTGGGCCTCCTCGTTCTTCTGAATCTCCTTGAGGGCGGACTCGGCCTGCTTTGCAGCTGCGGAAGCGGTGCTGATGATGCTCCCCCACCAGCCGCCGCCGCCGCCAGACTGCTTCTGCTCCTGGGGCTGCTCCTCGCTCGGGGTGACGCCCTGGTGGTACGAGCGCGTGCCGTCCTGCGACTTCCTGGAGAGCTCGGCGGCGGTGCCCTTGTCCTCGCTGTTGCGGGCGGAGCCAGTGGAGGAAGGTGTGACCTGGCCGGTGACGCGCGGGGAGCGGTTGCTGGCATTGGATGAGGAGGAGAGCTTGGGGGTGGCGGCTCTGCTGGGGGGCTTCGCGGCAGCTAGAGCGGCGAGCTCAGCGACGGGGTCGTCATCGTCCTTGGTGTCTGCGCTTGGGGCAGCAGGCTGGGGCGGCGGGGCCGAGGGCAGGTCGTCGCCGTCGAGATCGTCGAACTGGGCCAGCAGCTCCTCCTTGGACAGAGGCTTGGACATGGTGGGCGGTGGAGATGGCGGGTGGGTGCTGGGGCGGGAGCAACACCAGCAAGCTACTGCGTCGTGGGCGCGATCCCTGTGTTATCCGGGGAAGCGCGGCCAGCTGCCTGAGGCGGGCGCTGATTGGCGTTTTAGGCAAGCGCTAGGCCCAGGAAAGATACCACGACACGAAATGCTCGACAGCCAGGATTGTCCAGCATCCTCGCAGACTCTGCACACCACCATCGCGGCCCGCCCGCCCCGTTCACTGCAAGCCAGCTGCTCCTCTGTCGCCGTGCTGCTTTCTTCCAGTGCGCTGCTCGGCCTCGCTGCGACGCCCGCCTGCGGGGCTCCCCTTTCCTGTGTCTTTTGTCTCACTGTCTAATTTGACCTCCGAACCTCGTCCGACACCACGACCATCAATTCACCTGCACCCTCTCTCGTGTCTCGTTCTGCGCCATTGCCACCCCGACTGCTCTCTGCGCTCTGCGTCGTCGACCGCAGCCCGACCCGACTGTTTATCGGGCGCGGCCTGTCACGATGCGCACCCGTAGCGGCAAGGGCAAACTCTCGGAATCCGCCACGCCTGCTCCCCAGCACCACGACTCCAGCCTCGACACTTCGTCGTCCGGCTCATCAAAGACGTCCCGCAAGCTAACCCGTTCGTCCTCGACCAATTCAATGCATTCCCAAATCTTCGTCGCCAGCCACGACGACATTGTGGCTTTCTACTCAAAGCCCGTCCTGACCATTTCCGGCTTGTCCGAGGATTTCCTTGGCCGCCTGGAGCGCGAGGACGAGCTGCGCCACCGCTCCTCGCGCCCCAAGTCTCTCTACGAGCAGTTCCAGGAAATCGAGCGCGAGAGCTCCAGTCAGAACGAAGACCCATCCCAAAATGGCAACGACCACGAGCGCCCGAAGCGAGGCAATCGCGGACGCCCGGCCAAAATTCAAAAACAGCACCCTTCGCCCAGAAAACGCCGCGCCCGTCCGCGCAAGTCGCTCGCTGATGTTGACGAAGAAGACTACATGTCGCGTCCGCAGACGCCCAGTGTGGCCGATGCTGACGAGGACGCCAACCCGGATAACGCCGAGCCGTCCGGCGAGCCGAGTGAAGCAGCTGATCAAGACCAAGCCGACGACTCTCCCTCGCCAGACGACCCCGACGCCAGTCCCTCGCACCAACTCATCAGTGAGACTACCGGTACCTACAGGTCCACTGCCACCTCGGCGCCCATTCAGCCCTCTCCGCCGCGCGAGCCACGCCCTAAGCCCATCTATCAGGATGAAGAGCTGGAGGATGACGACCTTCCGCCGCCCTTCACCAACACGCCCGGCACTCCTTCGGAGTCAGAAGTTGACGATGATGCCAACCGTATTCTTAGAAAGCGCTTTGACTACATGACCGATCCTCAGAAGTTTATCGCTGCTCTTACTAAGCACTTGCCCTCTGAAAGAACGTCTGAAGTGCTGTATGCACTTGCCGAAAACACCCAAGCTGCTTTGAAAGCATGGCAAGACGAGTATCTCGCAATCGACAAACGAGTCGCCGCACACGCAAACAATGGCCCCAGGAAACCGGTAAACGGCGGCCGCGTGCCTGTTGACCCCAAGGTTTTTGATGACCAAAAAGAAGCCGATATTTACAGCTATGTCTACGACGCACGCAAACCCCCCGGAACTCAGGATCCTTTCAGTCAACGCATTGGCACCGACTACGTCGGCGGTCGCGAGTTGCGACACAGGCGTGCCCGAGATGTCACTACCGAGGACCTGGCTCAGAGCGAGGAGGACGTTGGGAAGAGGAAGAGGCGTGCAGCTCAGAGATTCGATGGAGCTGCCGATTCTGGATCGCGTACCCGAAAACGTGACCATGCGGGCTCCGAAACCCCAGAACCGCCTGGTCCGCGGAAGAGAGGTAAGGTTGGCAGCGCGACAAAGAGACAATCCGTTGTTCCACCCCGTATTCGCGAAATGAGAGGCGAGAGCGCCATGACTACCAGCGCCTCTGAAGACGACGACACCTACGAAGGAACACCGGAGCCGCGCGGGCCCGGCAAGCGACGCGGAAGGCCGCCTGGCAGCAAGAATCTCGCTCAGCGCAAGGATGCCGGCATCAAGAAGGGACCGCGCGGTAAGAAAGGAGCTGCTGCTGCCCAAGCCGCCGTCAATGCTGCGAACAATGAGCAGAACAGCACACAGACGACTTTCCCCAGCGCTCCCAGCGCTGTCACCACTGCACCGCCGCAGCAACAGCCGCAGCAACAGCAGCCCTTCTTCGTTCAAGGCTACAGCCATGCCCCGCACTCAAACATTCCTCCCGTCTCAGCTGCGCCAGTGCCTGGCATTAATGCTGATCCTACATTCATATCAACCCACCCTCAACAAACAGCTCAACATCCTTACGGTGCAGGGGTGCCCATTCAGGCTCCTCTCGCTCCAGGTACTCCTGCGCAAGCAAATGGTCACGCACAGCATATATCGGCGCCGACTTCGACTCCTGCTTCAACCACGCATACAGCGCAAACACCTACCAGCGCTGGCAGTAGTACCACTGCCTCTGGCCGCAAGAAAGGTGTGAAGTCAGAGAAACGTAGTGCCAGCATGACGCAGTGGTGGGCAGAACGCAAGGCCCGCCAAGCAGCAGATCGTCTCGCTGATCAGCAGCGTCAGGCAGCTGCTGAGGCACAGAGTGCCGCTGCTGCCGCCCAAAACCCGCAGGGCTACGGCTTGCCAGTCAATGGGTACAAGGGTCCGTATCCGCCAACTCAACCGGCTTTCCAAGGCTACACGTCCACTCAACCAGCAGCGCAACAAAGCAGCTTTAGAGCTATCGCACCAGGCCCTCACCAAGGACAAGGCGCGCAAGCCCAAGCACAGACCCACCACCACCACCATCACATTCCGCAGACGACTCATCACCATCACACACCCCCCGCCACCCATCACCCATCAACACAAGCAGCACAGCCAGCAAAGCAGGCAATGCACCACGGGCCGTTCGGCTATGATGGCGCCGGCAGCCCGCCACCACCTATCCATGGTAATTTGCACCACGGGCAGCCACAGGAGGGTGTCCCTGATAGCCTTCGTCGCGACATTCTCGGGTTACGAGGCAGGCCTGAGCCGAGACGTGGCCTATGAATGACTTGGAGTCTATCGAACCTAAGTGCTACGTTGTATGGACGTCAAACGTAGGCGAGGAATGTCTAGTGGCGTGCCATTGAACGAAGGCTTGCATTTGTACAACACAAAAGCATCCGCATTACTGATCGAGCATTGGCGGACGTCGTACAGTAATTTTACGTGTGCAGCACTCTTTACGTTTCCACCACGGTTTAGGTAAGGCCAGACACTACACTTGTTCAAAGTGTTCGGTTTAGCATATTTCTCTTCCATGGCGTTCCCTCATACAAGGACTACACTTCTTTTTCCTAAAACGAATGCTCAAGAAACAGAGTATATGGGTCTAGCCGTTGCATTCAGGCGTCTAGGATTGCATCTTTCGTTTTGTTTTTATCGTCTTTCGGGATATTGTTTTTTTTTTTTTTTTGCTTATTCGCATCAGTGAGGTTAAGAAGGGTTTTCTGCATGCTTTGACGGATGAGGCATATCCATCACGTCCAAAAATGGGAAGGGCATTTTCTTCGATATCCAAGATTTAATAGCGGAAAGCGATATTTGAAATTTTCCAGACGTTCAACCTCAAGATATTTCTCAATATGCATTACAAGAACAGTGATCTTGAGGTAAGAACACGAATCATTTGTTACAGATGGCTTTGAGCACTATTCGGACAAGGGTTCGATTATCTCGGTCATTCATTCACATTTAAGCATGGGCTTTAGTGACGATCAAGAAATTGGAAGATCGAAGAATTAGGGCCCGATGCTCACCACTACTTTACCACGACACCTCCCCGAATTCATCCTCTCAAGCGCCTCCCTGACTTGCTCGAATGAGAAGGTGCTATCAACCACAATCTCTTCCTTGTCCAGATGTAATGCCTCCTCCAAATAATCCTTTCTCGTTTCCAAATTGACGCATTCGTACAGTTCACTCCTCAACCCAAGCTTTCCCAGAAGTGCCCGTAGCACCATTCTGGGATTCCACAAATAGGTCAACGACCCACCTATTGCGCTCCTGCTTGTCTTATCCCCCACAATCGTGACATATCTCCTTGCCAAATCTAAACACTCTGTTCCGCCAACACAGTCTATAATCGCATCAGGCGCCTCCGCCGCAACCTTCTCCCTAACGCCCCCCTTCGTATAGTCAATCACCACATCCACCCCCATCCGCTTTACAAACTCCTCGTTCCTCGCACTACACGTGCCGACAACACGCCATCCCCTCCTCTTCGCGAGCACAACCGCATACATGCCTGTTGCGCTACTCGCTCCCAGAACCGCTACCGTCCCCGTCCCCTTACCGCCACCACCAACAAACCCCTCACACCTCCCCACACACGTCTTCGCCGTCAACCACACCAACGGCAGCGCCGCCGCCTGCGCCCACGTCCAGTCCCGCGGCTTCTTTAGCACCACGGCGCTCCGCACGTCCACGGCTATGACCTCCTTCAGCGTCCCCGCCGCGCCACCAAACGGCGCGAAGTGCAGCCCAAACACTTCGTCGCCCGCGCCGAACCCACCCGCCGCTGCCTCCCTGCCGGCCGCGACGACGGTGCCGGCGAAGTCGGCCCCGATGCCCTTCTCGGCGCCCGACAGGTAGGGTAGCGACCAGACGACGGGCAGGTTCATGAGCTGGATGTCGACGGGGTTGAGGGCGGCGGCGCGGACGCGGATGAGGAGCGTGGTTGGGCCGATGATGCCGCCGCCGCCGATGGCGGGTTGGATATCGGGGGCCGGGAGGAGGGTTTGTCGGACGCAGGAGGGGTAGCCGCCGGTGGTGTAGACCCAGGCTCTGATGATGGCGGGTTCGTTGTCGTTGTCGTCATCGTCGTCGTCGTACTCGGCCGGGGAGAATGATGATGATGATGGTGGAGTAGTGAAGGCGGTTTTGGTCATTGTGAGAGAGTATGAGACAGAGAATTTGTCTCCGTTCTTCTTTTTTTTCTCCCCTGCTCTTTATTCGTGTTTGTTCTCTACAGAGTTTTGCTTCCCCTTTTATTATTCCCGGTGTGGTGAATGACTGCGAGTTAAATATCAATGAAATCAATCAAGGTCGCAAGCGGATGTACCGGAACGTGGCTCGGCTCTTATCACATCGGCGGGGATGGGGGCGGCTTGGCTTAGTGTATACTCTCATTACCGCAAGGCCTCGGATTTAAGAGTATGACCTTACGCGCGTCATACCCCGCATAACCTTCCACAATGACGATCAATCGGCATTTCCGCACTTAGCATTAGAAAACGCTAAACACGGCTTCGCCAAGCAGTACAACGCCAGTATTGCTGGAGGTATGATTGATGACAACGGTATGGAATCAGAAAGTGAACAAATGGTAAGAATAAGACAATCAACGGCGCAGAACAATAACATCGGTCAACTGCATATGTATATACAGTGCTGCTTCGATATTCCATTGGAAAGGCGGCAAGGCTGGGCTGCTCCCGGCTATGTACAAGTACAATTGTGTGAGTGAGACAACTGCTTTTCTTCGAAGTAAACCAACGAACGAGCATCTATCTCAAAAACGTCGAGCGGCGACTTCTAGCGCCTCTACATATATGTACCACCGGAAATATTACTAAACGCGGGTGGTGGCGCTAATGAGAAGAGAAACGCTCGAGAATGCAAACCAAACGCACGAGTCCATGGCTGAGGCAGCACAGACCAACTCAGCGACGGCCAGCAGCCTTGTCCTTGATGGTCGTCATGGCCAAAGTGGTTGGCGTCTGGACGCCCATCGGCGCTGGAGTAGTAGAACGAGAAGGAGCCTGGCTACGGTTGTGGCTCATGTGCGCCTTGACGAGATGGCCCGCAGCAAGCGCACTGCACAAACTGAGCTCACCGGCGAGAACAGCAGCAGCGATGACACGAGCAAGCTGGCGTGCGTTGTCACCGGGGCTGGTCGGGTGGGCTCCCCTGACGCCGAGCAGATCAAGCATAGCGCTCTGGGGCTCCAGGATAGTACCACCGCCAATCGTACCAACCTCAATCGAAGGCATCGAGACCGAAATGTGGAGGTTACCGTTCATGCTATTTTCTGTTAGTACTGATTCCATTGGGGTGCAATGATTCGGACTTACTTCTTCATGACGGTAATACAGTTGCTGCTCTCCACATTCTGAGCCGGATCCTGTCCAGTCGCCAAGAAGACAGCAGTGACAATGTTCGCAGCGTGCGCATTGTAACCACCAATGCTTCCAGCCATGGCCGATCCAATCAAGTTCTTGGCAATGTTGAGCTCGACCAACGCATTCACGTCGCTCTTCAAGACGTTCTTCACCACCTCGGCGGGAATGATAGCCTCCGCCACCACACTCTTGCCACGCCCGTCAACCCAGTTGATAGCAGCGGGCTTCTTGTCTGTACAGAAGTTTCCGGAAACGGAAATGATGGCCATATCATCGAACCCGGCCTCGTTCTTCATGACGCTCAAAGCGTGCTCAACACCCTTGGAAATCATGTTCATACCCATGGCATCACCAGTGGTCGTCTTGAAACGAATGTACAGGTAGGTTCCAGCCAGCGCCGTCTTCAACGTCTGGAGACGAGCAAAACGGCTGGTGGAGTTGAATGCGGCCTTCATGGTCTTCTGGCCCTCCTCGGAATCGATCCAGACCTTGGCCTCACCAGCCCTGGCCAGGGTTTCGAAGCCAACGCAAGGACCGCGAGTCATACCGTCGCCAGTGAGAACAGTGGTACAGCCACCACCGGCATTGATGGCCTTGCAGCCCCGGCTTGTGCTAGCGACCAGGACACCTTCAGTGGTAGCCATAGGCAGGAAGTAGTTCTGGCCGTCGATGTTGAGGGGACCGGCAACACCGAGAGGAAGGGGAAGGTAACCGATGACATTTTCACAGCAAGCGCCGTGGACCAGGTCATAGTTATAGTGCTGATACGGCAGCTTCGATTTTTCGAGAAGGAAAGATGTTTGACGGGTGGCATGGGTGCGGGAAACGACTGCTCTGCGGATCTTCACAGCGCGGACCTTGTTCTCCAAGGTCTTCTCAAGAGCATAACCAGGAATCTTGCCACGAAGAGCAAGCTCGATCAATTCCTCATCAGTCATTGAAGGAGCCTTCTTCTCCTTCAACAGGAGCTCGAGTTCATGCACAGGACGCTTGGGGC
Organism: Lasiodiplodia theobromae; assembly: GCF_012971845.1. Classification (NCBI taxonomy): domain Eukaryota; kingdom Fungi; phylum Ascomycota; class Dothideomycetes; order Botryosphaeriales; family Botryosphaeriaceae; genus Lasiodiplodia; species Lasiodiplodia theobromae. The sequence goes on from NW_023336526.1 coordinate 270,439, forward strand.
CAGACGGGTCAGCTTGGTGGGCGGTAGGCTTCATCTCCAGTCCATCATCAGAATCGTCGTCCTTCCTGGCGGGAGCCGGCGGGTTCGCGGGGGTAAGGGGGCGAAGCGGAGCGCCTGAGTCAACGAGCCTGACGTTGCTGGGAGCTTTGTCCATGACCTCGTACTCCTCCGGAGGCTTGATATTGCTGGGTTGGGCGTGATCCTTGATAGACCAGCGGGCAGCGTTAAAGAGATAACCGTTGAAAGCCAAGCTAAGAGCCAGAGCAACAATGATCCACTTGCTCAGGACAGGGTCCTCGAGGCTCTTCAAAACACCCTCAACGACGCGACCACCCATGCCGTCCATCAGCTGGTCCTTGTAGTTTCCACCGAAAAGGCTGGAGACAGGCTCCTGGATGGAGTAGTGAACTGAGGGGTATTCGAGCTCGTACTTGATGGGTGTAAGGACGGTAACAAGCGCAGCAGTGTTCTTCGACTTTGCCGCAGCCGAAATGGTGTCCAAAGCATTACCCGCAACCTTGAAAGGATCCATGGCAGCCGGATTGACCATGCTCGCAAGACCCGAAGACGCGCTGGAGCTGTAGTAGCCACTGCGGAAGGGGATGGTACAAATGTTCAGAATGTTCACAACAATGAAGCCAGTGACCATGAGAACCTTGAAGCGAGGGACACTGGTCTCCTTCATCTTCTTGCCAAAGCCGGGAATATCAGTGTGCGCACCACCATCCTCAGTGCCGTTAGAGCTAAGCGAGGGCCAGTCGTTGTTGGAAGCGACGTTCTCGGCCACAGTGCGGCTCACACCATCGTCCTCAAGCGCCTTGCGCAGAGCGACGTGGCGCTTGATGCGGTTGATCTCAAGCTTGATGGTGAGAATGGCAGTGAAGAAGGTCAGCAGCAGGAGAGAATCGAAGAAGAGGATCCAGGCGGCGAGGAAGCAGAACTGGCGCAGACCGCCCTGAACGCCGGAGAAAGCGCCAGCAACGAGGATCAAGATCTCAACAAAGTAGTCGCGCACAATGTCGAAGCCCTTTTCCTTGACGGCGGTCTGAACGGCATACTGAATGGTCAACGGCGTGTTGTCGCCGTTAGCCGAGTGACGCCGACGCGCGTCCATGGAGGCAGAAAGCACGGCCTTGGTCAGAACAATCGGCTTCTCAAAGCCAATGGTGACAACCAGGAAAGGCAGGCCTTCGGAGAGCAGAACCATGTTGATGGGAACCCCGAGCTTGGTGGTGACAGTCAGTCCAAACAGGAACGCAAAGACGGACTGGAAAAGGACCGTCGCGGCCAACCAGAAGTTGGAGCCAAGACGTCTCATCGAAAGGAAGAGCGACACAAACGTCAGGTGCATGGAGAGGTATCCTAGCGCCATGATGACGATGTCGAGCGTTTCGGCGTTCTACAAGCCGTTAGAATATGCAGTGTAACCGGCGCGACCACACTCACCTTCAAAAGGTCCAGAAAAGAGGTCCAGGACTCGATGACCCACTGGCGCAAATCAGAGGGGCTGCTGCTGGCGCTCTTGACGGCCTTCATGATCCACTTCTTCTCCTCGACTGTGCCGTCGTCCGTCTTCTGTGCCTCGGAAGCACCTGCAGGAGCCGGGAGCTCCTGCATGGCGGCCAGGAACTCGGAAGCCTCATCGTAGGGGATGGAGAAGGCGAGAGACGTATCGTGGGAGATCTGGGAGAAGGCAGAGGAGGAGCTGGGGAGCAATTCGGCGGACGAGTTGCGCGGAATGGGGACGGCGTTGCCCAGGGGAGCCGTCTGGGGCGCGTTGGCGGGGGTGGACTCGGGGAACAGGAGGGTCAGGAGGGCAAGCTTCTCGTAGGTCTGCCGGAGCTGTTAGCGTGCGCCAAAGGTTGAATGGGCGGGGATGCCCTCACCTCGTCGAGGGCCACATCGTTGCGATCTTCATCCGCCTGCCACTTCCACTCAGAGGCGGGACCAACCCTCAGCGTCTTGCTGCCAGCCAACAGGGTGTTGAAGTCGGCCTTGCCCAGAGAGCTGCCTGCAGAGGCCGAGCCATTGAACAGGCTGCTCTCAATGACGCTGAGATAGGTGGTACTGGCGAGGAGCGCGGTGAAGACAATGGTGTGAATGGGATGGGTGCATGCACGGCGGCACACGGCCTGGAGGAGCGGCGAGACCTGGCGGTCGTACCAGGTCGGGCGGGACCTCGAGGAGTCGCTCGCGCCGAAAAGACGCGACAGCATGGTGGTGTTTGTTGGGCGGTGTAGCTTCGGCGCCAACGAAGGGTAGTGGGGGACGCGCGCAAGCTCTCGCGGCAGCACACAGCACAGAGGCGGCGTGCAGGTTGCGGAGGAGAGGCTCGCAGGTCGCGGTGGTGTTGAACGCTGAGAAAAGAAAAAGAGGGAGCGCGTGCAGCTGATGTGCTGTTCAAGCGATGGCGGAGACGCGGGCAAAAGTGATAAGCACGGCACACGGGGCAGCTCGCGGCATCTGGGTACGCTTGGATGGAAATTGCAAGATGTGGGTTCTGGCGTAGCTTGGGCGGTAGGGGGCAGCCATAACTATTATTCGCCATAACGCGCCCATTGGCCGCGGACCCTCACCGCTGCGGCCAGCCCGAGTGCAGGGGAGGCCGGCAGCTCAGGAACGCGCAATGACTGCGCTGTGCAGCTGTGCCACGCTCGCGGGCGCAGCCTTGTCTGCCGCGACAAAGAGTGCCGTCATCTGCGATGCTATTGTGCTCAACACACTGGGGAATGCACACGCCGCCACGCGGCCGCAGCCATGGACGCCTGCGCAGGGACCCCAGTCCTCAGCAGAAAGCCAGCGCCCGCTCTTAGTGCGCAACGCTACCAGCCACAGCGCCACACTTATTTTTTTGCTGTAGCCCGACTGGGAGGCTCGGAGAGGCAGCGATCAGCGGCCTGCATGCTGCACCGTTCGGTACATAGTAGCAGGGCCTGGGTGCCTGCGGCCACACCCTGCGCGCTCGCCTTGGCACCAGCTTCCAGAAGAGCTGACCGGTGCGGGTACGCAATCCCAAGAGGCAACAACCACCAAGAAGAAAATTTGGATTGCATCAGGGGCCGCTGCACGGCTCTATAAGCGAGGTTTTATGATGTTCTACGTGTGCGGTGCGGTCTATTCCGACAAATTCTCCTCATACAACTTCCGAGATCGGCACCACTGTGTTGCTTCGGGAAGCAAGATCTCGTCCGCGGCCTCCGGCGCCGTATGCATCCTGCCGTATCTCCGAGCGCCAGCTACACGGCGGGCGCTTTCTTGGACAGCGGGACGTCACCATTGGTGATCTCCTCGATGAAGCCAAGGTCCGGGTTGTACAGCATGACATGGAAGTGCTCGACGGCGTGCACCGACTTGAGGCTTTTCCAGTTCTTGAACCAGATGACCTTGTACCGCGTTAGCAAAGCCACCCTGCCAACGCAACACTCGAGTTACCCACCCGCTCGGCATTAACGCGAGTGCAAAACGTCTTGTCCACATAGTCGTCGATCATCTGCCGGGCTTCCGGCGTCAGGTCGTCGGTGGCTGGGTCATCCTCGAGCTCAAACTTTGTCCACACGACCAGATGGACGATGCGCTCATCGACGCCGTAGGGCCAGTCGTTGTGCAGGATCTTGATGTCGTCTTGGCGGCGTCAGCTCGGGGCTGAGTCTAGGCAGCAGAAGTACAATACCAACCGGAATTGGTGAAAGGGTGGCCTCGGGGCGTCAGGTCGGTCCATTGCAGCCGTTCCTTGAGGACAAAATCCATAATGGATCCATAGTTGCGCACCAGCTCCCACGTGTAGTGGCGGTAGCGGCGCAGCTCGCTGGGTTTCCTCACGAACTTGTCGATGCGGTTTGTTTCTGCAGTCCATCAGACACGCGGACGGCAGTCCCGAGGGCAGCGCGGCACTCACTGATGATGTCCTTGACCTCCTCCCAGCTATAGGGGCGGTACTGCGAGTCGGGCGTGCCAATGATGCGACGGTCCTTCTCCCCGCATTCTTGGAGGAAGTCGGGGCACTCGTCGGTGCGCAGATCGTCGGGCACGTTGACCTGCCACCAGGGCAGCATCGCCGAAGGCATCGTGGGGGATTCTTACGAGAGATTACGGAGATGGTTCAAGGCAAGGGGCCGCTTCTGAATCCAGCACAAGCCGCATCCCAGTAGGGCAACTAGTGCCCGCTAGATGCTACAGCCCTCTGCCACCGCTTCGCCTCCAATGGCCCCCATCACCAGAATAGAAACGGCCATGCTCACTCATCTTCTGCGCATGATGCCTGACGAAGTACTATTTCCTGTTTCGAAACGCCTCTCGGGATGCCGAAACAGACGGGGCGTGCACTTTGACAGCGGCCGAGCAATCTCGCTAACGGGCCACTTGACGGGCGCTTGCTATCGGTGCTTGTCGCGTGCACCACCACCCGGCGCCATCGCCGCAATCTCATACTTTATCTCCTACGGCGCCCCCGCTGATAGCCTCCGATTGGCACTGTGAGGCGCCGCTACCGTCACACTTCCGCGATTGACCCGCCCGCTACTCTAGGGTCCCTTCAGTGTTTCGCTGCAGCGTTGCTCGCATTGGCTGCACGCCATCGTTTTGAAGCAGACCAGATCCCCCGACCATGCTGTGACCCATTGACTTGGAACATCCCAGCAGTTGCAGCTGCTACACCGTGCGACAATGTCCCTGGGAGTCCCCCAATCTCTTCCCGCTCAGTCAAAACACCTGTGATCCCCGTTCCTCTCTCTCTTCCCTTTTCTCCATTCCTCGCTTCACATTCGCCTACGCCAGGAATGTGCATGACGATGGCCTCGGGGAATTGATACCTCCTGCTCTCCGCGTTTCTGATTTCATTCGTTATCGTCATTCGTTACCTTCATCGCTGCCCGTCATCGCCGGCCGTTTGCTTTCCTTCAGGTGTCACACGCGCCCCTCGTCCATCCGCCACGCATCGTTATTGCTGGGGCGATCACCCAATCGCTCAGGCACCACGCAACGCTCGTTTCGAAACCGCATCGCATAAACACCCTGGCGCCGATCTCTGCCCGCCACATTGCCTGTCAGGGCCATACCGCTCAACGTCCGTTGCCACCCCAGACGATCCTCTCGTGGGCACCCCTTCCTTAAAACGCCTGTGCAACGCTCGCTCTCCACGCGAACCAAAACAAACACTGCTGCGTCATCATGGCAACAGTACGAGATCCCAACTTCTGGAAGCGCTTCTCCGCCGCCATCCACATGGACGAGGAAGCAAAAGCGGGCATGGAGAAAGAAGTCGGCCAATCGTCAGACTCCAAAAAGTCATCGCGACCGAAGCTGGAGCCTTCGTATGTCTAACCCTTGCTCTTCTCCTTTTCCCAACCGTCATTTGACTAACCGCTCCTGCATGCAACAGCGAATCATGGCTGGACCGAGAAAGGGTCAAGAGGAAACGCCGAAACTACATGTGCTGGGGCTTCTGGGTTGGCTTCTTGAGCTTCATCGCGGGTCTTGCGGTGCTAATCGTCTGGCTCGATAACGCTGGTGTTTTCCACAGGCTCAACGAGATGACTGTGCCGCAGCAGGATGATGACAGAAGTTGAGCCGAGCGGCGAGGAGAATGAAAGGGGGTGTTGCAAGAGTGGGCTGTCGAGCAGCTTCTCAAGATTATGAAACTTGCTCTTCGCTCCTGCCAGCGTGAGGCAGAGCCACGGGTGGGAGAACTCCTAGATGGAGAATAGCAGGTTGAGACGGCAGGTCCAAGTTTGGGAAAGGTCACGGCGTACAGAGAGGACTGGGGTCCCTGTGGCTGGGCCCACACATGATACCACGAATTGCCTAGTTCCAAGGATTATTCATTCAGCAGCGCTTTCAAACACATAAAAAATTAGATGGAAAACTTATGTGATTCAACAATGGATATCAGGAAATTCTCAACTTGCTCCTTCTTGTTTCCACCAACGCCAATACATGATTTTTGAATGAGAAAGCTGCCCCTAGAGAACCATGAGCAGGTTTGACCCCCAAGATAGCCTGACGAAGGGACGTACCAAGCAGCAGCCTCAGTCTCGAGTGCAGAAATACGTGCTTGCCAATGGACACACCCGTTAAACGTAAGTCTTTCGTCCTGATTCGTCCAGCAATTCTGCTTCGCACGGCCAGAGGGTATCCAATGATGTAGCTGTCTCTGCTTTTCGCGTCCCTTTCATCCCATCTTAACTCGGTGTCGCGCGGAAACCCCGCTGCACGTCAAAGCAATGCTTTTACCACCTCCTCCTGGTCGGCTCCGGGCTCGGGCTCCTGCTGACGCTCCTCTCATCCCTACCCCTCATCTTCAACCACTTCTTCGTCGAGAGCTCCAGGTCGCGCTCAAGCTCCGGGCTCGGAACCTTACGATGTATGAAGTTGCAGAAGCCGCCGCGCACGCAGCCCTCGCCGCTGTTCAGGCGACAGCACGCCTCGCGGAAATCGGTGACGGGCGACAATTCGCAATAAATGGGGCGGGCGGCGTACCAGCGCGAGTTGAGGTCGTCGCAAGCCTTCTGTGCGCTGTCTTCGTATTTGAACCTTGCGTAGACGTTGCCAATAAGGTCTGAGCGCAAATAATCGTCAGTACACAGCTTACAGCCGTCGGGGGGAAGACTTACGGTCGTTATTGTTGTCGCACACGACGACCTCCTCCAGCTCGCCATACTTGCACATCTCGCACCAGAAATCCTCGTAAAACGCGTCGAAGTGGTTCTGCAGCTGGCTGGCGTTCATCTTGTTCTTGGGGTCGTAGGCCGGGTTCTGGTAGAGGTTGGGAAGGAGGATGGTCTGCGAGTACGAGGGCTTGACATGCTTGCGCGAGCAGCGGTCGCCGTGTCTGCAGGCGCCGATCTTGTAGTAGAAGGAGCAGTTGACCCTAGAAAGTTCAAACGTTAGCCATGCGCCACGAAAGCTAGACAGAGCGAGTGCGCGCAAGAGGGTGAGCATACTTGTCCTGCTCGGTACCGAAAATGGAGGCGAGATAGTTGGCCATGGTTGCGCGATTGCGATTGCGGAGGTTGTGAGGTTGTGGCGAGGATGTAAGGTGTGGAGAGCTGCTTGAGCTGGAGAATCACGATGTTGAAGAGCCGCGGCCGACGCGGTCCGTGCTGACAAACGCGCCAAGCTTTCCCGCCCGCCACCCGACTCTACTTTCCAGGCCCTTCTCTTCACCTTCCTAAACCTCACTCATCAAGTCCTCGCCACACTTCTGCTCCGTCATCTTCAAGCATGGTTGGAATAATTTCTGATTGGACACAAACCCCAGTGGAGAGCACCACAAACATGTTAAATCCATCATCAGGAATCGACTTTAAACAAAAAGAGGGGGAAAACGCCAGAGAGCTGGTCGATTCAGGGCCATCTTATTTCAGGGCGTATTGCTCCAGTCACAGGCATAGGCTCAGACGTCTGGAAAGGCGTCCTACACTTGGACTGCGTCGCGTTGCAACTGGAGAGCGGACTAACCTAACAGAACACTAAAAAATTAGCACTTCTCTCTCCGCCATGCCCTTCGCAGACCTGAGCGACTGGAACTAATTGGACCTACCAACTATGCTATGAAATTCACCCTATGCAAGAAATGCCTGCTCTCAATTCAACTCTAAACATGCGTTACAGAGACCAGCATTGAATTTGAAGCAGGCCTTCTCACTCTGCTTGTTGACGAGAAGGCTTATGACTGCTTGAAGGATTATGTTGTGTCCTGGAGAGACACGAGCCACTGCTGGACTGGTTCGCTATTGGAACACAAGCGGCACGATGCATCACATCACTAAAGCAGCACTAAGCCAACCTCGTCTGAGTAGTAATTCGACTGTGGCTAATATTCGTCCGCGGAAGCTCTCACCAATCGCTCACCGACTCACACGGGCCGACCGCATTACGCTACACAATCCTTATCAATAGTGGACAGGGGTCAACCCCAATGCAAGGCCTCAAAGTCTGTGCCGCACCCTCACAACTTCTCCTTCAACAGCCCTGCACAGTCCCCGGCTTGGCCGCTATCTTCTCTCGGTTCAAAAGTTCGTTCCGATCGAGTGGGACGTTAAGCGCGGTTACACGATGCACAAGAGCTTCCCCGATTCAAATGCAGCTGTTCACGCACCACACAACATGTACAGCCAACGCGCCATAGGCTCCACGGCGGTGCTCATTCGTGTGGAAACAGTGCGTAAAAGGCAGGTGCTCTGCCCATCAGGCATACGGACAGGCTGTCGGTCATTCCGCGAAATCATCGAGTCGCGTACTTAACCCCTTTTGGCAGGTCGACGATGTAGATGGCGATCTCGTGCCTAGCGATCCACTTGACCCAAGAACCCCAAATTGACTCGCAGCACCGTTGCCCCACCGCTTTGCCCGTACTTTGACCTTGTCGCCCGGTATCGCCTGCCTATAAAGACGCATGGCTACCGCCGCGCCCTTTTCCCCTGGTGTCCATCTCTTCGCAGTTTTGGGTAACTTGCCAAGATGATGCTCCAGTCAAGCTTCCGCCGCGCTTTGCCTTTGGTGCTTGCCTGCACTTACCTTCAACATGCTCACGCCATAGGCATCGTCGGCGGCTCCAAGCAGATGCAGCTGGCTGACATGGCTGAGAGGGGATTGTTTCCTGGTATGTGGGCTTGGTGCACTCGGTTCATTTTCTTCCTTTTTCGTCACCCCTGAAAAACAGGCTCAGACAGAAACAACTGACAAAATGAAAAGATGGCACGCCTATGGACATCCCACTGGGAATTAAGGTCTCAAAACTCTACACTCCTGCTTTGAACGTTGCGGCCAAAAACACCACCGAAGTCATCAACCCGGAGTTCGTAACACTGCCTCTCGACCACTTTGGCGACGATTCAGGCACTTTTGAGAACCGCTTCTGGGTCGCCGAGTCCGGCTACAAGGGCGCTGGCCACCCAGTCTTCATTTATGACGCGGGCGAGGCCGATGCCGAGCCGAACGCGCTCTTCCGTCTGAAGAACGAGACGTCCTTCTTCAAACAGATCGTCGATGCCTTCGGCGGCATCGGCATCGTCTGGGAGCACCGCTACTACGGCGCTTCCGTCCCGGTCAACATCAGCCTCGACACCGACCCTGAGGATTTCATCTACCTGACCTCGGAGCAGGCGCTGGCCGACGTGCCCGCCTTCGCTGCCAACTTCTCGCGCGCCAACTTCCCGGATGTCGACTTCAGCCCCTCGACCACGCCGTGGATCTTCATCGGCGGCTCCTACCCGGGCATGCGTGCCGCCTTCATGCGCCAGCACTACCCGGACACCATCTTCGCCTCATACGCGTCGTCGGCGCCGGTACAGGCGCAGAACGACATGTCCGTCTACTTCGAGCCCGTCTACCGCGGCCTGAACGCCTACGGCTTCGGCAATTGCTCCAAGGACATCCACGCCGCCATCAACTACATGGACGACCTGATGGAAGACGACGCCGCCGCCGCGGCGCTCAAGACGCGTTTCCTCGGCCGCAACGCCGACAAGAACTCCAACGCCGGCTTCGGCGACGCGCTGTCGACCATCTTCTGGTACTGGCAGTCGTACGGCGTCGAGTACGGCCTGCGCCCCTTCTGCGACTGGCTCGAGACGGACCACGGCGCCAGCGGCAACGCCAGCACGAACGGCACCGTCGCGGGCGCCGATGGCTGGGCACCCTCGCGCGGGCCCGAGTTCGTCGTCAAGCAGTGGGCCGCTTACCCGAACTTCGCCGCCACCGTGAGCTCGTTCCTGGATACGGAGTGCGAGAGCCCCGTCTCGTCAGCCCGCAACACCACCGCCCCCGAATGCAACCTGGAGAAGCGCTTCGAGGACCCGTCCTCGGTCAGCTGGACGTGGCAGTACTGCACCCAGTGGGGCTTCCTGCAGTCGGCCAACCTGGGCCCCGGCCAGATCGTCTCGCGCTGGAACAGCCTGCAGCACCAGGCCGACATCTGCCGCCGCCAGTTCCCCACGGCCAACACCACCCTGCTCCCCGAGTGGCCGCGCGACAACGAGACCAACGAGTCCCTGGGCGGCTGGGGCATCCGCCCCTCCAACGTCTACTGGTCCGGCGGCGAGTTCGACCCCTGGCGCACCCTGAGCCCGCTGTCGTCCGAGTCCTGGGCCCCACACCCCAAGATGATCCAGGACGCCCCGCGTTGCGGCGAGAGCACCAGCGAGGACGAGATCTTCGGCTACGTCATTCCTGGCGCGCAGCATTGCTATGACTTCCGGACCACGTTTGCGCCCGGTGCCATTAGCAGAAAGTACTTCACCGATGCGTTGACGGAGTGGTTGAAGTGCTTTTAGCCGAGTGCCGGGAACTGATATCTGAACACCGTGCACTCTAGGGATGCTCGATGCCAGAAGGGGAGGAGTAAGGAGTGGTATGAGTGCCCTTCCCGCATAATGTATATATGACGCGGGAAACAAAAGTATCAGTGAATGACCTCTATACTATGTATGTATGAATTATTTGAAATCCATGTATTGTCTTTGTAGCCTACGAGAGTGAAAGAGACGGTTTGAGATCTGAAGAGTTGGAGGAACCGCATTCATGACAGAAATAGCCCGTCTCAGGAGAACAATGTGTTCAAAAGAGAACAACAGAACGAATGTGCCAGGAAATAGGCAAGACTTAGGCAGATATATTGCCGCAAAAGACAGCCGGATAACACTTGGTCCACAATCAAGTGTTGTAGAGGGAGACCAGGTAATAAAAAGGGGGTAAAAGTAGGGAGGGATGAGGACCGAAAGAAGCCTCTGGCTCAGATACCGCTGTCATCTTGGTCGATTGGGTGAGCTTTCTCGTACGCGTCCCAGCCGTCACATGTACGGTTCGTAGCTTCCAGGGTCCCAATGGAGTCAAGGATGTCCGGCTGCCGTTCCAGAATCTGCAAGGCGAGACCTGCGTGAAGAGGCACAAAAAGTCAGTCTAGAGCATTTCTTGAACACTACAACAAAAAGTAATGCAATGTTGCCTCCATCCTGGATTTAGAAAGAAGGGATGGTAAGGACAGAGAATTCTCACCGGAACTAGCATGCCAAGCGATGTGACAATGAACCAGCCAGATGCCCGGGTTATCCGGCTTGAATGCCAACGCGACGAAGCCGTTGGAAGGCAGGAACACGACATCGCGGCGAGGGGGGTTGTTCAGATTGAAGGTCTCGATCGGGTCGCGGCTCTCGTCATACGTGCGGTTCTCCTGCGCCAGTACAGCGAAATCATGGCCGTGCATGTGGATGGGATGGCCGGCAGGGATCTCGGTTTTGTTTTCGCCCAGTCGCGTTAGATTAGCGGTAATGACGAGATATACAAAGCCGCGGTCAAAGTTGTCTGGTATATTACGAGTTTGTCAGAAGCTTTTCTTTTTAACTTCTCTCAGAAATCAAAAACAGAGGTAAACAGGGACGAGGGGCGGGGCGAAGGAAAAAAGAAAGAAATAAGGCACGAACAGTCGATGACGGCGTATTCTGGATTCCATGTTGTGTTCTCTAGATTCAGTATCGTGGGGTTAGAGAAATCCAGCCACATAGGAGTGTCGGTCAGATCCCAGCGGAACGCGTTGTGGAATCTGACCTCAGAAATTCCAGCTTCATATGTATTATTATGCACGTCATTTTGCGGGTGCGGGTCAATAGTCCAAGGAAGAACGGGACGCAGTAATTCTTTCGGCTCATCATGGCAGTCGGACGGATAGTCGTTCCTAGATGATGTTGGTAGCGCAGTGCTGCTGGCGTCGTATCGAAGAATGCCTGTGATGTTGCCGTGCACGTCGATAGCACCACCGCAGCCACCTTGTCCTCCGGGGATCTCAGTGCGGATCCAGTAGTCACCTGGCGCAGCATTTGCTTCGATAATGATATTATAGCGCTGGCCTGGGCCATGTCAGCGATCTGATTGTCTTCAAGACATAGGCCAGGATAAGTCATTCATACCTATATTGACAAGGACTGCATTCGTCTCGTAGGGCTCTATGGGGACGAAGTCCGTAGATATGACCTTCATTTTGTGTCCGTCTATGCTGAAGATAAACGCCGACCCAACTGAGGTGTTGATCAGACGTATCAGATACTTTTTACCTTGTTGGAATGTTCGTGTGTAGTAGGAACCATAACCCGGAGCGCATCGGGATTGGTCTGTTGCCAAGGAGCAATTGAAGTGACCATGTCCGTTCAGTAGAATACTGTCGCCAGTGGGAGGTGCAGTCAAATTTTCGGCCGCGAGCAGTTCCTGGGAGAAAACAGCGAAAGCCGAGTCATGGACCCAATCTGTCATAAGGAGGGGGGTTTCCCATTCTTCATCCCAATTGTCTGACGTGGGGCCGTGGAAGACAAGAGGTCCGGATACTCCGTCAGGGTACTGAAGGGAGTAGTGGGAGTGGTACCCTTCACTTATTAGTGCTTGTACCAAAAAGTGGGGATGCGGCTACTCACACGTGGTTCCATACTGTGTAACCTTGAAGCGATAAGTGAACGTGTCGCCATATGCAATGGGACATTGCGTTATTCCTGGTCACTATTAGACGAGATTTTTCGCGCACATCAAGTAGAGAAGAACAGACCATTTACTCCATCCATCTCGTTACTGCCCAACTGTCTCACGCCATGCCAATGGATCCTGCTCTAGTGTCAGCCATGACCGACGGAACGCGAATGTGGTCGCAATTACGTAGAGCCATTCAACTGAAGGTAGTTCGTCACGTGTACGACAACTTCGTCGCCCCAGCAAGCCTCAATCAGGGGACCGGGAAAGGTATCATTGACCACTTTGCCATATGGCTTGGAGTACCCATCGGGGAAGAGCTGCATGCACGAGTCAGAAGACATGATTAGTGTAATATTGCGAAAGCCTTACCACTTGTTCTTTGACATTGATCCAATACTGCTGCAATCAGCAAACATTACAGAGGTGTGAATCATCTTAACCCCTACCTCTCTGGTCACACCCGTTGGCCAAACAGTCTCGTCTGTGAGCAGTTCAGCATGTGCTATTCCGAGGGCCTACACAGTCCGAGGGCACAACATACAGTCTGTGTGAATGTCGTACTGGGAGAAAAAGGGCTGACTAGCTCTGGCGTCTCTTAGCCAACAGCTTCTGTCGTCAGGGGTATTGCAGCTCTCCCAGCCGTCCATGTTTGGGTAAGAACAAGTGAAGCCAGGCGAAGCATTTTCCGGGGCTATGACAACGCCACCGCTCGGACCGGAGGAGAGCGGAAGCTGCGAGCCATCCCGCTCAAAGCCAGTGTCCAACGGAGCAAAGAACGGGAGATGTAAAAGCATCTCCCAACAGTTCCTGAAGAAACCCATTGCGTGAGGATGAGCAAGATTGAGGGAAAAAGTATTGGACGAAATGCCCACTTGTCCAGAAGAGTGAACCTTCGGCGGTAGAAATACTGGTCTTGGTTGTCTCAAGAGCTGCATCCGGCTGACATGACGGGCGTCTTTGACAAGCATTTCCGGTCACACAGCATTGAAGGAAGACCAGTGAGCTTCGCCGGCAGGGGAATTCGGCAGCCTCTTGCGTCTGCCTGTCGAGACTTCACACGGGCCTAGCCATTGAGAGATACGGTCCACCCCTGTCCAAGAGGCCGCAGTGTCAAAACTGACTGGCGGTGGAACATCCGTGGGAAGGAGTCACCTGTCAGATAATCACGGAGCTGAGACCCAGGTGCATGGCAAGGGCTCTGTGCCGCGTAATGGAGCTCGCCATCCCCAACGTGTTTGGATGGAGATATAGTTGATGGGTCAGTGTTTCACAAAATCTAGGTTAAACAATACGACACTTGACGAGTGCTTGAGCAGTGTAGAGTTAGAGAGGCGTAAAGGTTGCTGCAGCCATGGTGCGCTAATTCAGCATTGGTGCAAAGGCGCGGGCTGACAGAACGCCCGGGAATGGTGGCAGGAAAAAGCAATAGATCCGCACAGCGATCCAGTCATTCTCGTATCCTCAGCTGAAAAGCTAATGGCCATGGCGTTCGGGCAAGCTAAGCGATGAAGATCTCATTGCTTTTTTCCTGTAGAAAATGCGGGGGACGAGATCACTGCACTTGCCAAGGCGAAAACCGCCGTCCTGTTTACGCTCTTGGTGAGACCTTTTAAACTTCGTGCGGCTGTGTTACTCGGCACATGCTCTCTGACCCGGGGTCGTGATGGCGCCGGCATGGGGGCCGGACGGAAGGCAGCGGCTTCGAGGCAATAGCGCTGCAAAGTAAAGCGCGAAGGTCCGAAGCGTGGTGGGGGTTGTTCCTAGCTTGAGGCGTAAGGCTGAGCTGACACGGCCGTGCGCCGCAGGGTCTGCGAGGCCAATAGCCACGGCCATCGGGTCATGTTACCAAGGCGAAGCATCGAGATCCCCGATAGTACAGTCCCCTCTCGCAGCCGATGGCTAGCGTGGATTTGTTTTTTTGGTCATGTCATAGGTAGTTGAAGCTATCGCCCGGACGAGAATGTCGAATTAAAAATTCTACATACACGTCCAGATGATAGCTTCAACTGCCCACATACGTTATTTTTCTGAAGCAAAGCTGGGGGCATAGTTACGCTATGTTCTGGAGCCCTGCTATTCTTCGCGCTAGCCATCGGCTGCAGCACCCCTCTGTAGAAGCCACGCTTATGAACGAAGGTCAGGCGCCGAGCACGACAAGACGGGATGGGCTTGCTTACGTCAAAGATGTGGAGCTTGTGTCTCGTGGAGCCGTATTCAGATCCAGCCGCGACGGCAATCGCCTCAGTGAGCATTGTTGAAACTTGGACGAGAAAGCGATGGAAGGACTCCACCTCTCGGTCGCATGTCGGTCGCCGGTATGGGGATCAGCCAGGATGTTGGTCGCTATGCAGAGACGGGGTGATCGACAGGTTGTGCCATGTGGAAAGCGCGGCGGCGTTTGGCCCCCAAACCCGCCTCGTCCCGCCTTCCCCCCAGAGCCGTTCGCTTAGTCGGCCATTGGCGTCAAGCAGCTCAATCTGGTCATGGAAGACGAGCGTCTCGGTCAAATAGAACCACCGCAGAAATATTGGGGAGCTCATAAGCCATCATCATCATGTCTTCCTCCTTTTCGTTTCCTTTGTTGTACTGATGTCCAGCAAGCCGCCGTCAACCTCGTTCGCTGCCACCCGTCTGAATCGGACCACGTTCCTGATCGAAGAAGATGACAGCCTCAACGAGCATCCCTTCATCTACGCCAAGTTGCACCCGCGCCTGCCTCTCCTAATCCTGTCCGACACGGGGTGCAACTCGCCGCGCGACTCTTCGGTGCAAATCTCCAAGCTGCGCACCTTTCTCGAGGAATCCCCCGTCGCCGCCAACGCCGACAGACCGCTCAATCCGCGCGACCAGTATGGCCATCCCGAGCGCCAGTACATCGTGCTGGTGACGCATTGCCACTACGACCACATTGGCGGCATTGAACAGTTCCCCACCATCCCCCTCTCGCAGTCGCTGGCTCTGGCCCGGTCCATGCAAGGCTCCGACTCTGCCTCCAAGCCGCTCGCTGCATGCACCATTGTTGCCTCGGCCCATTGCGAGTCGTTCGTCACTCAGCACCTGGACGAACACTCGCTGTGCAAATTCTACGGGCTCAAGGTCCCCAAGTACCGCGTGTCGCGCTGGGCAAAGGACGGTGAGGCCCTGGTGCACGACGGCCAGAAGATCGACGTGACAGTGCTGCATACGCCAGGGCACACGCCCGATGAGCTGGCATGGTACGATCACGACGAACGCTTCCTTTACGTCGGCGACTCGTTCTACGAGCGCGGACCCTACGGCATGGCCATCATCTTCCCCAAGGAGGGCGACTGGGTCGATTTCATGGGCTCGCTGGACAAGCTGCTGCGCTTCGTGCGCCGTGAGAACGAGTATATGCTGGCCGACATGCTCAACTACTACAACCATGACTTTGCCGGCATGCATCGCCGCGTGAAGCTGTGCTGCGGACACTGCACCTCGGAGGCCGAGGCCGAGGAGATGTTGGAAGCCGTTCACTCGCTCTTCGAGCGCATTCTTGCCGGCAAGGTTCCCGTCACGCGCTCTGAAACGTACAGGGACGAGATCTACGACACTTGGACAGATGGCGGCGAGGAAGCGCGCTTCGCGGTGCGCGCCCCGAGAAGGTTGGCCGTGGAGGCACGCAAGCAGCTGGCCGATCGGGCCATGGTGCGGTCTATTTCTTGATTTCATAGATATCCCAATGTTCCACTCTTATTCGCACTGGAAACAAGCAATGGTAATGAGATTATCCTTTTTTTAGAGCTGCGGGGACATCAGCCACGGTGCCATGAATCATTCGCAACGTGCCCAAAATGCGGGGGAGGATGGGGGACGGCGAGCCGGGCCATGAAGCCGCTGACGTGGGCGTGCCTGTCAATCGTGCCTTGTCGGGCCCCTTCCGAACGGTGGAGGGCCCCTTGACTCGGTGGCACTTTTTTTCACAGCTGTTCGGTGGGGCGCGCAGCAGCCCTCACATCATCATCACCTCTCCCGTCGGTTTCTCCGTTCCACACCCGCCAGGGAGATCCGATTGTCCCAACACCCAGCCCCTCGGAACCCCGTGCAAAACAATGTCGGACAAGGACGCAGGCACTCCGCGCGTCTACCTCGCCCGCCATGGTACGTTTGCATTCCCCACTGTTCCAGCAATCGCGGCAATCGAACGCTCTTCGACATGCTCGTAACGAACGATACCAAACCATCCGCAAAAACGATCAACCCTAAAGGCGCAACATGCTATACACACACCCACTCTTTCCTCCCCTAGCAGCAAACGAAACGCCTGGTTGAACCCCTCACGCCACACGACCAACTAACCGCTTCCTCCCTTCCTACCAGGCGAAACCGAATGGACAATCAACGGCCGCTACACGGGCGTGACCGACCTGCCGCTCACGCCCAAGGGCGAACTCCAGGTCGTCGGCAGCGGCCGCGCCCTCGTCGGGGCCGGCAAGCTGATCGACCCCTCGAAGCTCGCCCACGTCTACATCTCGCCGCGCACGCGCGCCCAGCGCACCTTCGAGCTCCTCTTCCCGGCGCCCGCGCAGGACGCGCTCCGCGCCGCCTCCAAGGTCACGACGACGCCCGCCCTCGCCGAGTGGGACTACGGCGCCTACGAGGGCCTGCTCACCAAGGAGATCCGCGCCCGCCGCCAGGCCAAGGACCTCGACGCCGAGAGGCCCTGGGACATCTGGCGCGACGGCTGCGAGGACGGCGAGAGCGCCGCCGAGGTGACGGCCCGCCTGGACGCCCTCATCGCCGAGATCCGCGCCCTGCAGGCGCCGTGCATGAACGGCGAGGCCCCCGCCGACGTCGTCCTGGTCGCTCACGGCCACCTACTCCGCGCCTTCACTAAGCGCTGGCTGCGCTACCCTATGGAGTTCCCGCTGAGCATGATGCTCGAGCCCGGCGGCGTCGGCGTCCTCAGCTACCAGCACCACAACATCGAGGAGCCGGCTTTCATGCTGGGCATGGCGCTGCCGCCGGAGGAGAGCGAGAAGAACTAGACATTTTGCAGGAAGATACACTGGACGATATAAATTTTCATTTGGCCTAGAGAGGAGTGGGTATTATTGCTAGTTTCTGCATTAAAAGAGACGGGAATTGTGGCTCGGGTTATAGAATGGTCAAGACGAAGCGAAATAGAGCGTATAGATAAGATAGGATTCGGCCATGACAAGACGGATAGACAAGCGCAAGACGAAGATGAATTTGACGAATCAATTACGCCTTTCTTTTAGTATTTCCCCCGTGAAGTATCCCTCTGCACCCGCTCTGCTACTACTCGCGGAAAAAAACGAAATTCCCTTGAAATTGAACCGTTGAGGGCCAATCGATTCTTGTCGGTATAAAACAGGCGAACAGACAGATAGGAAACCAAAGTTAAATAAGTGTACCTGTGTCTCGCTGGATTCCTCAGCCCCGGAACACCCTCCGTGCCGAGATGAGTCTACCTGAAAACTTGGAAAGGGAATCTTTGCTGACCACGACGATGCATCACAAGCCGCTCGCTCATGACTCGGCGTCCACAAACTCGTCGATCGAGTTGGTGTCAGAGTCCTTCCGTTCGACGGATCCGGGTTGGGGTTTCGCGTCATGCTGGCCAAAGTCGATCAGGTCTTCTGTCTCGTTGTGGTGCTGGGACTCGGTCTTCCGTTCAGGTATAGAGAACCTACGCTCTACCGTCTGACCAGGAAGTATCGCAGCTATGCTGAGTATCTGCTTCGTCTGCTCCTCCGGCGTGGCTCCGTCCCTGCGCGCGGCGAATTAGCATATCTCCGTCCGACTCCCGCGTCCGAGCCTCCCGGTGATGCGGTCGGGTGACTGCGGGCCACACTCCACTTACACCTTGGCGCGAATGATGTAGTCCAGATCCTCCATGCCTTCTTCCGAGCCTCCCGGACCGCCCTGGACAGGCCTGAATAACCGAGGGTGCCAGTCGACGCCATCGTCCACGCGCTTTGCCGCTTCTTCGCGCTGCATGTCTTCAATCTTTGATTTTTCTTCTGTGGCTACGACCTGATCTCTCTGCTTGATAGCCGTAGTAACCTTCCGCCATAGCTTCTGCGATTCACGGTCTTCTTGCTCCTTTAGAGGACGGACCAATGGCATTGTCTCTCTCGCGTGTGTTGCATCGAACAGGAGTTGCTTCTTTCCGGTCTGTGACAAAACGTTAGCTGAGCGCGCCGTGTGTGTCTTGTGCATGCGAAAGCTGACACAGCTCCGCCGCCAAATTTCCACCTACCACGAGGTTCTTAGCCCACATCTCGCCGGTCCACAGCCCAGAGAGCTCAAACAGGTTCCTTTGGGACCTGGAGTCCCTGATGTATCCGCCGATAGCGTTGTAGGTACCTCCAACCCAGCCCTTGGTCTTGAATTCGAGATCGGCCTCCAAGCCCAGTTCTGGGCATCGCACATAACTATGGTCGCCGAGCTCGTACTTCATCTTTCCGAACAGAATCCCCCGCGCGTACATATTAGGCTGCGTAATGAAGCTGCGCCTGCGATTAGCCATGGCACCCCACCTGTCCATGTTATAACAAAACCTACTATCTCTCGTTGTGGTTGAGGAAAGTCATCACAGCCAGACCCTCCATCATGCTTGCTGCAGAGTTGCCCAGGAACTTGCTTCGAGGTTTGAGGGTGCCGTCGATGCGGATGTGGTGCTCGGGAGCCATGAAGAAATAGCTCGACTTCGGCGGATGATGCGACGTCTGCTCGGAAATGTAGTAGCCCCTAGTCTTGTCCGGATAATCCCAATAACAGGTAAAGGTCTCGCCGAGGATCGGGTTGAGGGGCTTTTTGACACCGCTGGCTAAGGATCAGCATCAAAGGCGCCGAAAAAAACAAAACGGCTGCGCAGAGCGTACATACGGCGGTTTGATGTGCCATCCGCTGAGATAAAACTTCACCACGGATAGAAATCTCTCTGTCGGGTCCTCGATGTCGGGCATAGGGAGCAGGGTCTCCGGGTGGGCCATAAAGCTGCGCAGAAAGACCTAGTTAGTTCTCCTCATTCTTCCTAGGCGCCCCGGGAGGCAGGGAACCGTGAACGCACTTGGTTATCCGTTCTAACATCGACCGCGGCTCCAGAATGAAGGTTGGGAGTGTGATCCGGCTGAGATCCGCGCCGGGCCGCAGTTGCGAGATGATGTGGGTGAGAACTGCAGCAGGAGGCGGCTCGTTAGTCTTTGTTCTGAAGAGGCACGGAAAGCTCTCAGAGGTGGCGCGGCGTACCATTGCTCTGCTCCGAGTCGACGATGGTCTCGTCTTCGCCGGTAACGGTAGAGTTGTCGCGGCCTTCCTCGGTCGACGAGCGGCTGCTTGACAGCGAGTGTCGGCGGTGACCGTGGCCAAGCACCATGGTGGGGTCTTGGGGGATTGGAAGGGCTGTCGGCGGGAGGGTGGAGGTTCAGAAATGCGAGGCTGTGCGACGGAGTCTATATGACGAGTTGGGCCAAAAAATACCCCGCCGCCGGCCGCGGTTTAAGGAGCCCACCCGCGAATCTTTATGACAACCCACACCCAACCAGCACTCCAGATAAAGAAAATCTGCTGCCTAGCATGCTCCACGTACCGCGTTGTCGCTCGTACTCGCGCCCTGCAGGTGCCGCCGTCAGCAGACCCTTCTTCGCTCCATGAATGGGTGACAGCCGCGCTACGTAAGCCAACAGTTTTTCGCCGCCCGGTTTTCCCAG
Organism: Lasiodiplodia theobromae; assembly: GCF_012971845.1. Lineage (NCBI taxonomy): Eukaryota > Fungi > Ascomycota > Dothideomycetes > Botryosphaeriales > Botryosphaeriaceae > Lasiodiplodia > Lasiodiplodia theobromae. The sequence continues at coordinate 290,586 of NW_023336526.1, forward strand.
CAGCGCTCTCGGCCCGCCCGAGCCCCATGATACGAATCAGCGGGATAGGGGATGATCTGCGTCATCAGGGCGTACAATATACGTGTATGTACTCTATCTCTCCGGATGCAATCAACTTCCGCCGCCCGATTGAGCCGCCCGCCGAGCCCGTCTTGCTGTTCCGCGTGGGAGTGGCCGGAAAAGTCAAACAGCAGCTCTAGCCTTCGTCTGAAACTCCCGCCGCGAACAACGTCATTGGTGCGCCTGGGGCTGCCGTTCGCTTCCGCAGATCGCGAACAGCGTAGCCGCGGTTCTCCAGCTGCCCTGTTGCAACATCAAAATTCTGCCATCGAGGGGTATCAACGGCTGAAAAAGGACACCTCGCCCTCACTTCTCCCCCTTTTCATCCCCACCCGCCCCGAGCTGCCTTCTCCTGAGACTGTAGAACTTGTCCAGGCAGTTCCTCCTTTGCTCCTGCGTCCAGCCCTCAACCACCAATGCAAATTCTGTGACATCATCGAAATCGAACATCTTTGCCATGGTGCAAAACTGACGCATTCGCACGTCTTCCGCCGGCCTGTACTTGTACCTGATCATCTGCACCTCGTCAGCACTGTCGACGTCGCTTTCGTCTCTGTCGACCTGGCTTTGACTTGGCGCAAAGACGTGCTTGTCAATGTAGTCAATATCGTTCTCGTTCTCTGCTGCCCTTTTGCTGAGATGTGCTTCTACTTTCGACGTGCCGATGACCTCTGAGTTTTCGTGCATGTATTGCACGCCAGCGCCTGCGAGGATTGCTTGCACCGCATCTGTTTTCTTCGGGGCTGATTTAAGATCCTTTGTCAGGTCATCAGCGTTACCGCTTTTGATCATGTCCGATATTTGGCTCATAAGGGCGTCTTCGCGGTCGCCATCTGATAGAGAGTCGTCATCGTCCTCTTGGCTGTGGCCGTCCATGCCAATCACCGTGACACCAACTTTGGACTCCGCGACATTGGTTTTGTTGACAATGTCCCGAAGCACTATGTTGCCGCCTTGGTAGGAAAAGAGGTTGGCAAGTCCAAAGATTTCTCCTTTCTTTTCTTTCTGGTCCTGGACTCCACGAAAGTAACGCCGCTCGTTTGAGGCATTGTAACCGATATTGGCCTGCTGCTGCTTGTAGATCTGACGCGCGTAGACTATCTCCTCGATGGTACCTGCACTAATCAAACGGAAAACCTCAACATCGCGGGTTTGCCCAATTCGGTAGGCTCTGTCCTGAGCTTGGAGATCGTATGCAGGGTTCCAATTTGGATCGAAAACAACGACCTTGTTTGCCGAAGTGATGTTTAGACCTACGCCGCCCGCTCTTGTGCTAATGAGAAATACAAATTGCCGGGGGTCGGCATTGAAGTCGTTGACGGTTTGCTGGCGGTCCTCGTACTTCATCGTACCATCGAGATAGCTGACATTGTAGGTTGTCGTGCTCGTGAAGAGCATACGCAGCATCTGAAGAAGCCGCACGCTGTGGCTGAAAACCAGGACTTTGTCGCCGTTTGAGTACCAGAACTGGAGAAGCTTCTTCAGTATCTTCCATTTGCCACAGAACTCCTGCTTTGCAAAGTTCGTGATGTTGTCTCGCTGACGGTATAGGTCTTTCCACTGATCAGGCATGGTGATTTGTAAGTCATCAAGGTCCCGGGCCTGCCTTTCTGGTGCATCGCCACTGCTTGGAATGATGAGCGCTAAATGATTGGTGAGCTTCTGTAGAGTTGCCATGGAAGGAAACACGTGGTTCTGCCATTTTCCATGTCCGGGGATCTCGGTGTAACAGCACCATCCTCGCTTTCCGCCAGATCCGCAGTCACAAGGATCCGTAGACCGCCGAATGTACTCGACAAGATCACTATTGACATAATTCTCATATGCTTCAGCTTGGGATTCCGTAAGGGGGCAGAACACTGTGAAGCTATCAGCATTGGCCTTAACCTTAGGTTGGACTTTGACTTACCAACTCTATCGCTCTTTTTTGGAAGTTCATGGGCGATTAGCGACTTCATTCGGCGTAGAAAGAATTGAGGGAGCAGGTTATTGACCAGAGACTTTGCTGTTTTCCGAGCCTTGGCAAGCTGTTGATACGTAGCGTCATGAGCTTGACCCATCTTGAGGGGGTCGCTGATGCAAAGTTTCCAAGTTACGACTCCGCCAAATCGACCAGGATTGGTCCAGTTAAGCAGTGTCCATAGTTCGTAATAGTTGTTTTGGATTGCTGTTCCGGTCAGACCTATTCTGCAAAGAGCATTGATTTCGTTCATGGCCTTCGTAATCTCAGACGTTCGACTCTTGATGATGTGGCATTCGTCCGCGATTACGCAATCCCAATCAACAGTGTTGACCTCGCTCCTGTTATTTCGATATGTTGTATAAGTTGTCAGTACGATCTCGGCACGACCTTTGCGAGCCGCTCGCAACGCGGCGTCTTTATCAGCAGGTGATCCATGGTAAGTATAAATATGCCACCAGCCCCAATCGTCAAGTTCAGACTTCCAGTTTTCCAGGAGAGTACCCGGGCAGATAATGAGTGCCCTGGGATAGTCCCGGTCATTCTGGCGCATCTTTCGCATCCGCTTTTGATCGCGCTCATCCCCCGTCTTACCAAAAGCGGCAGTGAGAAACGTAATGACCTGAATGGTCTTACCCAAGCCCATATCATCGCCAAGTATTCCACCCCGTTGATAGACGAATTTCTCATGCAAGAACTCGACTCCTTTGACTTGATAGTCGCGAAGCCATTGAGCATGGGATGCCGGAATTACTCCTGCAGTCGTCGGAATGATGATATCCTCGTATTTCCGGAGGGGCTTCCTGCCTGGGAAGGATGGCTTCTCGAGGAGGTGCTCCAATCGTTCATCGTCGGAAAAATAGACTCCATCAAAGTCAGGAGGTATTAGGAGTCCAGCTTCACCCATCCTCTCTCGAGCATCCTCGAATTTAGATTTTCTTTCTTTGATATAGTCGGGGAGAACCTCGTCCATCAGCTCATCTTCCTCGTCGGTGGTGTCCTCGAGCGTCCGCTTCTTTTTCAGGCCAGGCTTATCTCCATCTCCTCCTGGCATGCGGGGACGCACGCGGCGCCCTACCATGCTGGAAGCATTGCCGGAAGCCACAGCCTTAGCTTTTCGCGAGATGGCTGCAGCACGTTTCCTTTTTACAGCTTTCCGGTTCTTAAACGCATTGTACGCGGCCTCTGCATCTTCGTCGTCCGAAAATTCGACTTTTCGCGGCTCATCACGACCATGTTGCCCTTGTTCTCCGTCTCTGTCTTCGTCTTCGGTCTCGTCGGTTGTCTCAAAGCCATCATTAGGTGGCTCGACGACATCTTTTCACTGAGTGAGCAATATGTGCAGAGCAGATAACCGACAGCGGCTTACTTTGGATGTAAGAATCAATGTCTACCTCCTTGCGCACAACGTCGGTGATCTCCAGGTCGCTGCTGCCTTCACACTCGCCTTCCATCCGGTTTACCTCCTGTACGGCTGCCCGGCGCCAGCGCCGTCCAGCCGCGGTTCGCGACGGCTTTTGCGTAACCGTCGCCATCGACCTTCATGTCGCGCAATGAAAATGCTCAGGTGAGAAAGCGAGGAGGCGCGGAGGTGACACGGAGACGCGTGGCGGCGCGCGGCGGTTGGCGCGAAGTCACGCCTTCCCCACCATCTTGCCCGCATGACGTCAGCCGCCCTAAATGCTAAAGGCCAGCTCTTTCTTTTGTGGGACCCACCGATTGTTCTAAATATGAATGATTTCGCCTAACTATAGGCATATCTAAGCATATCAAACATTTCTTTTTTTTTTTTCAAAAAGAAAGTCTTCAATATGTTCTAAAAAATATATACTGTTTTTACAAAATAATAAAGAAGAATAAATTTCACACGGGTCAAGTGAATGGACAGTAATATCGTATTAGTGTAAGATCAATATAGTTAAATCGTTCTTGCACTGGATCCTCTAACTCCTCGACGAGAATGGGCGCTTGACATGCATGACTGAAAGACGTGCCTCTTCCCGTAAGCCGATTGCAAATACACTAACAGGCACACCTACGTCACCGTTGGTCGAATTGAGAGACTAGCTAACCTACTAGGTGCCGATAGTCTTATTTCCTTCGAACACGGTCCAGCTACTCAGTTTTCTCACGGTGATTCTACACTGTTGCTATAGAGCCTTCCGCCGCTATGTGTGGAATCAGTTGCATTGTCCACCAGGGCGATCCCTCTGATATTAATAGAGACGAGCTATCTCAAGAGCTCTATGCCAGCCTCGAAGCAATCAAACACCGCGGCCCAGACTCGCGGGGTCAATGGATCAGCCCAGACAATAGAGTCGGTTCGTACTTCTCCCTCAGATCCAACATCATAATCTCGCACCTGGGGATAGAATCCATCCAAAACCTCCCGCGGATGCTTACATTCTTTTACCCGGCAGCCCTCGGCCACGTCCGCCTCGCCATCAACGACCTCGCCCCTACCGGCGCACAGCCCTTCTCCTCACCCGACAGTACCGTCCACGCCGTCGTCAACGGCGAGCTGTACGACTACGACGCCCTGCGCGCCTCAGTCCTCCAGCACTCGCCGGACTACGCCTTCGCCGGCCACAGTGACTGCGAGCTCGTCGTCGCGCTTTACCTGCAGCACGGCCTATCCTTCCTCTCGCGTCTGCGCGGCGAGTTCTCGCTCTGCCTCTACGACGCCCGCACCCAGATGTTCGTCGCTGCGCGTGACCGCTACGGCATCAAGCCCTTATTCTGGCGCGTCGATGGGGAGCGTCGGAGGATCGAGATTGCTGCCGAGGCGAAGGCGTGGCTGCCGTTCGGGTGGGCGCCGGAGTGGGATGTAAAGAGCTTGCTCGAGGCCGGGTGGAACCACGACCAGCGGACCCTGTTCACAGGCGTGAGGAAAGTGCGACCGGGGCATTATCTGACATGTCAGGGATTCGAGGATGTACAGGAGAGGATGTATTGGGATGTTGAGTATCCGGACAAGGTACGTTGACCGCTTGTTGTTGTTGAGGTGTGGTGTGGTGATCGCTGAACTTCCGCTCAAGCGAACTGCAGACCCTAGAAGTGAGCAGGAGATGATAGAGGGTGTCCGGGAGCGACTGCTTGAAGCCGTCCGGATTCGCCTTCGTGCGGATGTGCCGGTAGGCATCTACCTCAGTGGTGGTATTGACTCGTCAGTGGTTGCGGGCATGGTGACGCATCTGGTCAAAGAGAGAGGAGAGAAAATTGGGAATGAGAAAGAAACAGACCGCGTAAGCTGCTTCGGTATCGCTTTCGACGAAGACAGCGGCTACGATGAATCATGTAAGCTTGGATGCCCTTTTGAGCTTCGGCAGGGAGAAAGTTGACAAGGAGCAGCAATCGCTAATCGCACCGCTGACTTTTTGGGGGTCAAGTTCCATAAAAAGCACATGGGAGAAGCCGAACTTGCAGCCTATTTTGAGGACGCCACTTACCATTGCGAACACCACAATGCGGATCTCAACTACGTCGGCAAGTTTGCGCTCTCGGAAGTGCCACGCGAAGTGGGTTTCAAGGTCGTCTTGACAGGCGAAGGTTCCGACGAGAACTTCGCCGGCTATCCCACATACCTCCCCGACTACCTTCGGGAGCCAGACCTTGCATGGCCTGCAAATGCGCTGTCGGATCGGGAACGTGATGGGCTCCGTGAAGAGACAGAAGAGTTGACGGAGCGGAACTACAGGACCATTGGCATGGACAGCGCCAAAACCGGAGATTCGGTTGCGGTGCGTATGCTGAATGGTATCAAAACACCACAGTATATGACAGCATGGGGGTTTGATGTGTACGAGCCGTGGGCTCATGAAGTCTACGGTACTTGTGACCCGCGCCTTACCGTTGCAAATAACGTTGATGGCCGGACCAGAGAGCTCATCATGAACAAGTGGCATCCTCTACATTCTGCCATGTATGTATGGTCCAAAGGACACCTGGCCAACAGCTTTTTGTCGTGCCTGGGCGACCGCACGGAAATGGCCCATAGTCTGGAAGCGAGAACACCTTTCTTGGACCATCACTTGACGGAATATGTAAATGGCTTGCCGCCCAGCGTCAAAGTAAGGTGGGATGCGGAGGAGCAGAGGTTTATCGAGAAATGGATCCTGCGGGAAGCCAGTAAACCTTTCATCACAAGCGAGCTGTACCAAAGGAAGAAGCATGTAAGTGGGCTTACCGTGCATTGACAGCCGCCATTTTGCTACCCTTTCATCTTACCCTGGGGCCTTCTTACTCGGGGTCACATTTACATCGAACGTGTTTGAAATGGCGTCAGGGCTTATCTATGCCCGTGTGGAAGCGATGGCAACTAACGCAGTATGCTTTAGCCGTACTCGGCGCCAACGCTGTTCCCCGAGAACGGCCCTCTACACCGGCTCTTCTCGAGACTGATCTCTCGAGAAAACGTGGAGGGGCTGGGGTTTGTTGACTGGAATAAAGCCAAGGACCTGGTTAGGAAGGCGTTTGTAGCGAAGGATCCTTCGGCAGTTCGAGCAGCCATCAGTGTTGGGCAGTGGATTGTTCTCAGTCGGAGATTTGACGTCAAAAGGGCAGAAGCGCCCAGGTGAAGGAAGGCAGATCTATGATAATAAAAGGGCATTCGCAGGATCAGAGTGGGGACGTATACGGAAGCTAGCTGTTGGCAGGGTGGATGCAAGGGGAGCTAAATTCGGGAAGTCGGACGCTCCTCCGAGTGCTTGCCGTTCTGGGCAGTGGACGTCAGCCATCGCTTGAAGCAGTCAAACCACTGCTGACGGCTGAGACGATGCTTTGATGAGGTCTGGAGCAGAAGCGTGCGTGTGTCACAGGAATAGACACGATCAAAGATCTGAGTAAGATTCGGTTGCCCCGAGATCCGCCGGCGGCCCCTTGCGTCTGCGAAGCGGACGGACATGCGTTCGTGGTTTGTCGCCCTCGTGCTCGGGGTCAAACTTTCTGATGTCAGGCGCGTCATGTATTTGAGCTCAAGTGCATGACGCGGTGCGACGAGTCTTCGGCGGCGCGTACAACGGCGTCAAGCCAGTGAGGGGCACAGGTGCATGCAGAAAACATGGCGGCTGCACCTCGTGCTCTGTCTTGTTTCAACCACGCCTCTGGCGATGTCAGTGACGCTGGGCGTGCGCGTGCTGTTTGCGCCATCATCACGCGCGGGCGAGCAGGTCCGGCGGCGCTGAGTGGCCTGGGCCGTCTTAAAGGTTCGCGGCACGACGTCAAGAGTAGGCGGGTGTGGGGATGGTGGTAAAGATAGCAGCAGCGTGCGCATCACTCGCAGCTGCAATTTGGGCGGTAAGAATCCTTCGGGGAGCTTTTATCCGCCATTAACCTCGACAAAGGGCCAAAGCCGGGGACGAGTCGGTGTCGCGATCTATATTTGGGCGCAGAAGCGGGCCAATTGACGGATCGGGCGCGCGTGCCAGGGGGGCTGTGTCCGGCGGCCCCCAAATTATGGCAGATTAGTCGACGCCGTGTCACACCTCTGGCGTGGAGAAGCGACTTGGACCACGGCGACGCAGACGCCGTTTGCAGGATCGCGATGCGGGGGCCTTTGAAACGGGCGCGCTGGAGGACCTGGGCACGGCGCCCGGACTGAAGCGCCAGGAGGCGGCGGCGGGCGGCGGCGGCAGGCGGCAGCTCACCGCCGGAAGGCACTGCACGTCTGCCATCATCACCCAGCATCGCGACACCACGCCGGCCCAGCAGACGGCGTGCTGGAACGCCCCCATGCCGGCGACCCTGCCACATGGGCCGACCGGGACCAAAGCCTCGAGCCCGTTTCAAGCGACCCAGCACCCGGCCGGGATGGCGATCCTTCGATTCCAACGCTCCACAGTGCTCGCTCTCGCACCGCTTGACCCCAGCGGCGATCGCTTGCGCAGGGACGGACGGTCTCTACCGCTGAGGCGCCCTCGCCGCGCCGCAGCGCCGGGTATGAGCAAGCAACGGCCGCGGCTCCACCATCTTCTAAATCTGGCTGGCCCTAGCCACACCGCGATGGCGTCCCTGCCAGCGTGTGCGCCTTATCCGTCCTCACGCAAATCCTCTGAGATTGCTCTGGGGCCATCAGCCTGCGCTCAGCCCTCCCGCATAGCCTGCCTGATCTGGATCTTGCGCGCGCCGTGACTCGCGCCTCCACTCTCTCCAGATCGCGCCCTAGATTGGCTGCCAGACAAATAGTCGCGGCCGCCGTCAGCTTCAACCCGCTTCCTTTGTCAGACACCACCTCCTCCCGCCTGCTAGCTCTTACCTCACCATGTCCGCTTCCGAGTCCCCAATGCCTTATGTATCTGCTGCCCAGGTCCAGCCTCCAGCTGCCGACGACATGGACACCACCGCCCACGAGTGGTACACCCTACCCGTCAACGTACGTCCGCCGCCTGCCTTTCGTCTGCCCGGCACGCAATTGACGATATCACAGCCGCCCTACGACGCCCACTATGGCTTCGTGAACCCCTACGTCACTCCCTCGGTATCGTCGGCAGGCTTCTCTCCCATTCCCGAGCACGCAAAGTCCACCGGCGCGCCCACTCCCATGCTCGCCTACTCCACCACCGCTGCCGACTCGTCGACCTTCCCCAGCGTCTCTGGTCCCGTTTCCTTCTCGTTGCCCGAGCAAGCACCCCCGCGCCTCTCCATCCCCTCCCACCTCGAGACCTCGCACGGCTACAACTTCCTCCGCGGCTCCGACAACTACTACGTCTACGGCTGCAACGTTCCCTTTGACAGCATTCCGCCACGCCCTCACAGCAGCCCCAGCGTGTTCAGCCCCGTTACACCAGGCGGCAGCAGAGCCTCGGAGCACTTCGCCTGGCCGCCCAGCACCAACGCCCTCGGCATCTCGCACCCGGGCATCGACGAGACCATGTTCGCCAGCTCCAGCCACCACCAGCCCGCAGTCCTTGCATCCAGCCCGCCGCATGGCAGCGGCGCCCCTACCCCCGAGATCCGTGCTCCCAAGCCAAACCGCCCCTACGCCCTGATCGCTCCTCACCCGCTCGGCGTGCAGCGGTTGGCCGCCACCGCCAAGCGTGGCCACGAGGATGACTCGGACATGGCCGAGACCTCGATCAAGCGCCGCAAGTCCAGCTCCTCGACCGGCCTGCACGAACTCGGCGAGGAGGACAAGCTGCTCCTCAAGCTCAAGGACGAGGAGAGCCTCCCGTGGAAGGACATCGCCGCCCGCTTCCAGACGGATCTGGGCAAGACGTACCAGATTCCTGCCCTGCAAATGCGCCTGAAGAGACTGAGGGAGCGCCTCCGGGTCTGGACCGATGCCGACGTCAAGGCTCTGCGCATGGCTCACGACTACTGGAGGGACCAGAAGTTCGAGATTATTGCTTCAAAGGTGTGTTCTACCACGTTCCAGCGCCCTAGCTCTTTTTACTGACCATTGTACTAAAGATGATGGAATTTGGAGCCTCAGACCGGTGGACCGCCAAACAGTGCGCCCGGAAGTGGGCCGAAGTCGACCCCAGCGCAACGCCCTTCATGACGACCCAGGATGAGCCCCAGCACGCCGCTTTCTCGTACACGGCAAGCCCGGAGAGCACCGGCTACCTGCCCTACATGCACATGCCTTGAAGGCCACAACAAGTCTTGCTCGATGCAAACTTGCACGCAACTGAACGCAAGAAAACTCCCCGCTACGTTTGTGTATAAACTCTTCACTTTCGCTCTATACCCCTCCATTTTCGGGAAGGAAAAAAGACTTTCGCTATGGCTTTTGCTTCTCTAGATACCCCATTTTTCACACGTTCGCTCGCTTTCTTCCTTGTACATTTCCAAGGTTGTTTCAAAAAAAGACTCTCGCTTGATACCCGGATTTGGTTTTACTTGCATTGTACTTGTCTTTCAGCGCTTGCATTGTACGGAATGGGGAATGGGTTTGGTTTTCTGCGGTTTGGAAAGATCTGTCTCACATGCATTTTCTGGCCGGGGTTTGGATTGGTCAGGTCGGCGTTCACGATTGATGGGATATTACAACGGCGCATCTTTGGGGTTTGCATGTACGCATGTACGCATGAACGCGGCATTGTTTGAGGAAAGCTTGATTGAATCTATGTTTAGACGTTATACTCTGAGATTCCCTGGAAAGTGACGTATTTTGGAGCAGTTTCATCACTCGATCCCGTCTGCAATAAGCGAATACCAAAGTCTCGAGCAGCAGGACGGCTCGGGATGTTCCACTGGTTCCTTCCCATTTGCGCAGGTGCCAAGCAGTTGATCTCGGCCGCGAAGGTAGGTTGCCGTGGAGCCGAAATGATGGATGGAGGTGGTGGTGTCCTGGTTCCGCAGCCCCTGCACGTCAAGCAGCCCGCTTCCCCTTTGCCCGCTCTCACCGCATCGTCGAGGGGAGGGGTCTTACCAAAAGCGCGGAACCGCACAGCTGCTGCGGCGGTGCTGACTTCGATTGGCCCGAGTCGGTGCGGCGTTGTTCGAAGGATTCACCTCCTGGCTTGATGATCCTTCCTCTCGCGCCGCCGCTCCACCGCCACGCCATTATTCCCCTCTGCCTAACCCCCTCGCAGCATGGCGGAGCTTGCTGGTGCCTGTTTGGCGGTGCTGCGCGTCGCACAGGCAGGTGACAAGGAACGACGCGGCGGTGCTGCTGCTGCTTGCTCTGATCCACACACAAAGCTGTTACAGCCAGCGCCGCAGGCAGCATGCTTGGCGGGTTGCGCTTCATCCAGAAAAGCTCCGCTCCCCGGCCAACGGGAACTCCCGCACTGCCTTTTCTCAAACATGCGCCACCAGAAATAGAACTCCCAAGCATTCTGCACATGCCATGCCCGGGCCTTCTGCTGTGCTCTTGCACGTGGCCCCCGCGAGGTGCAAAAAGCCGCACGCAGGTGGGGCGGCGCTGGAGGTGAAGCAGCGCTGTCGAAGAGACTGTTGAAGGCGGCGCGACGGTAGCTGGCGGCAGTGGACTTCCTAATTCGGCATGCCGGGTCGTCCCTTTCGCTGGTGGCTGGGCCTGGACAGGCAAATCAGGCAGCATTCAAGCCGCGACGTCATTGTCACAGTGCACTCGACAAAGAGCCCACGTCGACGGATCGCTTTTCGTCGTCGGTGGTCTCGCTTTCGCGCTTCGTTGGAAAAAGCAAGGCGCCGCGGCGGGAAGGCACAGCCAATCAACGAGGCGACGTCATACAATTCGCCCGGCCCATCTCCGCGCTGCTGATCGATATTGCTCTCTGCTTGCTTGCAGATCTCACGCCATGGGTCAGAAATAGCAGCAGGCACGCGAGGTGATTGATCTAGAAACAGCGAACCGGATGGCCGGTAAATTGTCCTAAAACCAAGTCCCCATTCTCGTGGGGACCTGTGTACATACGCCGCACAGTGGCGCCGCTAACAGCTGTCATTTTTGCTCTAGTGCCTTCTGTTGGCCGCCGACTAGCTTGCCGCCGCCCGAACGCGCCCAACCTTGAAACGCTTTGTTTAGTAACTCGAGGTACTGCGCCCCGACAGCAGTAGAGAAGGATACCTACATCGCACATCCCAGCAGTGCCCGTAAGCGCTTGCAACTCAGCCTTCACTGTAGCGCCTACTCGCCCGTACATCCTGACATGCCCACCAAGTACTGCCGACTTATGTCCGCGCCATGGCATGGATCAGCCTGCGCCTTGGGGCGGAAAAAGCACTGTCACTGAGGCCTCCTCGTGACAAAGAGGTACCTAACCGCCAGCAAATGCTGGTGCACTAAGGTAGATCTCCCACTCCCGCTGATCCTCAAGCCACGTCCCCCAGCGGATCGTCCTTCCCTGATTTCCCATTGACAACAATCCGTCCGGCCTTCTGTCCGACCACATGTGTAAGCGTCGGTCTTTCGCTCCTTATATCCGGACGGTTTCGAGAGGAATGGCACATGGCACGCGGGGATTAAGCTTATTATTCCGCGCTCCATTGCGATCCTTCCTTCGACCGCCTCAAAAGCCAGCCATGCAGGAACGCGCCGGCTTCCTGAGCACTGACTATCTGGAAAGCGTTGACCTTCGGGCCGCAGTGGCCCCGTACACTTATCCAGAGATCACGCAACTTTGACTCAGCAAATCTTTGTTTAGCACCTGTAGCACCGACAAAGACTTGTCTTCTAGGTAAGCGTCGGCGAGCGGCGTTTGGGCTTCTCACGCACGCGCAAACCTGCGTGCGCGTGAGTGATGGCGTGGCGCAGTGGTACGTGCTGGTGCTTTTGCCGACGGGCGTTGACCAAGGTAAATGCCTGCTTCTTGTTCGACTGGACGTACGATGAGATCTGCTTTGTCCCCGCGCACGGAGAAGAGTGGGAAAGAATAGAAGTGGTCATGGTTGCACGACAGAATCCGAAACAACCCTATACACAAGAGTCGAGAAGCATCAAGAAATAGAACTGTAGTGCACCTGGTGCTTCTTTGGCGGTTGGTGCGACAAAGCTGTCAGAATGCATGCAGTCCGACGTTTCTTGGGAGGGTTTGCTGGCCACAGTCTTGAGACTTGCACAAACGCATACGCATGTGCATGCAAACCCGCACCTACGCGTGGAGAGGTCACATCTCGGTCCTAGTTCCGTGACACCAGGCTAGCACGGGCGTTGGCAGAAAACCATGTGCGCGAGCTGCGCCGTGTGAAGCAGAAGGGCGTCATTGTGAGCCAAGGCAGACTCGACTACCACAGCCTCCCACACGCTTGGGAAAAAGAAAGGAACATCCCTTCGTGTCAGCATGTACCACAAGTGGATCGGGGGGGCCACCCGAAAATCTAGACGGGAGTCACTGCGACGGCAACGATCCAGACCTATGCCGTAGAAGTTCAAACTTGCGAGAAGTACTATCAAAAAAAGTGGACGGCAGACCCGAAAGTCCTGTGACGTGTCGCACATACGCGCGTGTGGACAGGGAACGTCGTCTCTGCTGCGAGGACTGCAGAGAAAGACTCGGAAATGCCGCGATGAAGGAAAAGGCGGGATTTCGGGCATCGGGGCCGTTGACTTCTCCGCCTGAAGCCAGGTCGCGGACTGGCGCATGCGTATCGTTCATGCACGTCAGAGCGTCGATTGTATACAGGGTTACTTACGTCTAGAAGGATTGGATCAACAGGAGAAAGTAGGGTGAAGTCAAGTAGGATCAAAATGGCGCCACCCAGATTTATTGATTTGTCGTGCTTATCAACACGGACTTGGAATAGGAGATTAGAAGGAAGTATGTGTAGAAGGTGGGATATTCATCTGGCAATCTGTCTGATTGGCGTTTTGCGACATCGGGTAATGGGCTTTGCTGACCGGCCCGATTGAGCAGAATCCCATCGCCTCACCACGGCCAAAGGAAGTTTGGGCGCTTTGCCCAGACTTTTGCCGGTGAAATCCGGCAATTTCGTCCCGGTGGGGAAGCTAGAAAGGGCCAGTCCTTCCTAGCTCCGTCAAGTACATGGCCGTCGGATGAAGGACCCTTGAAAAAAGTAGAGCGGTGGGTTGCTGTTCGGATGCGAAGAACCATCACTTAATTGTCTGGACGAAGGTATGCTAGGTATTTAGGTCCTAATCGCAAAGCTAATTAAGTATTTGGTTTCTAGTGCCTTCAAGGGGTCCTGTCTCCTATCAGTCTATCTTGACACGAAACTTTGCTACCACCACCAAGCAAGCTCAGATTTAACCCTCAGCACTCACGTAACTGGTATTCGAGCACTGAGTGCACACTGCACAAGGCATAAAGAACTATAGATGCTCAACTCAACGTGAGTTGTTCGTAATTCAGAGATATATAATCAAAGAAACCGCTGCAACGGACAGTGCACGAGCTCTATAACTACTTCTATAAACAGAGTTACTGAATAATTTGATTCACTAATCTCTCATAGTGAAGGAAAGGTCGTCATGTCTCCTAATCAGCATCATCACCGTCGCAAGCTTTCTGCTGCTCTCGATAAGTATCACTGAAGAAAGAAAAGGAGGGGAAAAAGGGGAGAGAAAGACAGGGAGGGAGAGCCATAAAAAAAAAGAAACTACCGGATACTCCTCCACCTTCACACTCCCTCCGCCTCCTCCACCTCCACCGCCCGCCGATGAAACCCACTCCTCGCCCTCAACGCCCGTCCCCACCGGAAAAACACCCACGGCAGCGGCGCCATCCCCAGCGCCACGAAGCCCAGCACGCTGGTCGCCCACTCGGTGCCCAGCGCCTCGTACACGTCGCGGACGAACAGCGGAAACGTGGCGCCGAACAGGCCGCGCAGCAGGGCGTTGGCGGCGAGCGCGCTGGCGGCGAAGCGACGTCCGTAGCAGTCGGTCAGGTACGCCGTGATGGCCAGGAAGAGCGGCACGAAGCCGGCGCCGAAGGGGATGCCCGCTGCGATGGGTAGTAAAGCGTGGTATCGTGGTGAAGACGTCCAGGCGAACCAGAAGAGGCCGAGTGGGATGAGCCAGGAGAGGAGGATTAGGTGCGGGAAGCGGGCTTCGGGTGGGGAGGAGTTGTTGTCGTTGGCGGTGCTGCTCTGTTTGAGTTTGGTGACGTAGTGCGCGTGCACGCGGTTGATGAGGGGGGAGGAGGCGGTTGCGAGGGCCATGCCGATGCCGATGCCCAGGAATGATAGGCCTGATGGACCTGGTGCCCAGCCGCGGGTTTGGGAGAAGACGATGGGGTAGGCCGTGAAGTCGAGGTACAGGATGCCGTAACAGAAGGCCATGTAAAGAGAGAGGAGGAACAGTATGGGCTCGGTGAAGAGCATGATCCAAGGGCGGGTGAGCGTGACATAGTAGTCGATCTTAGGATTCTCTTCGGATTGGTCTTTTCGGAGGTACGCTTGTTTCCTTTTCAGGATGACTGGTGCGTACGTCTCAGGCAGCAAAGCAAGCACCGAGATGTAGGAAACACCACCGACGATGGCAACGATCCAGTAGTTCCTGCGCCGAGCCTGCATCAGCATTGATTTCTTAGCGGTGATGCTTTTCTTACCATCTCCAGTGGATGTATTGAGCTACGTAACCACCAAACACTGGGGCTATGACGGGTCCCAAGAAACTGGCCGCAGTGAATAATGCCAGCGGGACTGTTCTGTGGCTGGTAGGCCACATGTCCGTCAGGCTTCCACCCGAGTTTGTCACTGGGAATGTAAGAATCTGGATCGACAATTGAGGAATGTAACCAACCGGTAGGCGACCCGAAAAAGCCACAAAAGAAACGGAAGATGAGAAGTGAAGCGATGTTGGGAGCTAACGCACACCCTACGGTGAAAGCCACGAAAAGCAACAGGACGACTCGGTATATTGGGTTCCTGCCCCAAACCTCGGACAGAGGGCCGAAAATCAATGGACCGATTGCAAATCCGAGGAGGAAAGTTGAGACACCAAGCGTGGCCACCGTTCTGGAGCAATCGAAGCTTTGCGCCACATCAGCCACCACCGCAGTGTGGATGCTTGAGCAAAGACTGATTGTCATTGTCATTGCGACAATCACAATTGTGCAAAGCCACTTTTTGCCTGTGTTCCATGAAAGAGGGTCCTCCGCCTTGTTCAGCTGCATGATCACTGCTGACTCGTCCGCTGAAGCCGCCGGAATACCAGCTAATGTCCGTGTTCCGGAAGTATCCATAAATGTTTTATTTTTTTTAATCGGAAATTAAATTGGTGACTCGTGAGAAGTAGCGGAGTTGATTATCTGAAGGCATGCAGTTCTCACGTGCGGCGCAGCACCACGCCCTTTGACAAGTTGTCGTGCTATCCCAGATAAGATTGCGTCATGCCCATGAACCAACCATCCATTGGGTAAGAGTGTGGATCCTAAATCACTGCAGTGGGTTTAGACCAATGCAACAGCTTCTTTCGACAGCCTTTACTAGGTATCCATGCGTTCATAGTAATCTGAACGAGCAGAATGCATCAATCTCCACTTCGCTGAGAGATTCAAGTGTATTAGACCTACCAACAGGTGTAAATAATAACGCCAAACTCCATGAGAGCTCCGCAAGGAACGTTTTCACCCCCATTACCACCCTTTTTCGTCCGTCAAAGTCATAAGCGAGTGTGTCATATCCAAGTCCTCCACCTGGACCCCCTTTCCACCTCTCGAACCAAAGCAGAACCGGAATAAGGAAAACCCCCAAGATACTCTCAAACCGAAATTTTCTCCTCTACTCACCAGAACAGCACAAAGAGAGAAGGAGAGCCAAGAAGCTGCACATCCCACTCACAGACCATCCCACGGCAACGCCTGAGGCAAAGAGCCCAGAACGCCCAACGTGGGTACGCCCAGCCACAGTAGGGCTTCGAAGCAGAACTCACAGCTCACATACCTTGCTCCTCTTCCTACTCCTCGTGCTCAAGCTAGTCGTAGTTTCCTCCCCCGGGATCGTCTCGCAGCAACGCAAGCGCCGAAATCCAACTTTCGCGGCAAAAAAACGCCCAAATAATGACGAGTTCATCCAGCCGCTATTATAACCGGCTTCGAAGCAAACAACCCACACGATTCCCTAAGCGCTTTTACATCACGCAATAAGAGAAAGAAAGAAAAGGCCTACCTCTCTAAACCGTTCCGTGTAACCCCCTTCTTCACAATCCTCATCCTCGGCAATTCCCCCTTCTTCTTCAACACCCTCCTCTTAGTCGTCACTCCACTTCCCGTAACCTTCTGAATGCCCATGACGTTCGCATTCGCGTACGTCTGACCGACCGAATCCTTGAAGTAGGCCGCGTTCCCGCCGATGGTGGCCCACTTACAGCCGCTCGTCGTATCGCAGCGGCTGGCCATCTCCTCGGGCACGGCGCTCGTCGACGCCCAGCGCGGGTTGTCGGCCATGTTGTTGCCGTTGTTGTCGAAGCCGCAGAGGACCAGGAACTGCGCGCCCGACGCGGGCACCGTGTAGACGGTCGCGTTGGAGCCCGGGCAAGCGATGGCGCCCGAGGACGCCGGGAAGCCGTTCCAGCCGCCACTGCCGCCGGAAGAAGCGCTTGAGGATGCCGCCGCCGCCGAGGATGTGGTGGAGCTGCTGGTGGCATCGGTGAGCTTGCGTCCGCCCCAGATGTTGGTGTTGGTCTGGGGCGCGCCTGACGATGACTTAAGGTAGCAGGTTCCATCGGCGCCAGCAGATGGCGGAACGACGAACGATACTTGGCGACAGTTCGCTGTTTGCTCGCAGAGCTCGACGCACAGCTCCATCGTCTTCCTGTAGAAGTAGTTGATGTCGCCGCCATATCGGTCTTGACTACACTCAATCATGTATGTAGCGCCGTCAGAGGCCGTGTAGGTTTGTCCATTGCTGCCAGGACAGCTGATGGCTGCCTGCGAGGAAGCCGCAGAGGTCGCTGTAGTCGCTGTAGTCGCTGTAGTCGGAGTTGTCGCTGTAGTCGCTGTAGTCGCTGTAGTCGCTGTAGTCGCTGTAGTCGCTGTAGTCGCTGTAGTCGCTGTAGTCGCTGTAGTCGCTGTAGTCGCTGT